>NW_023495014.1:867500-1182500 GCF_904425465.1 Colossoma macropomum
GCTAACATTCTTTCATGAGGCAAGAACAGTTGTGCTCTGATAGGAGCACTCTGATTCTTTTCTTTAACTTCAAATATTGGAGTCAGTTTAATGTTTGTCCTTATTAATTTTTATGGTTAAGGTTAGGTGTTTCATATCAGTCAGACCAAATTTAGAATCACCACACCCAGTCATAGTAGAAATATAAAATGTTTTGTGTATGAGTATTAACAAATATGTATAACACAGCAGTTATTTTTCAGATAAGTAAAATGTCGATTTACTTTTCCTAAGGTCAGGCCTAGGGCTGGGCGATAAAACGATAAGTATCGCAATATAACTTTTCCTCGATAGAGCGATAAGACAGGTTCGATAAATTTTCGATATAATACACCATTCTCACACTTCCACATTCAGCGAAAGCCCTGGTGGCGTTTTCTACTGCAAGGAAAGCGACACTACTTTGCTGTCGCCAGGAGAGGGCGCACTTCTGAGTTTTTCGACTTGATTAGAGAGGGAGGGGGCCATGAGTAAAAAAAGGGTCACCAAATATACTTTAGCAACATCTGAAACGCGGAGTTATACATTCCCTGTTTGAGTGGAGCGACCAGCGATCTGTTCTCCTGTGACCGAGTGTGAGTGACGAGGTCAGTGGTGTAACTGTACTGTCCTACAGTGAACTCACCTCTTTCCATGCATCCTAACAACTTTAGCGGTGTTAAATCACGTCTGCAGCACCGTGTTACAGCGCCAAACCATCATATTTTAGTATTAGTGCATTCGCAAGCAACGAAAGTGAAAGAAAGAAGTGGGTTAATATGAGTTACAGCCCTGATTTAAACGAAAGTAAACTGAGGAAGCTGTGAGGCATTGGGAAGCGGGAGAGCGCTAGGTTAGCTTTCCAGGCTAGCTGTGTTTAGCTGCTGGCTAACTTGAAGCAGCGCTCCGGCACAACACAGTGAATTGATGATACGGTAGATCAAACAAGACACAAAATCACCGCTTTCAGTTTAAACATACCTAAAAGGAGGACTCTGTTTGACTGGTGTGAGAGATTCACACTGCAGATAATGCTTTTACACAGCAAACGTCAGATATACTGCGGTTCACCCCTTAAACTACTACGATTGTATAGAGAAATCCAGTCGTCGCTAGCTGGTGTCTGAATACTGTGATATGCTCTGACATGGATGTGGCAGGAGTGACAGCAGTGACCTACCGAACCAAGTTGACGTTGTTGAGAAACTAAAGAGTTTAGCACTGTTGTTGGCCGCTTGTTTAGTATTTGTAACTGGATAGCCGAGCGCTCGTCACCAGACAGCTAAAAATAATCTTTTTTTTTCTTAAATTAGGACTATTACAAAAATTGCAGCTGTGCATTTCAAGCTGATAAAAACAGCTCAGAAACTTTCTCCCACTGTCCCAAGACAGATTTGTGAAATGTTCCACTGTTTGCCAAGTGTTTGTCATGATCGGACCATAAGTGATAGTTTAAAACCACAATTAACCACCCAGGAGCAAAATCAGCCTTCAAACATGAAAGAAATCATGATTTGACATTTATCGCGATATGTATCGATATTGAACGAACGAATGAATGAATGAATTTTGTTTATCGTGATAACGTTTTTGGCCATATCATCCAGCTCTAGTCAGGCCTAAGATATTGAAATGTGGAAGCCTGAAGGGTGTAATTTTGGTTTCAGAAGTGGATGGGACACTATACGCTGACCCCCTCCACTTGTCAGACCCCCCAAACACACATACAAAACAAAACATAGCTAGCTAATAATACTCACATTCTACATTGGGTCATTTTAATGTAATGTTATTTGCTGATACAAATCCATACATAGATTTACATTAATTTTTACCATGGATGTTAGGTAGTTGATCTTGTTTACCATTTGAGTCAACAAAAAGTTCTGTATGACTATAATTTTCAAATCGCAAGAGCTGGAGTTTTACTTGTATCCCACATAATTCAACACTGAATGAAAAGTAGGGACATTTATATGTATATTTATGTATGTATATATATTTATATGTATGTAAAGTGGAATGAAATGTAATAATGCAGAGCTTGTGAACTGGCGGTCTGGCACTGCATTCAACGCTCAAGTATCAGTCTGGAAAAAATTAATGTACTAGTCTTCTTGGCGAAAAAAAAAGACCTGGAGCGTAATTTATAGAACATAATTATGTTTAAATCACAATTGCTATATTGGTCAGAAAAATCTCAAATAAATATTTTCCCGAGTTCTTCAGCCTTACTAACCGTATCTTACTAGATCACCCTATTTCACTGTTTATCTGATAAATCATGGCTAACGTTATTGAAGTTAGTGCTGACGGAATGGATTATCTTCTCATAACATGACCTGCGACTCATTCTTCTTTCTTACGACACTTCTAAATATTTCGGACAAATTTATTTGCATCTTCGTCTTCACTGTTATAGTAGCCAGTAATCTGTGTCTCAGCGCTTGTGACTTGGCGCAGGGTGGGGAGCAGGCCCTTCGGGGGTATTTTGGAAACGACACTGTGCCATTGCGTGTATCGAAGTGTTTAATCTTATCCACACAGGGACGGAGTGGCTGCAAGTTTTTATTCCAACACAACAGGAGCATGTACGATCAAGAGTGGACAACTGAGACCAATTAAATAAAAAAATGGACTCAAGTGAGCTCCTGCTTGATTGGAATGAAGACCTGCAGCCACACCAGCCCTTTGTGCATAAGATTGGACACCCCAACATATATCTTGGTTGTCCCTTGACTAATTTTATTCTATTTGTTAGTCTTAATTTTCATAGTCCTTATTGTGGTTTGTTCATTTTTAGATTTTTAAATATTTCTTTGTATATTTTATACCATTTGTCTATTGATTTTTCATTGCTTACTGTTATACTGTTGTATTTTAAGCTGTCTTGCATTACTTTTAAAGCACAAGTGGTATCATGTATGTTATGCTGGGTCTCTCTATTTCTCTGTATCTCCAACTCCATCTTCATCTCCATCTCTTCCTGTCTCTCTGTCAGCTTTTCATGCAGATTGATGCTCTGTACCCACGGCGGTTTGGCACCTGGAGTGACTACGCCAAAAAATACTGCAACGCTCACTACAAGTAAGCACCTCAGTGTAATTATAAATTTAATGAGTGCAATCAAACAACATATAGGCCTATACAACATATGACTGGTAAAGGCTCCATATCAAACACTTTAATTAATCACTGCTAATTATTTATTCATTTTCTAATTACTGAGTGCAAATTATCTCAGCGAGCAGTGTTTGAAATACAGCTTTGGTGGTGTGTATTAAATTAGACGAGACCCAGCAAGTTGCAGTAATCTTAACCTTTACCAAATTACATTTTGTTTTGTAATGAATGAGTTACCAAATGAGTGAAGAGTGTTGAAGAGCAAACTACATCACCAAGAACTTGTACAAAGTCATTTTGAAAAATAACTGGCTCTGGCTGAGGTGTCTGAGATAACGTATTTGTGTTTTGTGAAGCCATGTATTTGTGTTTAAGCGAAACATTGCTTCCTTCACAACATCCACGAAAGAGTGTGCTGGTTCACACCAAAGAGCTGCATGAACCCAACCTATACCAGCCGCTCAGAGCGCCAACCCAACCAGGCCTGACTGGTACTGCTAGATTTAAAACCCACACATGCTTGCATGCACTAATAGAGATTGTTTATTGGAGATATGGTTTTACATTGCTTTGTTTTATTACTAAGTGCTGAGCTTCTCCTATAGCCAACACTAAACTGGTGTGAGGAAGTACACTGACATTATTTTGTTCATGGTAAGCAGTTGGTAAGACTTTATTTTACACATACTAAACTATACAGTCATATATAAAAGATTGGAGATGGAGATACAAGGTTTTGTATTGGCAGCAGGAATATGTTAAATTCAGCAAATAAATAGAAACTGTGCGAATTTGCAGAAAATTGTCATATTGAAGTTTCCTGTAGCAGATGTTCTAACTGATTTTCACTTGGACAATCAACAAAACATTGACCAGGGGTGTTCAAACCTTTGCAAACAACTGTGAGAGAGAGAGAGCGTAAAAGAGAAAAAGCGTGACAGTTTGTAGGCATTTTCCTTCAAATAAAAGCAGATCCACTACATGACCTGACTGCCAATGACCTGCAGCTTCTCTGGTAAATACATTATTTACGACTAATGACATCTCTTAAACACACACACACACACACACACACACACGCTCACTCATGTTGTAAATGTTCTAATGAAACCATGGAGATAAATAGGGCACGGACATAAGCAGACCTGTGATGGATTGGCGACCTGTCCAGGGTTTCCTGCCTTCCTCCCAGTGAGCGCTGGGATGGGCTCCGGCACCTGCCGCGACCCAGGAGGATAAGCAGCTTAGATGATGAGGGGAGTGAGTGAGTGGGCATTAACAGGGGCTGTGTTTGTGTGAACGTATGTTCTTTTTATTTCTTTTTCTTTTCTTAAACCATTTCCTTTGTCTAGTCATTCTTTGGCTATGATAAGGTAAAAATGTATACAGTTGAAAAGACTGCACTTATATAGGCAGTAGGGGTGGGAATCTCTAGGCACCTCAGGATTCAATTCGATTACGATTCAGAGGGCTGCGATGCGATTATAAAACGATTATCGATGCATCTTTTTTTCTATATAGCATTTATATTTTCTCACTGTGTGAGCTCAAGTTTCAAGTTCAAGTTTCGAGTTTATTTGTCACTTGCACAACATGTCAGGACATTTATGCATTGAAATGCTTGTGGTGAGGCTCAGCTAATCACTCTACAGAAAGTAAATAAGTAAAAATAAAAATACAAGAAAAACCAACTGAAATATATTAAATATACACAAAATATACACAGAATATAGAGACAAGTAACTCGGTGGTATTGTTATTTAAAGTGACTTGGTACTTCTAAAGCAAAGTATTTGTAATGATCCATAATGAATTTACTTCCAATATCTTTTTTAATAAAACAAATGGAAGTGATGTGGCAAGTGAACTAGAAGGCTCTCATTCAGTGCTCTTGTTTGGAGCATGAGAAGCTGCTGCCACTCATCTGTGATAAAATGCGCAGTTACGGTGAAATAAGATCCAGTGGCAGTGGATGTCCACGCAGCACATGTTACAGCTGTTCTACCCGTTTTCTTTAGTGATTTTATAACTTCAGTTTTGGTCTCGTTGTAGAGACGGGGTGTCGCTGTGTCAGTAAAGTATCTTTGAGACGGATCGTGTGCAACATAGCGTGAAAGCCCTGTTTCGCAACGACTGAGAACCGGCGTGCAAACTGCAGGTCACCTAGCAGCGATGCGTTATTCGCATTTATAAGCGCTGCTGTTGGTTTCCTGGTATGTTAAATCTGCAATGAGAGACTGTCACACACTAAAAAGTGGCGAAGATGAAGTCAGCTTCTCTTTCGAATTCTCCCGTTCCAGCTTACATGGTGCCGCATTTACATTCGGTGCCTCAGTTAGAATTTAAGGTGGAACAGGTAAATTCGAACGAGAATGAGAAGCGACTTCAGCCTCGTAAGACAGCCGAATGTTGAGAGACATTTCACAAGAAAGTGTTCTGGTTTTGAGGAAAAGTTTTCTGGTGGAGATGGGAGGAAAGTGGAGCGAAGTAAATCTGCATTTTCGTTTATGTTGTTTAGCCTATACTAGGACATTATCACATACTGAGACATAAAATGTTGTGGCTCCCAACCTGGTTTGATTTTTGTTGAAAGGTCAAAATGGCTCTTCTTATCATTTGTGTTGTGACTTCTGTTCTAACCTGGCTTTAATGCAGAGGGAGCCGGTCGGGTTTCTCACTCACCAGTTGTGTTTTTGTTATGTGCCGCCACAGACTGTCCGGGCGCTGCACTTCCGCACTTCCAAGTTCCGCCTTTTGCGTTCCGTCAACATTACGTTATAAATTAAATATTTAGAAAATCGTTTTTTGACATTTGTGAATCGATTCTGAATCGTTCACGTCCGCATCGCGATGCATCTAAGAATCGATTTTTTCCCGCACCCCTAATAGGCAGAAACATCACCAGCTAATTAACTACACACATACACATTTTCAGTTTGGTGAAGAATGCTGGGGTACATGCAAATGAGACAAAGAAACTCCAGCACATGAGATCTACTCTCAGGTACAGAGTAAAATGGATGAGCTTCTCTAGAAGAAGGGCACTGACTGTCCAGTTTGGCATTATTTTGGTGTCCATCCGAACAAACACGGAGAACCACTGGATGTTAATATAGTTATTATTAAGTAATTTAATAAGCAAGCCCATTTGTTGATTATATAATAATTATATTACCGTCGGGGAAAATGCAAACTGTGGAGTGCGGCTCTGTACCGCTCACATGTGGTGCTTCATAACTCTATTTGGATCGCGCTAATATGATTTATTGTATAATTCTGCAGACGATAATCATTTGTCTACATTTTCATTATCGTCCAGCCTGCTACTGACCTTGTGCATTTGTTATTCTGTGCAGATTCTTCGGGAACAGGCGTCAGTGGGACTGTCGTGGAGCATCTCATTTGGATGAGCTGCACCACAGGCTGAGTGAGATTATGATTCGCAGGCTCAAAGCCGAGGTCCTCACTCAGCTGCCGGCCAAAATCCGCCAGAGGATCCCCTTCGATCTGCCCAAAGAGGCAGGCAAGGTGAGGCATACATTAGAGCCCCAAAGAGCTTAAATCCATGTTCTCTTTCTAATTATGTCAATCTTTGTCAGGTGGACACACAATATACATGAACAAAGTATGCTCTATGTCCAATAAGCTGATGAATTTCACCAGAATTTCCCATGTTTCGGTGTAAACTGGGTAGTTCTAATCTTGGGTAAAGCTTGAATGAGCATTACCCTCGCTGATCAAAAGGCTGATATGGCTCATCCTACCAGTACAGCTTCGACAAAACTGTGTTCCGCCATGATCTCTCTCTTTTCAACACAGAGAAACTCAGTGAGTTAAAGCTAAAAACTGAGTTAAGGTTAACCTGGCAAGCATAACTGAGCCAGGAAGCTGCCTCATCTGTCTGTTGTTTATTCGTTTGTCCAACCAGCCTTCCAAGCATTTCATGCTTATATGTTGTGTGGATGCAAATCAACAGTTAAGTGAATAAAAGGTTGATCTTCTTTAAGGCATCACCACATAAAAGCTGCACACTGTTATGGTGAGCGTGGTTCTGCAACTTCACCTGCATATATAGAGTGTTAGTTCTGTTGTACAAATGGATGTCAGTGAAGTGTGCTAATAAGAATATTAGGACAGTGTTTTTAAGCCAGGTTTTATCACATTTCTATCTTGTTTTTCATTCAGACTTGCCAGATGTTTAACCTCTTTAACTCAGTGACTTTTATTACATCCCACTTACTATTATTCAGTAATTCAATTCAAGTCTGAAACTTCCAGCAGTTTCTTTATGTTTAAGAGTTTGATATAAGACTCAATTTTATCATGATCTGTAATATTAACCCCTTGTTCTCTGGGACTGTTCCCTAACAACAAAACTACCAATCACGACACACAACAAAATATTTCACTGCTCTAACACACTGACTAAAGCTGGTCACTAACTGCTGGGTTGAATGAGGTATGTTTAAGCAGGAAAATCACCAGGGCTGCAACTAAGCATTATTTCCATAATCTGTTAATCTATCGATCATTTTTTTCAGTGAATCAACTAATCTAATGATTATGTTGCTGTTTCAATAAGAAATAAATTTAAACTTGAAGTTGAAAATCCAACATTTAAAAAAGCTACAACACTGTTACTTTAAGATCTCAGTTAAAGTTGTTGCTGAATCAAAAGTATGATTGAATACAAGAAATTGTTAAAAAAAAGAGATTTTAATTATTTACTAGTCTCTAAACAGTAAAAAAATTAAAAGTACGTTTATCCTACTTTTTCATTTATCATCTAGTGGCTATTTGTAGTACATTTAGCATGCACTATTTTTATCTTCCCCTCGATGACAGGACAGCGTTTGCCTGGAGCCTTACTGTTCATTGTCAAACTGCAACTTCAGTATGGTGTTAATTTTATTCCTCTGTATTTAACATCACTGAAATGTTCCGCTCTTTCATGTTGTGTTTTTCTGTTCTTAGTTAAAGCACTTACCCACTATCCAAACAAGCAAGAGAAAAGGTGCTGGATGCTTTAGTTTCAGTTCATTTGTTTCGTTTGTGCTTTATTTCGTGCTGCTGTGAAATGCTATCTCTCCTTTTTGTATAGCACACTGTAATGTGCTGTGACTACTGTGTATCTCATTTTCTTGAATTTATCTCCATTTGCACCATTTGTGAATGTTAACATCTCTACGACAGTTAGTTCCGCCAGCACAGTCTGAGTCACGTGTGTCAAACTCAATCATCAAAAGGGCCATATCAAAAAATCTCAAATATCTCATTTTTTTTTAACATTGTGCCATAAACCAAACTGATCATTGTTTATTCAAAATGTGCAAAAACTTCAACAGTAAAATATAGCCACTTTGAAATATGACATGAATACTTGAAATATTCTAAATGTAAATGTCTGCAGGAGCTCAGTCTTTTAAACCTACGCATTTGCTTCAACTAGACATCTGACATCTTTTCATTGCTGCAAGTTCATTAATGCTTGGGCTCAATTTCTGAGCTGCTGAGCTGACGTTAGATGTTTAAATTGGCTGATCTGCAGTTAGTTGTTTGGTGATATGACTGGTGTGGACTGAGGTGTAATCGCTGTCCCATAGATTGTTGTTGGTGTAGGAAAGTCAGAGCGCACATTACGTTGCAGTGCATGCTGGGGACTGTAGTATAGTGCACTGTCGCGGGCCTGATCTAGACACATGGGTCTGACTGGTTGAAAAGCTTTCTAGCCATGCTGTTATCACAACATCTGTATCATTCCGCTGAGGTTGCTAAGTAAAACCGCTTTACAGCTGACTGTACATTTCAACTTGACCACATACAAAAACAGAAAATAACATTAGTTGATTTATATATTATAGTTTATCATTATTTACATATTAAATTATCATTAGAAAATAACACAACTTTCTATCTGGGGTGCTCAGCACCCCTAAAGCTCTGATCCTGGCATTGGTTTCTGAAACATTATGCTATGTTATGTAAATATATTTGATTGTAGTTTGTCCTCTGTCCTTTAGGAGTGAGAAAGTGTAGGTTTTATCATGTTTGGATGTTAATTTCATGAGAACGCTAAGAGAAAAAAATAAAAAATGTCCAATATAAAACCATTTTTAACACTCTGTCTGTAATGCAAACTTTTCTGGCTTTAATATTAAAGCACAAGTTATATACTATTCGGGGCTTCTTTGTTTTGCTTTTTTTGTTCATTTTACAGAGCGGTATAAAATCGCCAAACTCTACTGGACTGCAGTTCAGTGAAAACAGAACATATTGTGGCGTCGGCGTATCACTCATAAAGAAATACAGTCAACACATGTATACATGAACATGTGCACAAGACAGACTCGAGCTTATTTATTCACACATGCACTCGTTCATAGCACACATTCACATTTTCACACCCACACGTACCAGTTCAGCCATTTCTTTCCATGCTCCCTCACACACCCATATGCTAACTCTCCAATCAGCCAATCTGAGATGAGACAGAATCAGACGGCCTAAATATAGCACTAATTACCTCTCTGTAACCGCCCCGTGGCCGTTGCTAGGCGATAGTATTCGATTAGCACTAATTATCATTTTATCTCACTTGTCCACGATCACACTTTTTTTTCTTCCTCTCTTTTTCCCCCTCTCTTTTCAAACTCTGATGAGCTGTCAGCATGTTATTCAGAGAAGAAAGTACATCTCTAATCACACTTTGTTCTTTCCCAGCTTTTTCTCTCACTCTCTCATTCTCTCACTCTTACTCTGCGCGTGCCTGCTTGTGTGCGTGCGTGTGTGCGTGTGTGCGTGTGCGCGTGTGCCTGCGTGCATGTGTGTATGTGACTTGGCTGTTTTGCCGTTTCTTTCTCTTTCATGAACACTTGATTTACGTACTATTCTGATGAAAATGCTTAGTAAAAGCACTAGCTTGAAAATATCTGTCTGTCATTTCAAGTGCAGTGCCACTGTCTTCTGGTCATGTACTCATCTTCACTTGTCCTCACATCTAAAGATATCACTAATCTAAAACCAGGTATCATTATCGGGCTGATATCAGCAGAAAATACTGGATCAGATACCTGATCGAAGAAAGAATGAATCCAATTCAGTCCTCTAACTATCCTGAAACAGCACGCACACATGCTATGTGACGTGTTGTTGGCTATATTTCTTGAGGTAGAGAGTGATTGAGTAGGTTGAGCATGATAGTCTACTTTTAGATGTTCTTAAGTGAAGTGCTTAATAAATGCTCATTTTAAAGCTTATCAGCTGATACCTAAAACAGGTGATGTCCTGTCATCTGTACTTTCTTCTTCTTCTTCTTTTTCTTCCTCTTCTTCTTTTTCTTTTTCTCCGACTTCATCTTTCTCTCTCTCTCTCTCTCTCTCTCTCTCTCTCGCTCTCTCTCTCTCTCTCTCTCTCTCTCTCGCTCTCGCTCTCTCATTTCTTTTTTATGTCTATCTCCATTTTGCTTGCTTCAACCGTCCCCCCATGCTGGCATCTCTACACCCATCTGTGTGTGTGTGCGCGCGCGTGTGTGTGCGCACATGCCAGATACCAGTAATACAAAGAGCAGCTCACCTGCTACCAAGCCTCATAAATCATCTGCTGTCACTGCACACGCACACACGTATGCATCATACCATTACAAATGTACACGCATGCATATATAGGTGTGTGTGTGTGTGTGTGTGTGTGTGTGTGTGTGTGTGTAGGGTGCAACTATAGAATATTTTCATTTTTAAATATGCTATTGAATATTTTTTGGAAAATGTGAATATTCTGTCAGAAGAAAAGCTTTTATTTTCTAGATTGTTATCTTGAGACAACAAGATAAGTAGCTTGTTATTTCAAGATAACAATTTTGTAATTGTAATGAAAAGAAATAGAGACGTCCATCAATGTGTTAATACATTCTGGAGAATAGGGATGTGCATTCCAACTAATTTTGATATTCAAGGGTCTATTAGAGTTAGTAGATAGATATCCGGTTAACCGCAAGGAAAGAAAAAGCAACAACAAAAAGGAATAAAAACAGACTTCAGCCGAAATCAGAGCAAGGTTGTAGGCGTCCTTTTTAGTTGACAGCACGAGAGTTTAAAATTTGTTTTATTATTTATAAATAGCCGAGGGAAATTGGTAGGTTTTCATCTTGGATGAGTAATGGAAGCTGCCTCTTCAGAGGAGCTAATGAGCAAACACTAGCTGATACTTTGGATGCTGATGAGGACTCCTCTTCTGTTCAAGGACTATTCTCCTCAGTGGGCAATGTGCCAACATGTTGTTTGCAGAGTTTCACTGTTTCTGGGTCTAGCTAACAACAGTTAGACTAGTTAGTGAAAAAACCTGCCAGAGCCGGCTCAGTCACATCCATATCCATTTGTCCTTGGTAATGTGCTCACCTTAAGGCCTCGTGTTTCGTAGTAGCAAAGTATAATATTATATACTCATGGCACTGTCACACTTCACAGTCCTGTTAAAACATAAAATTAGTGTTTCACTGAATTTTTATCCGGCTTATTTTCTTCATCTTTCCACAATGAATTTTCTCACCAAATCCAATTTTTTTGTTTGGCTGTTCACAATATCTTTTAAATGTGACCTATATGCGACATTAGTCTGAACAGATCAGCTCTCAGATCGTTCTCCTATGGTCGCATTCGGCCATTTCTTTAGAAATCTCTTCGAACATGGAGTAGTTGCAATAAGTGCCTTCTAATTTTTTGGTACAGAAACGTCAGCCTAAATGTTTGAGGTCTCAGCAGCACAAAATTCTGATGAATGTGGCGTAAAAGTCGTATGAATTTCGATCTGGCTGTTTAGAGTCGCATTGCTGCAGATCGGATACGTATCGGATTTCAGTACCACATATGAAAGTGTCCCAAATCGGAATGGAAAATGTCAGATTTTATGTGTTTTTTGTTGTTCACACTGCCACACAAATGACACATCTGTGTCGCATATGAAGAAAAAGATTGGATTTGGGCCACTTTTACCTGCTGTGTGAACAAAGCCTTAGTGTGTTTTCACATAGTTCTTTTTAAATGAACTGAACTCAGTTATGTTAAAGTGAACTTCAGAGGGAACCAGCTGCAAATGACCTCAGTGTTTTTTGTGTTTACAGTGTAAGTGAATTTTAAAGAGGACTCTGTTTTCTCACTGGTCCTTTTTAACGTTGATGAGATCATAGACCACTTCTTGTTCACACCACAGCTCCATTAGATCTTAGATCCCTTTCACACCTCTCGCAGTGTGAAAGCAGTGCTCATTGGTTGGGTGTGAAAGTGGGCGGCAGCCTCTGATGAAACTAATCTTTCGGGTGGCGAAGGGAACTACCAGACCTGCCTACTGCTCTCCTATTGGCCACGCTGATACTTGGCTGAAGTGTGTTGTGCAAAAGTAAAATAATGACCCCCACATGTATCGTGACTGTGCTCCAATCAATCAACAATGTATTTGAAAAAGCAGCGGTGTATTTCATTCATTCAGTGTTCTATGTGAAAGCAGCTTAAAAATCTGTGTTCTGTGTGCAAAATCAGTAAACTCACATGGGCTCTTGCGTCGTATCGCATCTTGTCTTGTCACAAGATCTTTACAAGGCTTAATCCTGTAGTACCTTATATGATCTTTGGCAGTTGTTACTCGCTGAAGTGCTGGAAGACTGTGGACGTTTACTACGATAAGACTTGAGATCTTTGCTAACACAAAGCTTCTCATTGATTTGTGCATTTATTTTCACAATCAGACCAGAAAACGAACTACAAAAGAACCGTACTAAGGCCACCTCGAGAGCTGGTGTGAGTTTGCTTTGCTTTTGGGGTTGTTTAGAGGGCTCCGAGTTCCTTTGACGTGTTCACATATGCACAGAAAATACCATGACTCTCTGAGTCTGAGTCCACTTCAAACGCTGAAATGGTTCAAGTGTGAAAACACCTGAATTGCAATTTCAGTATTTGAATATTGGCACCTCAAATGATGAACTGAATAGTTGAGTACCTGTGCTCATGTCTAGTGGACAATTCTGTAAGTTAGACTGATACAACTGTATTGTTTGAGCACCAAAGATGGTGAATGATCAGCTCCAATCAATAGCTCTCTCCAGCACTCCTCCTGGCTCCCAGCTCTGATACTGTTAACCATCATTTTCCTTCACTCAGATTTCTTTCAAAATATAATGAGAATACAGTATCCTGATCTCTGTATCGTGAATTGATCATAACTGAACTAAAGGAGCACAAAGAGTTGCTGTAGGTTACTGAGGTTAAGGTTAGGTTTGGTCCAGGTGTGGGCAGGGCAGTATTTATCTACAGTAATGCACAGACACCCTGTGTGTGTGGGTGTGTGTGGGTGTGTGTGTGTGATTTATTGCGCTGGTGTGCCATGTGTTTCCATATTCCCCTGCTGCTGTCAGTGCAGCGCTATAATTGGGCAGGTCACATGACCCACAGAGAGTGAGCTGATGTTCAGCAACATCAGGGATCTCTACACTTCCACACCACCCCCCACCTCTCTCTCTTTCTTTCTCTTTCTGTCTCTCTCTCTCTCTGTCTCTCTCTCTCTCTCTCTCTCTGTCGCCCAACTTGCATTATCTCTACTTTCTCTGTTTCTCTCTTTCCCCTTCCCTCACAGCTTTCCTTTCTCTTTCTCTTTTCTTTTTCTCTTTGCATCCATTGCATTCTCTTTTCTTTCTCTGTATCTTTCCCCTTCCCTCACTCCTTTTCTTTCTCTTTCCCCCTCTCTCATTCTCTTCTCCCTCTCTCTCTTGCTATTTCTGTCTCTCTTCCCTTCCCTCACTTCTTTCTCTCTGTTTCTCTCCCTCCATCTCTCTGTATTTATCCACTCGCTTTCTTTCTTTACATCACTCCTTCTCTCTCTCTCTCTCTCTCTCTCTCTCTCTCTCTCTCTCTCTCTCATATGCTCCACCTTTTCCTCTTCAGTTATGGAAAGTAGGACAGATCTTGCAGTATCATTAATTGTTCTGCCCTTAAAACAACAACAACAAAAAATAAATAAATAAAAAGGAAACAAAACGAGACAACCCCTTACATTTACTTACACTCTTTATCTCCCTCTTTTCCAGGAAGCCAGTGTGAGTTTTGAGAAGTGGGAGAGGCTGATGCGTTCCCTGGATTCGGGGGAGTCAGACAGTGAGAACCCTTTCACTGAAGTCATGAGTCTCATCACACAGATGTACAAACAGACAGCAGTAGCCAAGGTAGCGTCTGTGTGTGTCTGTGTCTGAGTGTGTGTGTGTGTGTCTTAGGACTGCACCATAGAACACTGGTATGGTGATTATATTACTGCTTATTACATTATGGCTTTGTTGTAGCCTTTTGCAAGATCAACATCATGATAAGAGTCATCAATATTGTGTGTGTGTATGTGTATATATATATATATATATATATATATATATATATATATATATATATATATATATACACACACACACACGCGTGTGTGTGTGTGTAGGGAGAGGGGTTATATGGGCGGCAATGTGGGGAAAAAAAAAAAAAATCTTTTTTGACCCACCACCCAAACAATACCTGCTGTGTGGTGCTCCTGACCACAACTACAGAGCACCTATATGGTTAATGCAAGAGTGTGTGTGTGGGTGTGTGTGTGTGTATGTGTGTATATAAATATATACACACACACAGACACATACATACATACATACATATATACACATACAGTCAAAATAATCAATAGATTCTTCAATACCAAATATAATTGGTAGTGACAGTCCTCAAATTGAAACCAAATACAGCACACTGTTAGACTTGCTGCTTATAGGCCGAAGTTACATGCTCCTGCTTTAGGTCTTTTGTTATTTTATATGCAAACATGGCAAGTAGTTGCAAATTCAAGTACCACACGCATTCACAAGCACATGTACACACATACGCAATCGGAGCGTGCTTTCCTACATTAACAAGAAGGACAGCAGCATGCCGTCGACCCCTAATGACCACCATGGCAACCAGCCCTTCTCTTCTCCGTCTGAGAGGTGATGGCATTGCCATGGGAACGAGCCCCAGGAGGCTGGACCAATGATGACGACGGCCATAACGGCGACCTTTTCAGTTACTCTGTGCCTCTTTTCCTTTTTCTTGTTTCTTTTTTATTCTATTTTATTTTTTTTATTTAAAAGAATAAAAAAGTACAACTGCCTGGCAAAGCAGTAGTAGCAAAGCACTAGTTTTGTTCAGTTTTCTAGATAACAGTATGTTGTACAGTGCCAAAAAACACATAAGCAAGTCAATTTGAGAATACTTAACAAGTCAAAGTGATTTGAGGTAAGTGTTGAGGTTTAAGCTGTGGTCACACCGGACTGCCACCATGCTATTTACTTCACAGGGGTGGAGCAAAAGTCAGGCGAGTACAGGCGGTACAGATGGTTTCGGAGGGAACATGTAGTTCAGTAAATAATTAACATTAGCTGGTTAACTATTTCGTTTTTAGCAACTGTGAGGGGCAAGTAACTTTAGGTTGGCCGAGGAATTTTTCTGCATTTAGCATTTTTCATGAAAGATGATGCCAGAGCTCTGCTGTTGGCTGACACTTTGCAGGGGTTAAAATTCACTTGACGCAAAGTGAAATGTATTGCTACTGTAAGTGAATGTGAGCTATCTAAGCCATGGCTGAGCAACTACATTTGGGATGAGGGCTAAATTAGTTTATGGTTAAGGGCTGTTCTTAGTCATGATGTGCATTGTTGATTGTGGTGATTTCATGTCATGTAATATATTACAATATTGCAGTGTTTAATGTAGAAACCTTTACATTATAAGTGTCTTGTTCTTATCAACTTACAACTTCAATGGTAATGCTAGTTTTTGCTAGGATCTTTGAGATTTCATACCGATTTCTACTGAATTCTTCAGATCTACCAAGAAGCTCTCATCTTATGACGGGTAGATCACAGACGTCACATCTGATATTTGAACGCTCAATGCTAACTTTATATCCGTAACCTATAGCTAGCTAGCTGACTGTTGGAACATGCTTCCGGGACTGAGGTCACACAAGCTCCTGTTATAAGTCGACATGGTTGTTTTTGAAGACATGGTGTCTTATTGTGCGCCATGCCAGGAAAGTACAATTGCGAGGAAACACCCTTGAGGTTATAGGAGTATTTAATGTATCATGTTATTCTCACAGTAAAGGTGGACAGCAAGCTATCACAATCTTGAAATGAAGTTAACCATGTATAATAGGTGCCTGCAGCAGGTGGCTAACCCAAGTAGGAAATGTCTAGCTATGCTGCAAACAACGGTATAATGTACCTTCATGATAAGCACCATTAACAAGGAAGCTTAAATAACCTACTTGCTGGGCAATTTGGCTGGGACCCTGAGCAGCAGGAGAGTGGTCACTTTATGTGAGGGAGAGGAGTGGGAGTAGCTGATGTATTCATATTACTAACTCTTGATTGGTTTTTGCTTAACTGACATCACCTGCGCCAAATTTAGTCCCACCCAGCTCCAATCAAACAGAGGAAAATGACAGATGAAGGTAATTTCAAAACTCTCAACAGAAAAGATCAACATTCTTTCGCTGCCAGCCACAAATACTATAGACCAGGGGTGTCAAAGGGCCATATTAAAGAATCTCAACAAATCTGTAAGCCAGCTGTGTTTTTATTTTATTTTTCCTTTACATTTTGCCATGACTGCAACTGGCCGTTGTTTATTCAAAATATACCAAAACTACAACTGCAACAATAGGCACTGAATACTTGAAGGACTTGAATTTTAAATTAAAGCAAATTGTTTTATAAAACAATAGACTACATTAGCTGTTAAACCTCTTTAAATGTCCCCAATGTACACAATGTCTTTTAAAACTGACCATTCACTTGAACTAGACACCTGGCATGTTTTATTTTATTTTATTTTATTTTTATTTTTTTTGTGTGTGTGGTGCTGTCCTATAGATCATTGTTGGGGAAGGGGTGGGAGCACACATCACATTGCAGTGCATGCTGGGAACTGTCGTGCAGCTCATGGTGAAATTGCGGGTGAATAGGATTGCTCTTTGTGTTTGACACATGAGCTATAGACAATAGTTAAAAGAAATTCATGAAAATAAGTAGACAGGGGCTTTGATGGCTTGGTGCAGGTCTGGTTTAAGAACCATGGGTCTAACATGCTGCTGACTGTGCACTGTGGTTCAAATTAGTGTTTTAAGCAGTGTAATAATGGATATGCACTTGTAGAATTGAAAACATTCGTGCAGAAAATCTTACTCCAGTCGAAGTTGGCGACCTGTGATTTACTCATGCTGATGCCAGGTCCCATCTATCAATGCGCTCTTTTTCTTGAAAGGTTTTTAAAGAAATTTTCCTCTGAGCCATAGACATTAACCATTTTTTGTAGCTCAGTTCCCATGGTGACTCAGTGGCGTTTTGAGACAACGCGACGAAGAAGTCCACTGGAAACTCTGTGGACAGGAAGTGACACGTTGTCCAGCGGTGAGAGCTAAGATAAAGTAAAATATCCACAAGCAGCACATCAACTCAAAACAACTCTCCTCTCACAGTGCTTCTTAACAGCCTCTCAGCAGCCTTAAATTATGAATTATGCTCATATTAATGCTCACATGTATGCACACTTCACAGTAGAATCAGGTCATTGCTTTAAGAGCCTGGTGTGCGTGTGTGTTTGTGCACTCCATGTCATTGTCCCTATTGGTCTCATGATCTCTTGTTCATCACACTTAATCGCTTTTATTGATTTATTCCCACTCTTTCATTTGCTCTCTGCCCAGAGTGTCGTCTCCTTTCATATCCGGCCCACTCGCTTTTCTCTCACACACACACACACACACACACACTCTCACTCACATATACACACACTGCTGGAACACACAGCAGGATGTTGAAGGAATGAAATGCAGTGGAGGGGGGGGGGCAGTATCAAGACTGTGTCAGAAAGCGTGTCACTTTTTTTTTTCTGAAGTGTAAGTTCCTGGCCAGCTTAGAGCGAGCCAAGCATCGGTATTTTTACCCCAACAGCATCTGCTCCCAATTATCTTGAGACTGAGCCTCTCTCACACACTCTTTCTCTCTCACATACACACACACACACACACACACACACACATGGCGCACTGAAAAAGACTTAATGCCGCTTCACAGGGAGCAGTTTTGGATACCAATTAAAAGATGTGAAAACGGCAAAACTAGGCTGTAATAACAGAAGTGGAACGGCGCTTTGAAAGTGTGGGAGAAAGAGGCTTCCTCCCAGCTCGCTAACGACCACTGTTAATGATACAGGCTATTCGCATCATCATCTGATAGTTATCGATCAGTAGATAATCAAATCCTGTGAAGATTGGACAGTTTAAAGCGTGGCTTTCGGTGATGCGAGGATGGAGGACTGTCTCCTTGATATGCTTTTAGCACAAACAACAACAAATTCTTCTGAATCACTAAATCTGTACAGTGGAACAAAATGGCATTCCTCCAGGCCCTCAGTGCAACATACAAGACATGGCAAGCATTTACCGGACCGCACAGTGCAAGTGACCGGAACAAAGCCTCCGTTCCAGTACTGTATTTAATGTGCCATCATTGACCTCCCCTTGCCATTTTGCCTCAGGGGAATCCCCGACACATAGAAGAGCTGTTCCATTTCTGTATCAGCTCAAGTGAAGTTTGTTAGATAACTCCTTCAAGCGGTGAAGGCAGGTGAGGTATTTAGTTTTTAAACTCCAAAACAATGGCACAAAGCTGCCAGCGCAGTAAACAACTTTAAAACACTTTAAGGGGCGTTCTGGCCTAAAACTAGACTTTGTTTGTTGCGGTACTCTGCAGTACAGCACTGTATCCCTCAGCTTGATCAGTTTGACAGACTTCCAGATTTTATATTGTTTCAATGTTTTCATTTGTCACTGTTCACTCCGAACATGCATTATGCACAGCCACTGAGAATTTCTCTAGTGTCAACCAAATCTTCATTACTAGCCTACCCACTGAACTAAAGGCTAATAAATGCAACCAAGCTAGCTTTAGTGCAACAAAAACAGCAATTCTGTCTTTATTCTGCACACAATAGACATCAGAGACAAGTTTTTTCAGATTCAATTCAGAGGTAAGGTATCTAGATAGCCAAGTAGCTACATTGCTAGCTTTAGCTTCTAGCTTGTTGTCCTTCTCGTCTGACGAGTCATTTTTTGTTGTTTGAGTAATCCATTCTCTCCATTTTAAAGCTGAACAGTTTTTGTTATTGATATGGCTGCAAGTTATAATACAGTCATACAGATTCCTAGCTGTATCGCTAGCTGTCTGTCTTTCTTCTGCATTCACCAGCTCATGGAAGAAAAACTTTTCATAACAGCCTGCACTCCAAAAAGCAGTTTTTTTTTTCTGAAAGTTCTTCTCACTTTCAAAGTACATCATCAAAATGGAAATTTAACAGACTGTTAACCGCCAAATGTCACTCTGGAGACACATCTTCGGCGCCACTGTAGGATAGGAGTAAGCATGTTCACAACAGCAGAGTGTCCTTTTCGTTTTTCAGAACCGTGACGTTCGATTTGCTATGTTCAGATTCAGCTCTATGTAGAAACTACTGTTACCTTCTGTAACAGATAACTGCTGCTGTTTGTTACTTCACTCTGCTAGCATTCTAGTCAGAATGCACAGCTAGCAACAACAAGAAAAGCTTCAAAAATAGCTAAGCCAAACAATGCATTTATTCACAAAGTTTTAAAATCTTCTTTAATATAAAGTGTATGTAATGTACTCAGATGTCTCAAAAGCCTGGCAAGGTGTGTTCCTACTGAAAAATCCTCCTCACCTTGTCCTACGAGGGAGCACTTGTGTAATGTGTTGAGATGAAGTTTAAAAGGAATTACCTGTTTTGTTGATTTAAGTGAAAATAAGTTAACACATCCTCCTCAGGGAACAAACTTAAAATATGAATAATGCATTAATGTAATATAAATAAGACATCTAATAAAAAATGTGCCATAACGTTGGCGCAATGTGTTGAATTCAGCAAATAAACAGTAATTGTAAATTAAAATGTGCAGAAGTGTTCTGTATAGAGGATGTTAGTTTGTTTTCACTTAGAAAGTCACCAAAACACATCATTTGACCAGGGGCGCGCAAACTTTTTAGTGCATTTAAACAAGATATTATATAACTACTATGCAACAGTGCGACCAGCAGTAAATAGAGTACAATGAATAATGCGGGACAAGACTGCATGAGACAGTGTTAATATCTCTCTCTCTCTCTCTCTCTCTCTCTCTCTCTCTCTCTGTCTCTCTGTCTCTCTGTCTCTCTCTCACTAGGCAGGAGCAGTGAAGGACTACATAAAGATGATGCTGGAAACGGAGCAGCTGAAGTTCCTGGTCTTTGCTCATCACCTCTGCATGCTGCAGGCGTGTACTGAGGCTGTCATTGAGGCCAAGGTACTACAGCTCAACTCCGCTCAACTCAGACAGAGAAAGTGTGTGTGTGTGTGTGTGTGTGTGTGTGTGTGTGTGTGTGTGTGTGTGTGTGTGTGTGTGTGTGTGTGAGTGTGAGATGAGTCCCAGCTCATCAGAATGGTGATCAGCTAACCCACACTAACACGCTCCAGGCCATGAAAGAAAAGCATAAAGACAGAGAAATGTTTCTGTGAGTGAGCATGATTAGAAGTAGCTGTGTGCATTTGAGAGAGAGCAAGAGAGAAGGAGAGAGAGAGAGCTAAATGAAAGGTAGAGGGGACAGTGATGGATGTGTGTGAGAGAGTGAAAGGGACGGAGGAGATGGCGACAGTGGAGTAGAGGTGAGAACACTGTATGTGTGAGAGAGACAGATTGTGTCAGGAAAGTTAGAAAGTTGAGGAAAGAATGATCAAGTTGTGTGTGAGAAGGTATGAAAATGATTTTTCCATAATAGTACATTTTTTATAATAATTATCAGTTTTCAGTGTTATTGCTGTATTGTTAAGCTATTCTTGTTTAAAAAGCAGTAATGTACATTGAAATCTCAAGTTGGTGATTAAAATCAATTCACCACAGGCGTTATATTGACAGACTTTGCTGAAAGCACAACTGCATAGTTTAAAAAAGTTAGAGCTTTTTTTTTTCCAATGGTGTTCAAGTCGGAAGATTGGCTAAGCCAGGGGTCTGCAATGAAAATGTTAAGAAGAGCCATTTTGTACTTTTAACAAAAAATCTAACCACCTTGGGAACCACAACATTTTATGTCCATAGTGCCATCTTAGCTGTAAATATGTCTCAGTAAGTGCTAAGGTACTAGTATAGGCCAAAAAATATAAATGAAAACGCAGACTTAATTTGCTCTGTTACAAGCTTTAGCTCAGCTATAGCCACTTTTCTCGCATTTCCAGGAGGAAACTTTACCACAAAAGTAGAATAGTTTTTTGTAAAATGTCTCTCATCATTCAACTTTTTATGAGGCTGAAATCAGCTTCTCATTCGCCAGCTTCAATTTCCTGTTCCACCTTAAATTGTGCCTGAGGTGCCAGAATGTAACTGCTGCCCCTTGTAAGGTGGAACAGGAAAATTTAAAGGAGAAGCTGGCGAACGAGAATCTGGCTTCAGCCTCGCAACGTTTTAGTGTTTGACAGCTTCTCGTTGCAGATTTTAAACGTATCTGGAAACCAGCTGGAGTGCTTGTAAATGCAAGTAAGTCCATTCGTCTCCAGATTATTGATTTTCGTCTTAAATCTTTCACTTTGCCTTTTCGTTAGCTACTAGCTAGGCGAGATTGTTGTCTGCGCTGTTTTGGTGACCAGCAATATGCATGCCAGTCTCGATCAGCAGAGCTTTATTTGACTGCGAAGGAGGATTATTTTATTTCTACCTAGAAAATTTAGTTCTGCTGTGGAGCCGCAGCAGGGCAGTAAAAAAAACGCATGTTGCCGACCCCTGGGCTAGACCATGCAAGCACCTTCACCTTTTTAGAAACCAGTCGTGAGTTATTTTTGCTGTATGTTTTTGGCTTTTGTCTTTAAACCTCCATCTTCTCCTCTTTCTTGGCCAATCTGATGTCTACCATTATGTTGCCCCATTCATATTTTCTTTGATGCGGTGTAATGCCCCTGAACATTTTGCAGTGTAGCAGCGCCATATCATGATGCTCCCACCCCCGTACTTCACTATGGGTGTGGTGTTCTTAGGATCGTTCCTGCAATCTTTCTTTCTCTAAGCATGACGAGCTGAATTTTTACCTAGGAGTTCTATTTTTGTTTTGTCTGACTAGAGCACACTGTTCCAATACAGTTCTGATATGTCTAAATGTTCTTTTGCAAATTTTAGGCATGCATCTCTGTGCTTCTTTTGTAGCAGGGGGGGTTTGACATGCGATGTAGGAACGAGGGTCATTACGGTGCTTATTCTGCAACTCTTTTAGTGTGACTGCTGGCTTCTTTCTTTCCTCCCTTATCATTAGTCTGAGAGAAATCTTGCGTGGCACGTGTGTGCAGAGATGGTTAGTCACAGTTTTATGAGCTTTCCAGTTATGTATTATCGGGCCATGTGTACTGACAGGGATGTTTAAGGTCTTTGCTAGGGCTCTGTATCTTTTTCCATTCAAATATTGTTAATAATGTTGCCCCTAAGAACTTTGGGAAGCTCCTTCACCATGATTGCTACTTGTGTGAAATTTTGCCAACCGGTTCTGCCAATTGTTCTGATCATATGCAAGTAGAATGTTCACAAACCAGGACAGGTGCACCCTCAAGATTGTACACTGCCCGTCCAGACTAATGATAAGGGAGGTAAGAGAGAAGCCAGCAGTCACTTGAAAGTTACACAGGGAACAATAAGCAGTGAACTGCCCTGCATTCATCTCTGTTTCTATACTCCATGCAAAACTCCTCTGCTACAAAAGAAGCACAGAGATGCACATCGTTGCACACAAGCATTTAGACCAATCACAACTCTTTTGGAGCAATGTACTCTGGTTAGAAGAAACAAAAATAGAACTCTTTGGCAATAATTCAGCTCAACATGGAGATTATTCTTTTTATTGAAGTCTTTTTTCCCCAGTTATCTTTTTCCAGTGAAATATATATATATATATATACACCATGCAGAGCCTTTACAAAATATATATATATATATATATATATATATATATATATATATATATAAATATTTTTTATTTTTTTTTTTTGCAAAGGCTCTGCATGGTGTTAATGTTGTTCAGTTTTTGTTTTTACTGTTTGGCTTTTTATCAAAAGCTGACTGATAACTGTCCTATCCCACTGTGAGAGTGAGGTACGGAAACAGGTGAGAGTGGTGTGTATGTGTGCGTATGTGGTTTTGGGGAACGGAGTAGACATAGAAAGAAGAAAAAAAAGAGAGCCATGTCTTTGAGGAAAGCTCATGCTACTGAAACCCTCCTCACAAGTACTGTGCATGGACTTCTTATTCTGTCCCTGCTGTGGCACAAACTCAGTCCCGGTTTCTAAAAGATGTCAGAAGTGTGTGGATATGTCTATTTACAGACCCTGTATCCTACACACACTACTAAAGTCACTATACCAGAATTTATTCATTGTTATTGTTGTTTATTAAAGTAAACATTATTGTAATATCGTGTAAAAGATTGAGCAGAAGCTTGATACTCATAAAAGAAGATCAGGCATAAATTTGATACTTAAAAAGTTATATTTTGCTCACATTTGACTGACATTACCTGAAGATATTACGAGGACGAGGGATAGCTTAAACCAAAAGGGTAATTTATAACTAAGGCATATCAGACGTTGTGTGCCAGTAGTTTAAAACAAACAACAGTAATGCCATCAATTTCAAACAAAGCTAATAGTATATAGTAAATGTATGTTTCTGGATAAGAACCCTTTTAGAACGCTAGTTGTTAATAAATTAAGACTGAATTGAGCTGACTTGCTTGAGCTCCTTCACATTTGGATGTGATCTTTCAGGCATGTGGCTAAATTTGATGAATTACATACTGAATTATCAGTTCAGCATTGTTTGCTGACTGTTTTTGTGCATCACAACACAAGTAGTCCCAGTTACAAATTAAGACCCATCTAGGCCTGTGCTGGTAACAGAGTCTTTTATTTACATGACCTGAACAATAACAGAAGTAAATGGTTAAACTGTGTTGAGGGGGGAGTATTTTTTCCTTTGTTTGCTACTTTATCAGTGAAGCAGACGCAGGAGAAAACATTGGTATCTTGTGAGTCTTAAAAGATAATAGGGTGCAGTGTCCATTAATGATGGGGCTCTAGTATGTTGTCATCATTAATTTGGCCACAAAACTGTAAATAATCTAGTAAGAAAGATTGAAATTGCAGATGTTGCACACTTGTCTGGTGATTGAGGCAAGTGTTTTCCTCAAAATCAAAGACATTTTTCAGTCTGAAACCTGATGCTTTGGTGTGAGGGTGTCCTAAAATGTGCACCACACCATTGAGGTGGCTTTTTGTACAGACATGATATCTGCCTCCAGCACAGAACCTGTTTACCCAGCATAGCTGCATTTTACAACAGTCATTGTTAGGTACAGTATTAGTGGTATTAGTATAGGATATCACATCACCCAATGTTTAAAAGTTCAGTTATGTTTAAGTGCGTCTTGCTCTGGTTTTCATGAAATAAATCATAAATTAGGATTTTTTTTAACAGGTGGCAAATGAGTTTTTACCATCACCTGGGCTGTTACCATGGTAACTCGATTAACAGTCGTCAGGCACAGGACTAAACCCATTGTTCATAAAACCTTACCCCACATCCCTGATGTTCAGTTTCAGTGTTATAGAGCAATACTTTTTTTTTTGTCTGTTTCCTTTTGTCAGTAATGGCTTCTTGACAGCTGCACATCTTTTCAGACTCCCATCATCAAGTTGTCTTCTCACAGTGGAAGAATGCACAACACGTACATTTTTTCAGATCCGAAGCAAAAGTGGAGCTTGATTTTAAAAACTGAAGGCTTCAAGTGCTGGTTATCTGATGGTAACAGTTTTGGTGGTCTACCAGGTCTTGCACAGTTGTTAGGAGTCCCATTTTCTCTGTATCTCCAGTTTTGGAAAGTCCTGTTTTTATTACTTATGTTCATTTGACTTTCCCTTTCCTTACGCAAGTGAATTGTCTTATATCTAACCTTCTCAGAAATATCTCTTGAAAAAATTAATAACTTGTACTTAATGGCCATTTTGATGGGAAATAAACAAGGGGTGGTCTCTGAATTTTCTGGAGACATTCATTCACACCATTTTGGTCTGTGTAGATAATCAATTGTGTGTAAATTGTCTTGAAAAACAACATTTTGATGTTTATTCATATGAAGATAGCACTGATTCCAAATCTTTGGCCTGTAATCTTCATGTTTCTATGTCTTCTACTGCTTTTTTGTTAGAAGTCATGTAACTGGACCGGTTATTCACTCTTTCTTTTATCCTTGTAATGTCTGAGTCATCTTAAATATAGTGATGAGAACCACCACCACACACAGAATTTGAAAACTTTCAAACTTTCCCCGACTCCACTTTCACTTTTTCCCCAACCTTTCCTTCTTCTCTCGCAGAGTGTGAGGGGTGTGAGAGAGAGCGCGAGAAAGTGTGTATGTCTGTGTGTGTTTGTGTGTGATCACACCTCCTGGTGTGAATGCTCTTGCTCCCTTTAAGATTTCATAAGCACCAATTAACAGGAAAAGTCCTAAAAAAAGAAGCATCCATGGAGGGGGAAAATAAATAAAGAAAAATCACCCCGCTGGCCAAAGAACGGTGTAGCGCGGAAGACGAAAAGAATGACAAAACGCGCTCATTAGAATAGCGAGACATCTGTTAAAACACACTTGTTGCAGCCTCCCGCCCTCTCGCTTTCGTAAAGTGTTTGTTCGGCACGGTGCGAGGTGCGAATCATATGAATCATGTTAACCGTTCATTTGTGGTGCAATGAATGACTGTGACGATCGTGCCGTAGGCAGTCACAGTGGATACA
Source organism: Colossoma macropomum (assembly GCF_904425465.1). Classification (NCBI taxonomy): domain Eukaryota; kingdom Metazoa; phylum Chordata; class Actinopteri; order Characiformes; family Serrasalmidae; genus Colossoma; species Colossoma macropomum. The sequence goes on from NW_023495014.1 coordinate 893,571, forward strand.
AACCCCCTCTGCTACACACGTCCAACTTCTGTTCAACCAGCTCCAACAATCCTACACACAGAGTAGGCACATGAGTATAAGCTTGGCTTGGGTTTGGTTTGGGTGCGTCACAAGCTGTTTGTCCAAATATTAGCCACTGAAATGAATTTTGCATGGAGGATCCCTGGAAAAACTCCTTTTTTTGATGTGACATATAAACTTTACATGCACTCTGTATAGAGAAACCTAGTATAAATGCCCGTTGTGCTTACAGCCTGTCCATTCATGTTGAAGTTATGCAAAGTGTTGTTACTGCAGACAGTCTGTAGCAGAGTTATTGGAGTGGTAGATGTGGGGAAGATGATTCAACATATTGCTGTTTCTAGCTGTCAAATGAAAATGGATCAATGCAGCCTTTCAAAGTTTCTGGACCTCCAAAAAAAGTGGCTGAAGTTTTTGTTGTCTCTAAGCATTTCAGTTTGTTTGTTCCCCAGAGCAGCCATGCTGCACAGTACAGAGCAGCCAATCATAACAGAGGTTGTTTACATTTGTCAATTTTAATGACACAGGAGCATGAACAGTTGGATTCTAAATGATGGAGGGGTTGGAAAACGGTCATAGGAAAATGAACCGCAGGTGTTTTTGGGACATAAAACCACTTAAATGTTGTAGGTGGACATCAATGAAAAAAGAAAAATATGGATGGAGTTTAGATATTATAATAACAAATGCAGTAGGCACACAACAGCACAAATGAGGGATGGTTTCACAGCCTTCTGGGTCAGTTGAATCCCTTCAACCTAAACTAGTAAATATCCTAAGTATCCCTGCAGATTTTAAGCAGGGTAATGTTAAATAAAGCTATTTTTACATGTGCTTTAATTGCCAGATTTGTTAGTTTCCAAACATCTTTTCAATAAAGCTGGCTTCATACTCTGATTAGAAAGCTGTGACAAACATATCACACATTAAGACCTTTTAGCCATGAAACTGATTTAGCTAGCGAGTTAACTATAATGTCCATTAAACTGTGACATGGTAACGTTTCTCACATGGCATAATCCATTCAGTAATTATTGAATGAATCAATAGTGAATGGAAATTTTATCTTCTAACACAGTTTTCAGGTTGAATGAAGTAATAGTTTTGATTTGCTTTGTAAAAAACTTGAACTATAAATATATTTTTAATGAACTATAAATATATTTTTTTGATGCTGACATTTCCATCACACTCTCTTGAACCTCCTGCAGTGTCAGTATGAACCCCTAGGAGGATGTAAATACCTAGTTTGGAAACTCTGATGTGGACAAATTCTAAAGTGGAGTACAGTGACAAACAGTACACACAGAGTATTATACTAAAACTGTAAGCTTATAACTAACCCTTTCGTTTAATTTCTGCTGTTGAATCTGTCTTTGCCATTACTAATGCTAACTACCTTTCTGAGGAAAAAAACACAAATTGTCAGTTCAGTCACCTTTTATTGTTACTCTGATTAAACTAATCAATGAGCGTTTGCTGTTCCGAATTGATTGTGCTGATTGTGCTTGTGTGCTTGCTCTGACTGCAATAAAGGCAGAATATTCCTTCTTTTATAAAGTGATATAAAATATGGTAACTTACACAAAGATCCAATCCCACATGCTGATCCATTATACCATGAAAAACTTACCTTGCATGCATCATAACTGCTCTGGCAGCAGATTTAAAAGAGGACAAAACCAATGTTTGTGAATGTATTGCCAGTGAGATGTGAGGTAGTATGGTTAGTAGTAAGAATATAGTGTGTATAAAAAAGGCAGTGAATTTGTGGCTCACAGCGATGCTAATAATAGTCTAACCATTAGTTATACTGCAGTCCCAGTACAAAAGCAGTGCCTTACTGTAACTGTCTTTTAGACTAGTACTAGAATCACTGTAAGCAACAGTTTTACTGTCTTTACCTTTGTGACTGGAAGACCATTCTTAAAAGACCATTTTCAGAATGAGGGATGGTAAGACTGAGGGGTTTCATGTGGACACATCTGATGAAGGCATCTGATGAACGATTTTAGTGAATAATGTACCGGCACATCCATCTAATCATGAGTTGTAATGAGCGTCATGACTACCAACTCCTGTCTGAACTCATAACTTGTTTCTTGAAGTTATAAACCTGCCTGACACTAATCCTAAACTTCTTACCCTCCACTTTGGCATATCTAACATCCTGTAAGTGTCCCCTGTAGTCAGCAGTCTGCCAGGTCTTTTTTTCTGGCAGTTTTTTAGATTTTAACATTGGTCCTTAGCTTACCTTATGGATCTTTCTATTGTGTGATCCAAGCCTGAATTCATGAAACTTCTCAAAGTAGGAGAGCTAATTACTTTGAAGGAAATTTGAAGGCTGCCTTCATAAAGATTTGGTAACACATGAGCAAGTGTTGCACACCATATTTAAAAAGCAATAACTAAGTATTTATGAACAGCTTATGTCAGCACTTAAGTGAATGACATGGTATTGACATGAGGCCCTTAAGGTAAAATGCATTCATGCCAACACTTTGAAGCATCATTCCCAGGTAGGCCTCTCAAGAGGCCAGTCCAGTTCTATATGTTTTGTACAAATGTACATTTACTTTAATGAGACAAAATTTTCCTATGTGCAGCTGTCTTTAGCTGTCTTCAATAGAAATTGTTCATCAAAATAATGTAATACAGTATCTATAATAACTCAGTACTTTCACTGTTTATGCTGAAGTACCTTTAAAAAGCAAGTACTTTGGTACTTCAACACAAGTCGAAATACAGTTGTTCACTGTTCACTGTTATTGTCACTGGAGAAATATTTTTCCAAAGTATGTAGTATATACTTTTTCTAAACTGCAAAATTTGTGCTTCGTCCACCACTGTATTTACATACTGGAAAATATTGTAATCATTTTAGTTTAAAGTCTTCCTAAAAAACTGACAGAAGCTATTCAAAAATATTCAAGAAAGGCTTTTTAAATATGTTAGTTGATGCCTTCAAATGTGTTCTTAAAATTTGTTTACACATATTTGACTGCAACTTAATGAATAAGGACCAATATTGGTTATTAAAAACAACAAACGCTACACAGAATTTTAGATTAGAAACAGTTTGAAGACTCTCTGAAGTAGTGACATCGTTTTCTTGTAGGCCGGTTATATCCGGATTGATGGCAGCGTTCCATCTGCAGAGAGGATCCAACTGGTCCATCGCTTCCAGAGTGATCCAGACACCCGGGTGGCTATTCTCAGCATACAGGCAGCGGGACAGGTACATACACACACACGCACACTTTCTTTTAACAGTTTTTCCCCACTTCATTTGCACAGATTTATTTTCTGTAAAACACATTCATACGAATTTGTTAATGGAAGGTGTTTATGGAGCTCAGACATTTTTTTTCCTACCCAAATAGTCTCACTTTAAAAGTTTAAAACTTGCGTGTCACTGCATTCTGTCTCATAATGAGTTACTTTATGAGTCTTTTCATTCTAGGAGTAAGCGTATCTTCAGCCTCCTTCACATATTTTATTCATCAACTGTTCACTAAGCCTTATGGCAATAAAGGCATGAGCCAGAGCCATATAAATGGTCACTGTAGAAACCTGTGCTGTTGCTGAATTAAAAACCTTGACTTTCATGGTATACTTTCTGAATGAGCTGAACTGCCCTGCGATATTGGTGTGTACGTGTGTTGTCAGGGGCTGACTCTGACGGCCGCATCCCACGTGGTGTTTGCTGAGCTCTACTGGAATCCGGGTCATGTAAAGCAGGCGGAGGACCGCGCCCACCGCATCGGCCAGACCTCCTCTGTGCACGTGCACTACCTCATCGCCAAGGGAACCTTCGACATGGTCATGTGGGGCATGCTGAACAGGAAGGTAGGTCAGCAGCATGGAGCAGATATGTTCAAAGCTGCATAGCAGGCCAAAAGTTTGAAAGCAAGCCTAACTTTAAAATGAATCTTTGCAAGAACAGACAGTAATGTATTAACATAAAACAGAATGTTTTGAAGAAATGTAGCAATAATGTACAACAGTGTCCCTTATTTGTTATAGTTTTACTGCAGCTTGAATCACATCCACCTCTCACATTCATATGCACCTGAATGCTTGATGAACTGAATCAAATGTGTTAAAGTAGAAATTTGTAAAGAAAAAAAAAAAACAGTCAGTGAAAGTGACGGTTATGAACGAAGTGTGGGGAGGTTTTCTATATCATCGCTGTCCTGACAAAACCTTGTATCCCCAAGATGGTAACTTTACAGGAGAATGAAAATGGAATGGAAGTTGATGGAACAAGATTATTTAAAGTTATTTTGGATTTCTGTTGGTCCGTTCATCAAATTTAAAAATTTTATCCGTGTAATGGATACAAGTGCAATATTTTATATTATATTTATATTTTAACATAAGCTAAGTAGGTAAAGTGCTAAAGATTGCAAGAAAAACATCCCATTAATGGGCAGTATTAAACATGTATAAGATCATACTATGGAAAATCCTAAGGCTGAATCTCAAATGTCTCACTGCTCCCTATAGTCCCCTGTGCACTATGTCAGTTATGAAATTTTGGCTTTTACCCTCAAATATTGCACTTTATGTCCAGTATGGAATTATGCACACATTGCTGAATCCTAAGTGGTTCTTTGTCAGACACATTGTGCTCTGTTTAGATGCAGTAGTCATTATTTTAAGACCTACATACTGCACTTTGTAGGGAGAAGGGAATCATTTGAGACGAAAATAAACCATTTTGTTGGTTGTTCACAAATCGACTTAATAGTGATGCTGAATGCTCCCATACTCTGTGTCTGTAATGTATGTTAAAAGCTACAATAAGCAACATTTAGCTGTAGGAATCAGGGAGCTGTGAATTGTTAAAGCTACAATAAGCAACAGTCTGTAAGTAGTTATGAAGCCAGTCCTTGGGGGCCCCCAAGACGATCCACACTTTTGCTTCGTCCTAGGTGTAGTGGGAGCTAGGTTGGAACAAAAAAATGTACCCTGAGGACTGGTTTTAAAACCACTGGCCTAAGTAATAGAAAGCAGGATGAAAAAAGAAAAGGAATTTTACCTCCTCTTGGACTGTTGCGATGCTTAAATTCTGTTAAACTCTGTTTTATAACTTTTCTTACTACTTCATTGAAAAGTATATTTTTTTGTTCAGGAACTCAGTACTGAGTCATTTAAACAGCTTTAAAGAAGAAATGAGCATTTCTGTAAGACAGTGGTTCTGAAACCCGTCCCCAGATGGTCCACATTTTGCTCAATTTCAGCTCCAACACATAAGAATAGAACAACAATATGGACCATCTGGGGGGCCCTGAGGACTGGTTTGAAAACCACTGCTGGAAGAAACCATACAAGAATGAAACTTAACAGTAGTAAGCATGGAAAGATACAAAACTAGAAGAAGTGATTTCCCAGTCCAGTTTTAGCACATTTGAGTTCTCAACTCTGAACACTTTTCTTGTAGAAGTGTGGCTGAGATAATGACTGATTTGCCCGTATTGACTAGGAAACGGTGACAGGCAGCACTCTGAACGGAAGGAAGGATTATCTGAAGGCAGAGGAGGGAGATAAGGAGAAATGGGACTTTCTGAACTTCGCTCAGGCATGGACCCCGAGTGACTGCGCCATTGGCGACGAGGACGACAAAAAAGGCGTCTTCTTCTCACATGTAAAGCTCAGTTTTTCAAACCAGAACATTCTTATTAAATCCTGTCCTTCGACTGATGGGCTTTTTTAAATGTGAAGCAACTCATCGACCTGGTTTGTAACTTACCAATTAACTTACTTTATGATTAGTGGGCTAAAGATCTTCCACAAGGGGGAGCTATTAGCTCCGAATAGCTTTTGTAGTTTCATTGAAAGAGAGGAAGCTGACACAAACCCATATCAGCAGAACTTTATGAATACTCATATATATATATACATACAGTCACAATGTATATCTATATGAAGTAAAATATACCCTACATAAGTAAATGTCCCAAAATATGCCCTACATAAGCATGTGAACATAGAGTACATTTGATGATGCTGACAGTAAAACTACAACTGTTTACTTACAGTGACCATACTGTAGCTAGGTTGTGGAGAAAAAGAAAGAGCATCAAAAGTTTTTTTGCCTCCTTATTGTTGTTAATTCTGGTTTTTTTTTTTGGTTTTTTTTTCATTCTTTCATTTTTTCATCTTTCAATCCTTCCTTTCTTCCTGCAGTTTGAGAAAGACAAGCAGCACGACATCCGTAAATTTTTCTCTCCCACTGCGGATAAAGACAGGAAGAGGAAGAGAACGGGCGATTCCTCAGTCGCTGGCTCTCCTCCTACCCAATCACACGATCAGCTAGGAGCCAATCAAAGCCCTCATAACCCCAGCCCTGATTCTGCTGTTCAGGAAGAGGATTTTTGCCCTCAGGTGAAGCGACTTAGGCAGGCTCGTCCACTGTCACGGCGCAGTGGAGGAAAGAGAAGCCCGCTTACGCCCCTGAGCGCCCCCCGCAGGCTCTCAGCAGGGCTGCAAGTCTCCCGCCACAGCCAGAAGTGGAGCTGCAGAGTGTGCACCTTCTCCAACAGTGGCCTGCTTCTATGCTGTGAGATGTGTGAGACACCCCGAACCAAGAGAGGTACGCACGTATAACACACATGCAATCGGTGTCAGTAACAGATGACAAGCATTACAGGATACATTCTTTTATGTTAATTCATGTTACAGTTCTGAATGTGTATATATATATATATATATATGTATATATAGATGCATAAACGTGTGTGTGTGTGTGTGTGTGTGTGTGTCTATATTAAAAACTACTTCACAACAAATACTTCTTAAAATAATAAAGTAACAGTAAAAATAAATATGAACGATAATGAAATGACATGAAATTGTAGCACAATAAAAATATTTCAATAAAACACACACACACCCAGCTGTCATTGGGCGGAAGGCAGGATACACCCTGGACAGGTCGCCAGTCCATCGCAGGGCAGACAGACGGACACACACACTCACACCTAGGGGCAATTTAGTGTGTCCAGTCGGCCTGACTGCATGTCTTTGGACTGTGGGAGGAAACCGGAGAACCCGGAGGAAACCCACGCAGAAATGGGGAGAACAGGCAAACTCCACACAGAAACGACCCCGGTCGCCAATTGTATTATGTATTGAACAGGAAGCCACTGAAATGCTGCAAATACTGGAGTAATGAGTTCATTCTTCCATGTTTGAGTCAGAACAGTTGCATTCTGTACAAGCTGTAGTTTGTCTATACTGTCTATACTCTTTTGGGTAAGCCAGTGAACAGTGCCCTAATCTAAACATGAGAGAACTAAGGCATGAGTCAGCTTCTTAGCATCATGCAGTTTGAGGGCCTGACTTGGTTACACTATCAATGTGAGACTTAAAACTTAAGACTTCACCACCACATACACCTCCCTATCATCCACATCCTCTCCAACAGTAATACAGCAAGTTATGCTCCCTAAGGACCCCTGACTACTCCCAGAGAAAAAGAGCTTCTGAAGAGAAAAGGGGGAAAGTAAGGTGTTAGTGTGTGAAAATGGCTTGTTACTGTGACAAGAACAGTGTGTGGGACTGAGCAGTGTGATCCAACACTAGGGGTGTAAATTTTTGATCCAAGGATGTAACAATGCCCCCCACCGCAAACGGAAAAAGAAAGAGAAGCAAATTGTTTTGTTGTTTGTTACCAAGAGAAATATTGCAAAATGTAACACTGTTATTTAAGTAATGTTATTGGAAAAACATAATTCACTCTCTTACCTATAGTTATACTCTATAGTTACAGTGAAGTTTCTCTTAGTTACTTATAAGCTACCTAGCTAGCTGGCAAAGTAGGTGATTGTGAGATAAACATCTCACTTCTTCCATTGTAACAACTGCCCTAGCTGTCTATATCTGCTGCTGTTAATTAGGTTAACTGATTTTGTTTTGGTGTGATGTAGTGATGGGCATTGCTTTCAAATTTGATTTGAATTTGAAAAATACTCCCCAGCCAGAGAATTTTATTGAATATTATTCAAATTAATTATAGTTAAATGGCAATAAAGAGTTTCGTACACTTTTGAAAGTGTGCATGGGACTACAAGGAGCTTTGTGTTCTGACTGAGATCAGCTGCAGTTGTTTAAAAACGGATTACTTGTTCCTGCTACACAGAGAGTGTGTGTGTGTTTCTCTGTGTGTGCACTCTTTAATCCCCATATATGCATTGGTAAACACTCCCTGCAAATTTTTCTGGACCTGCCCATTGTCTGTCTTTGTGTGCCATATTGAAATGTAATTGATTTCTATGGTGTTCACAAGCACTGCTTCCCCATATCCACTAGAGCTGCATAATATGGATAAAACACTGTACTAATTATACTGCTACATATTGCCATAGCAATACTCCTTGTAATATACCATAAAGACATTAGTGAACCCTTTGTGAATCATTTGTGATCAGTGGTTTTAGTTTTTTTTGTTGTTGTTTTTGTTTTGTTTGTTTTTTGTTTTTTTTTATCCTGTGAATGCCTTAATTCTTCAAACCATCCACAAAACATCATTTATTGGTCAGAATGCTCATAGCATGCAATAAAACATTCAGTGGTTTGGTTAGAGGCTCATTTGCAAATTGCAGACTTCTGCAATACCAGTGTTCTGAGGGAATGAAAAGCCAACAATGCACACTAGTTACCAATAAGGAAATTTTGTGACTAATACACAAAATATATAGAGCTACAAATTCCAGTACTATGAGCCGATGCAATTAAATATGGTTAAAATTAAACTTCAGTAGTTTTAGTTAAATAGTACCTTACTACTGAGAACTGACATATTGTAAGAAGTTCTCACATTTTAAAAATTTTAACTAAACGGAAACTAAACAGCAGAAACAAAGTCTAAAATAGCTTTAATATTGTCGCACGAGGGGCAGAGCTTTCAGCGTACTTAAGCATTTTTTTAACGTTCTGTTCATTATCTGAGAATCACATCCAAATGTGCTTGTTAAAAGAATCTCATTCAAAAACATGAGTGTTAATGTGGTTCCACCTTTAATGCTGCAACCTTCCTGTTCTTTCAGGAAGGCTTTCGACTATATTTTAGAATGTGGATGCAGGGAATGAAATAATGCAGTAAAACAGTCAAAATAAAAACAAAAAAGAACATGCATAATGTGACTAAGAAATAACAATACAAACAGAAAAATGAAATGAAACATAATATATTTTAAATGTAATGGTGCTTGATAGACAGGCTGTCTGTCTGTTTGTTTGTTTGTTTGTTTGTTCATTTATTTTGTTTAACTCTATAGTTAAATACAATTGTGTCATCTGCATAACTTTGAAACCTACACGATACTCTTTAAAAATGTGTCCTAGTGGTTACTTGTATAATGAAAACAAAACTAGGCCTAGTACAGAGCTCTGTGGTACACCACAAACAACACGTACTCTTCAGATTGATGTTCGCCTAGACTCTAATGCATTTCCCAGGAGACCCACCCAATTTTTAAGGCATGTCATTAAAAAGTCATGATCAATTATGTGAAATGCAGCACTCAAATCTAAAAAAAAAAACAGGCATTGAAACCATAGTTATTTAAAAATATCATTGAGCAAATGATCAAGGTACAACCGAAAAAGTTGGGACACTGTGCAGAATGTAAATAAAAATAGAATGCAATGATATGCAAATCATGTAAACCATATTTGTAAAGGGAAATACTACAAAGACAACGCATCAACTGTTGAAACCGAGAAATTTGATTGTTTTTTGAAAAATAAATTCCCCCTTTTTAATTTGATGCCAACAACGCGTCCCAAAAAAGTTGGGACGGGGGCATGTTTACCTCTGTGTTTCATCACCTCTTCTTTTAACAACTCTCTTGTTGATTCTGTTCTTGTTGATATAGGATTTCAGCTGCTCAACAGTTCAGAGTCTCCTTTGTCATGTTTTTCATTTCATGATGTGCCAAATGTTTTCAATGGGTGATGGGTCTGGACTGCAGGCAGGCCAGTTTAGCACCGGGACTCTTTTAATATGTAGCAATGCTGTTGTAATACATGCAGAATGTTGTTTGGTATTGTCTTGCTGAAATATGCAAGGCCTTTCCTGAAAAAGACGTTGTATGTATGTATATATCGTTCAGCATTAATGGTGCCTTTACAGATGTGCCAGTCACCCATGCCATGTGCACTAATGCACCCCTATACCATCATGAATACTGGCTTTTGAACTGTGCACTGATAACAGGCTGAGTGGTCTTTAGCCAGGAGGACACAGTGTCATGATTTCCAAAAAGAATTTCAAATGTTGATTTGTCGGACCACAGGACACTTTTCCACTTCCCCTCAGTCCATTTTAAATGATCCTGGATTCTGTTTATATTTGGTTTCTTCTTTATGTTTTAGAGTTTTAATTTGCATTTGTGGATGCAGCGACAAACACACTGTTTTTTGTAGAGAGTGTTTTTCAAAAGTGTTTCTGAGTCCATGCAGTGATTTCCACTGTAGAATCATGTCTGTTTTTAATGCAGTGCCGCCTGAGGGTCCAAAGATCATGGCCAGCAAATACTGGCTTTTGGCCTTGTCCCTTGCATACACAGATTTCTCCAGATTCTCTGAATCTTTTAATGATATTACGCACCGCAGATGATGAAAAGCAAAAGTTCTTTTCTGTTTTATGTTGAGAAGCGTTATTCTTGAATTGTTGCACTATTCGATCGTGCAGTCTTTCACAGAGTGGTGAACCCCTCCTTATCTTTACTTCTGAAAGACTCAGATTCTCTGAGATGCTCTTTTATACCCAATCATGTTACTGACCTGTGTGTTTTTTTTAAGCATTACACAACTTTACCAGCCTTTTGTTGCCCCATCCCAACTTTTTTGGAACGTGTTGTTGGCATCAAATTCAAAATGGGCAAATATTTTTCAAAAAATAATAAAAATTCTCAGTTTCAACACTTGTTGAAACTGATCATATGTTGTCTTTGTACTATTTTCATTGAAATATAGAGTTTAAATGATCTGCACGTCATTGCATTTTGTTTTTATTTACATTTTGCACAGCATCCCAACTTTCTTGGAAATTGTATCATTTTTTTTTTTTAGCCATATCGCCCAGCACAAGTACACATGCTAGTGTTTCTGTATGGGGGAGAAGAACTCATACAGATTTACTTTGCATTGTCTGATTCTGTTTCATGGAATTAGAAGCACCTCTTCAGTGTAGATTCAGCATAGCATGTGATTCACTGTGTAATGACCTTATTCATTAGTTAAGCCATTTACTCAAACACTTTTCTTTCTCCATTCCCATTTTAATGCGCTCCTTTTATCTGTGCATTATTGGAAAGAAACAGATCCTTAATTATGACATTTATCTCTATTCATCCTGATGCACGTGTTCTGCTCCAAGAATTACTCACTAGAAAGAATTACACAATAGAAAGTTTGCTTTGATTACAGCAATTCATGCAAAGAACCTATGAACACACGCATAAACAATTGGAATATCAGACAAACAGCTTGAGGTGTCTGTCTCTCTCTTGCTCTTTTTCTCTCTCACTCACATAGCCACATCTCCTCCTCTTCCCGAATGAGCAAACCAAAGCTCCTTTTTTGCACTCCGTTAGTATGAGTAACGTTTGAGCCATTTTGTCCTTTCAGCAAAAATCAAACCACCTTGGGAGCCACAATATTGTCCATTTTACCATCTTGGCTGTAAATATGTCTTAGTATGTGCTAATGTACTAGTATGAGCTAACAAATTTTATAGAAACGAAAACACAGACTTGATTTGCTCTGCTTTAAGCTTTAGCTCAGCTGTAGCTGGTTTTCTCGCATCTCCGGCAGGAAAGGTTTCCAAAAGTGGAATAGTTTCTTGTAAAATGTCTCTCAACATTCTATTTTTTTACGAGACTGGAGTGAGCTTCTCATTCGCCCGATTTTTCTTTGATTTTTTTTTTCGTTTTACCTTAAATGGTGCCTGCTAGAACGGGCAAATTCTTATTCATTCTCATTCACCAGATTCTTGTTCGAAAAGGCCTGCAGAAGTACTATCCATTAGTTTTCTGACACTAGGACATATAGAGAGATGCCTTTGCTGTATCTGTACCTAATCAATAAATCAGTTTTTTCCATTTCCGTTTAATAAACAAACGTATTTGATGTACAGCAATGAAATGACGCTTAGGCTGGGATTTTTCTGCGATTAGATTTACAGTGGGGAGCGCCTTTCCGCAGGGGTCCGATTTTCATCTAACACCCGGGCTTGTTACAGTGGTGCACAGCAGTGGTGTTGAATTCTGCTACTTGAAAATTCAGGTGACATTTCATCAGATCCATGTGAAGCTGGCCTTTGAACAGGAAGAGGGGAGCTGGGAAAAGAGAAAAATAGTGGGGGTTGGTGGGAAGGTGTGAGGAAATATAGTGAGAGAAAGAAAGGAGGGAGACATGGGGGGGGGTGGGTGAGAAAGTGAGAAGAGAGGGTCATGGTGCGAAGAGAGAATTGAATATGAATATTGATCTTCCTTCTGCTACCTGCTTGTTCATTTCAATGGTGAAACCTAGGGAGCGACCGATATGAAGATTTTGTCAGCAGTACCGGTTTCAATTTTGAAGAGCTAAAATTTCAGATAGTGTTGGTCGATATAATTTTAAGTTGTCAAAAATATGTTATGTATGATATGTACCTCGTGTTTCACTCTGAACATTATGTAAGTATGTAAAATATACAGAAAAAAAAAGATGTTGACTACTGGCTCTGAATTCCCATGCTAATGACAATTTTAATTATGCAGGTCAATCACTTGGGACAGCTAGGTAGATGATTAGAGTAAACAGAATAACAGCTAAAATAAAGGTTTTAATATTTTTTCTAATCTTTTTTGGGGTAAAGACAGAGTGTGTATCGAGAAGCCACTCCCAGCTCTGGCATTTGTAGTAAGATTTCTTGTCCTGTGCGAATTAGTCCAACATTACCCCACATCCTGATGTAGAACTAATCCCATCCAAATAGTATTTATGGTAGTATTAGTAATTGGAGATGGCATATCGGTATTAATAGGATAGGTATCGGTATGGGATTGGTTCCCTATTCAATATCTAGTCCAGCAGTAAATTAGATATTGAATGGGGAAAAAGGAATTAATCTGATCCAATACTGTAACAAACCTATCCTGAAATAACACGCTCTCACATTGCGTTATGTCCTATTGGTAGAGGTGGGTAATCCAGGTCCAAAAAGTAAAAACCCTCCCCAGGATTTTGTTCCAACTGCTTGACTTCTCTAATTTGCTCAGACCAGCAAAGGTGTTCAGGCAGTTGGAACAAAATCCTGTGGAGGGTTTTTACCTTTTGGACCTGGATTACCTCTAGGTATTATTTACATATTTCTTCCTGTAGGGCAGTAGCGTGTTTGAGTAGTTTGAGCATGTTAACCTAGTTTTAGACTCTCAGCTGAAGTGAAGCACTTCATATAAAAATAGCTACATTTAAAGCGTAATAGTTTTTAAAGAAGAAAATTTGTGCTGATATCAGATCTGTATCAGCTGATATGTAATGTCAAACCATCTGTAATGATACTTTTTTTAAAAACAAATGAAATTAATCAATTGTATTAAATTGAAAGAAAACTGTACAACTTACGTAGCATTTAAAGGAACATTACTGGTGCTATACGTTCATAAACCCATCCTTGTATTAGCCGATTTCAGCATTCAAAAGTATGTGAAAATGCAAGCAGTATCACATAAACAATTAAAAATGTGTACTTTCCCCAAGTCTTGATTGTGCTTCTCCCAGACATTATAGACCTTGTCTTGTCTCTCAAGGACCATAATATTTGTCCTCATCTTTTGAGTCTTTGTGACCGCATCTAGGAGAGTTTTCAGAAATGGATTGCAAGATCGAGTGAAAGCTGGTCTCAATGAGGCAGTAGTTTCTTTGTCTTAGCATGTCCCATTGTGCAAAAATGCGCAGAGACTGTGGTCTAGACAGATTTGAAGCAGATCAGTCACACACACACAGCATCTGCTCAGTCCTCCACATCTCTGTGCCGAGTCTTGACTTTCACTAACAACCCAAGTGTTATTTATGGCAGTTTTATTTACAGCTGCTGTTTAGATGACCAAAATAATGAGCATGCTCTGTGGAACAGTCTGACTGTTATATTTTTTGCTTTTCATTGTTACTCTTTTTGAAGCCCAGACCAGGTCTGCAGCATGAATGTCGCTCATAAATCTGTCCTTCCTGTTTTTTTCTCTCTCTCTCAAATCCTCCCTCCACATCCCTTGTTTTAATTTCCAGTTCATAGCCCCCCTGCTTCTCCTTCCCCATCTCCCTCTCTCTCTGTCTCCAGCCCTTGCATCACTCTTTCTGACTCAGAAGACGACCAGTCCACCTCCGAAGCATCAGGCGACCGGCCCATCGCCATAACACCCCAAACTCCTCTGACCAAACAGAGCCAGCTGTCGAAGGAGGCTGAAGAAGAGAGATCCACACTTTCGCTCCAAGAATCACAAACAGACCCTTCCACTGGTAATCTCAGTTCATACTGGCAAAGCAGATCAGTTGTGCACCCACAGCATGGCTTCAGACGCCCTGCCCACAAAGTTACACAGATCGCCTGAAGTATATTGTACGCTAAGATGGCCACAGCTGTCAGAATCGTGGAAGTTAGACTGCGATTGGCTATCTGCCCATCCATGTGTACACACTTCCATGCACCGTTTTTATCAGTACAACTTTTGTTTATGAATGGTAGCAAGTCACCACTAGAAATGTTGCCTGCTCTGAACACCATGACAACAGTGAGGCTTTCAGAGACTGAAAAAAGTTCAAAATCACAGCAAACTAACCACAAAAGTTATTTAAGTTTATTGGTTTTTACCCACAATGACCTGGCCCTAAATGCCATGCCAAAACAACAGCCTGTGATTGGTTGGTTTGCATGTTAGTCAAGTTCCTGTCAAAGTAGGCAATGTTGGCCACGTTAAGCACTGAAACTTAGCAGACTCTCTGGTGATCAGTACTGAACCTTGCTTGTAAACAAACCAAGCCTCACCCTAAGTTCGGTTCAGTTCAGTTTTGTTCAGATTTATTTGTCGCCATGCACAGGGCCAGAACCTAAAGAGCAGGCCAAGACAAAGAGAGGCAAAGAAAAACTCCCTCTGCATTTGGCTATAGTAGTACTTTCCCAGTGAAGCAACGCTGTAGTTAGATTAAATATACTGCCGTCAAAAAAAGACATCTTTTTTCAATTGCTTGATTTTCACTGCAGCTTTTAAGTTGAGTAAGAAAAAATTGCGAAAGTGCTAAAGTTTTAGCCGACAAACTATCTGTTAGCTATTTTTTGAGGATGTTTTGCAACTCTCATAACAGCATCTTTCTTTGTAGAGCAGGTTTAGCATAAAGAATGATTTTATTTATTATTAGTTTTTGCTTCCAAACCATTGTTTAAAGCACATATTAAAAATCATTTTACCAATTGTGGGTTCAGCATCTCAAGGTTTAAATCCTAATGCCGACAGTAGGAGCTCAAATACGAGGGGTGTTTTTAAAGTAGTATTTTTGTCTTTTGTTCCTTGAGTGGCAAGATTTGAACAGCTTGCTATTTAATTTATTGCAAACAGACAAAAATGCTCACTTATTTAAAAATACCTTCCAAGTGAGCCATGTTTTTTTTTTTTTTGGAACATGCATGACAGAAACAGCAAACAGAAACCAACCTTTGTTTATGCTTTTAAAAATAATCACCCAATAAAAGCCATAGCATTATGGAAATGAGATGTTAACTGCTTCCCAACTAGTTGTCATTTATTGTCATTCATTAGCATTTCTTTTTCTTTTCAAGGTATATGATAACATGCAGTCAGTATATATTTGTCTCATTTGGATCTAGCCACAGGCTTCAGGCTGATGAGTGAATGGAGGAGAAAAAACACCATAAACACTGCTGCAGAATGCTGCAACTTGGGCCCTAAAAATAAACAGCCATTTTCTTCCGAAAAGCCCACCATTTTCACACATGCTAGAGTGCTTGACAGCCCTCGGTGTTGTTTTTCTTCCTGAAGCGTGCCAGTTCTCTCAGTAAGCTGCGGCTAATGGTTCTGTAATGACGCAGTGCGATGGGCCAGACTGAGATGGCTGTGCTATCTTAACTTTTTACAATACATATTGTCAGCCCAGTGGCAACAGTCCATCAGTAGGTATTGTCAGTACAACAGCAAGAATTTGCAACCAGGTAAAAACCTGCTTGGTGACTTATAATCGAGTTACCATGGTAACAGCTTTTAAACATTGGTAACCTTTTAAACATTGGGTGATATCCTACACTAATACAAACATAGATGATGTTCTAGAAATTCAGTTGCGCTGGTTAAGCATGCTCTGAGCTGCAGGCAGATATCATGCCTGTACAAAAAGCCACATCTATGGTACAGTGTTTTATTAGGACATGTTCACATCACAACGTCAGATTTCAGACTGAAAAACACCTTCAGTCTCTGAAAAATACGAGTAAAAGCATGTCTCAGCTCTTGTTCATCAGGCAAAGTGGGTCATTTCAGGTGCTTTAGGTGAAATGGCTTCAGAGGAGAAGTCAAAGGGCTAAGCTGAGCGGCCACAAACTCTCAGATGGTAAAGTCTGTGTAACATTCACAATTCTGGTCTTTCTTAATAGACAAACAAATATTTTACTTGAATACGAGGTTAATTGCACAGGCCTTATCCACACTATAGTAGTTTCTGCCACCGACCCTCCACCCACAAACTGACATGGACCGTCTTATGTGTATTAAATTATTCAACAGTAATTTTAGATAACACAGTCTGCTTGATTGAGAAACATTCTACTGTCACAGCACTTGTTCTATAATAACTGGATCATTCAAGTAATATTTTTTTCACTGTAGTTAATTGATACTAATTTTCTACTGTAGCACGAACAAAAACGGAAGACAGATACGTTAGATAAATTCTACAAGATGTTTAACCTGCAGTCCCTTTGGTCAAATTCCGAAGAAGAGTGCAACAGCAGGGCTACACCAAATTCTGAACCTGTCATTGCCTCTAAAGACACTTTTTGGAGTGTCAAATTAGAATTGGTCATTTAACCAGGATGTATAGACACAATCTCAGGTATTGACCACTAAGTATTATATGTACAGTACTGTGCAGCCAAAGACCACCCTTCATTTATTCAACTTCCAGTCAAAACAGCCATTATGTACAAATTATTCATTTTTTTCAGCAACAGGGAAAAAGACAAAAGCATATATTTAACAGTAAATTTCAGACAAGAATTTCAGTATTTACAGTGTCTGTTCAAAAACATAAAGGCATATTTTTTTCTACCTGTCCAAAGTTCAGTCTTGGAAGTTGGTTGCATTTTCTGCTTCTCACAATCCATAAAATTCCAGACACACTCAGTGATGTTGAGATCTGGACTCTGGGGTGGTCATTCCATTGTTCTGAGAACACCAGCAGCTTCTTTGTTTTATTTGCAGTTTTTTTTCTTTTGTGGCTATTTCGTTTTTCTCGGTAACAGCTTCTTCACAGCTACACATCCTTTCAGACTGCAGCATTGAGTTGTCGTCTCACAGTAGAAGGATGGACATAAAACCCCTGTATATTTTTTTCAGATTTGAAGCAAGAGTGGAGCTTGATTTTCTCTCCCATCGCTCAGAGATGAAAGCTTTAAGTGCTGTTTATGTGATGGTGACAGTTTTGATTGTCTACCAGGCCTTGCATGGTTGTTAGGAGACCCCTTTTTACCTTATCTTTTAATCATTTTTGAACTCTAGTTTTGAAAACTAATTTTTTCATTAAACTTTCTTCTCCCTTATGCAAGTGGATTATCTGATCTCGTTTAGAAATATCTCCTCCAAATGTGTAACTTCTACTTAATAGTTGTTTTGACTTGAAATTAAATTAACGAATCGTGATCTCTGACTTTTGCACAGTACTATACAATGTAAGGGGTGAACTTCATACCCATTCTTACTGTAAGAACCATCTCTTTTTTTATCAAGTCAAAAAGGTGACAATGTATTAAAGGCATAATTCAAGCCTGTTCTCCACAGGCTGGTTTGAGGACAGCAGTGATTTAAACTTATTCATTGGAATAACTAAGTTCATTATGGTCAGCAGTATCTGATCCAGGGTCAGTCCTCCAAAATGAAGTTGGTGTTTTAAAGCGTTTCAGAGCAGAGCTGTTTTTAGATGTTGTTAATAGGTTTGTGTGGTTAATGAACGAGAGGATGAGCAATGAGGCAGTAGAGGATGGAGTGATTTTGCACTCGTTTACTGATATAGCCGCTAGTCGTCTCTTTTCTTTTTCCCTCGTTGACCTTTTCCTGATGCTGTTAGTGTGATTGAGGCACAGGCAGTAATGATCATCCCTCCTTCTCTCCTTCCCCCTTCCTCTCCTCCTTTCCTCCTTTTTCTCTCTCTTGGCTAGATAATGATGGCAGTGGGTGTAACCCTGTAGATGACTCTCTGCCCGTGTATGACAGTCTGAAGTTCTGTGCCAGCAAAAATACCGACAGGATCTACATCTACAACCAGGTAACACACACACACACACACACACACACAGTGGTGCCTTCATTTTTCCCTCTTCCGCTCTCTCCTTACACAGAGAATCCAAACTAGACCAGATTAATGAGCTTTGTTCCCTTTATCACACTTTATCCTTTCTTGCCATCATTCTTTTCCCTGCCACTAAATCTCACTCTCTTTCTCTCTCCCTATTTTTCTTTCTCTCCTTAGCGCACTCACTTCCTCTTATCTTTGTCTCTCTCATATCTTCTTTCTCTCTCCTTCTCTCTCTTTTTTTCTTTTTCTTTTTCTTTTGCTCTCCTTTTTTAAAGATGTATTAAGTATTGATAACTGATATATTAAAAGGTCTACGTCCTACATTTGTCTTGCATTTAATTTTTCACTTGAGGTCCACTTATAACGTTTCTGTGGGTTTATGTACCAAAACCAGTCACAATTCATCATTGCATGACAATTTTCCAACCTCTCTTTATCCCTTAGAGTTAAACAGGCCGCGCCTTTAAGACCAATATATGTAAATGATCTTTGTTCTGATTGGCTGCCCTGTATTGCACCTCATTTCAAAAAAGCACTCTGAGCTGAATCAACCCTTAGAACAGGCATGTCAAACTGGGGACCTTCCAGGCCAAAGTGCTGCAGAGATTAGGGTTTACCCTCATCTACTGCTCTGAATTCTGTTCATGAAGGCCTTGCTAATTAGCTGATGAGCTGAATCAGGTGTGTTTAATGAGGCAGTGTGCTGAAGTATGCAGTGTTTTGGCCCACATGGGCTGGAGCCTGACACATGTGACACAAGTTCAACATGAATGGGCGGAGCTAAACTGCTGAAGGCTGAATAGGCGGATATATGTAAATGAGTTCTAATGACATCACAGATACGATGAATTTAAAACAAGCCGTTTTGCAGCTTAGTTTCCATATATGGACTGTATGGACTGCGGAGTGAATGATACTGTTTGAAACTTTGAGTGTTTACATATTACACACACAATACTTTATTTAAAAAAGGGAAGGAAATTCTGTTTTCCATGGTCTGAGCCCTTTAAAAAACATGTAAATCTCTCTGTCCCCCATCTGTCTCTCTTTCTCTGTCTCTGTCTCTCTCTCCCTATTGGTCTCTCTGTCTGTTTTATCAATTTGTCATTCTCCTCCCTACCACTGCATCCTTCTCTCTCAGTCTCTCTCTCTCTCTCACTCTCTCTCTCTCTCTCTCTCCCCATTTTATCTCTCTCTCTCTATCTCTTTCCCCCTTCAAGTCTTGCTCTTTTTTAATTACTGTTGTTATCTTTCCTACCACAGTATCTCTTTCTATCTCTCGGTTGCTCCTTTCTTTCTTTAATTCTTTCTCTCATTCTTTTGTCTTTCATTCTCTTTCATCGCTCCTTACTTTCTTTCATTCTCTCTGTCCTTTCTTTCTTTCTTTTTTTATGTGTCTGCATGGCTTTCCTCTCTATCTTGCTTTTTCAGTCTGTCTATCTCTCTTTTTATCCCTCTCTTGTGCTCTCTTTCCACACTGGCTGTGTAGACCGAGCATGCCTATCTCAGCGGAGGCTAAATAAAATGTTCTCTCAAGTTGAAATTGCGTGCCATCATTTATGTTGTCTCCACTCGGCATTCCTGAACCTCTCTGAAGCCGTTTTAAACAGGAGGAAATATGAGCACAAGGGCCTTTAATTGACTTAGATTGAGAAATATTATCAGAGTTAGATATTTAATAAGACTTTTTCCTCTGGCTATTTCAGCTCACGAGTGATGAATGGAGGGGCTGCGGGCAGAGCTCGGGAACAGGGAAAGAAAGGCAGAAGTAAATGGAGCAAGAGTGCGAAAGAAAGACGGAGACAAAGGGAGAGAGACATAAAAAGGCAGAGTAAAGAAGGTAGACGGAGAGAGAGAGACGGACAAACTGAGAACAAGAGACAAGACAGGTTCAGAAATGCCTGCAGTGAATTCAAATGGAAATGATTCAGTGCTGTTATATATCATATACCTAATAACGTCCGAGGTGGCCCATAGACGATGCACTTCCTTACGCTAACGCACATTCATGTACAAAGCTTGAAACAGCATATCAGATTATGCTAATTCAGAATCATCAGGCTTCTCGGAAGGATGATCAGACTGCCTTCCCCGAGCAAGACAGAAATTGTGTTTTACATGCATTAGAGAGAGAGATTTGTGCACAAATGTCTTTAGCTCTTCATGGCGTTAGTTCTGTAGGACTCCCTGCTGTCTCCTCTAGCAACAGCAGCAGCAGGGCGGTGTTCTGCACCATCAGCAGTTGCACAGGGAGAGAAGAAAAGAGAGGGGAAAAGAAGGCTTTTTTGTTCTTATATGGCTTTGGTAGAGGGCGTTTGTATGTGTGTGAGTAATGGAGCATTGCAGATCTACAGGAAAAGGAACAGCCCTGCAGCAGCTGCTGGTACATAGCATCCCAGTCACTTGTAATAGCACCAGGTCTGGATGCAGGCAAAAAGTGGCCACTTAAATGTGGAATTCCACCAATTTCTGAAAATGTCTATAGTCAATGAATAAAACAGTCCGATTTACACAATTTTGCACTAGAGATGTGCCTTCCAACTAAATCTGATACTTGAATATCTATAATAGTTGATGAATGCATATCCAGGTAACCTCAGGGAGGGATAAACAATGAGACGAAAAACAAAAACTAAAACTTGGCTGAAAATAATTTAGGGCTGTAGGCTTACCTTTTCAGATGACAGTGCTGATTTTGCACAATTTTCAAGTGTAGTGCAGAGGACTACACTTGAAAACATGTTTTTATTATTCAAAAACAAAGGGAAAGTTACCCTTTAGTAATCCCGCAATGGGGGGGTTCACCGCCACATTTAACCCATTTGTGCAGTGAAAAACCCACATACACACCAGTGAATGCACACACACTAGGGGGCAGTGAGTACACTCGCCCAGAGCTGTGGGCAACCCTATCCACAGCTCCCAGGGACCAGTTGGGGGTTAGCCTAGTTAGCCTAGTTAGCGATACAGCCACGCCAACCCGGCCACAACCTTAACAACACATCCTTGGCTACGTGTTCACGCTCAGGCACTCATGTTTCAGAGTAGCAAAGTATAACATACTTCCTTGTGAATATGAGGAAAACCATCACGTTTCACTGAATTGTTAGCCTGCATATTTTCTCCGTCTTCCCGTAATGAACTGTAACAAATACTCATAGTGAATTCGGTATTTGAACACTTGCATCTTCAACAGTTAACCGAGTACTTGTGTACTCATGCGCATCCCTATTTTTCAGTGTTTCCTTCCTAAGTTTCCTTCTTTGGTTTAGCACTGGAGCTACAAGGCTAAAATTGCTAACAAACACTAGAAGTCAATAGTCATCCAAATCACACTGCACCAGCTTAGACACACAGTCTTGTTTTTGTGGTTTAGGTCACAGTATGACTTGCTGTGGACTACAAAAATTAACAGAACTTCTTCGAAGTTACCAGTGTAACGAAAATAGTTGATGCTGTCAAAATGTGACGCATTAAGCTTGAACTTGCATGTGCAGAAGTTTACACATGTGAAGTGTACATACGACTAAACTTGTATCAAAACTTGAAGCTCGCCTGTGCAGCAGTGCGGTTAACATGCTGTGGCTGGAGACGGAAAACATTTCTTTATTATTGTCATTATTTTACGTTATTCTTTATTATTAAAAGAATTTGGACAGCAGACATGGAACAGAAAGACCACTTGATTGACTTCTTTAGATACTTCTTCAGTTTACGTTCTGAATGGCAACTGTTGAGAATTATTGTAGTTTGAGAATTGCAGTGGCTACTTTGTCAGTCATCTATGCAACAGGATTGTACAGCAAATACACATGACTTTTTTTATTAAGCTGCCTCGGTTATTCAAAAGCGAAGGGGAATAATAAGCCACTGCGGGTTTAAATCATAACCCAGTCAGTCTAACAGTAACGAGAAGCAGTCCTCGTCTTCTACATGAGGTAAATGATTTTTTGCTCAGTGGATAATGTACGGACATGTTGGCTTGTCAAGAGAACGGTGAACCTTTCTAACTTCGGTTCTTAACCTAGCCGCACTCCTTCAGACTTCCCAGTCGCTTCTGTGGCGCATTAAGGCACTCGTGTTTTGTAGTAGTGTTAGCAGAGTAACACTATACAGATCTCTCATTAGCCATTCGAACTGCTAAACACTGACAGACTGCCAGGCTAAACACTGAGACATAACGTTTGTGCGATGTAACTTTTTTCAGCGTCAACGTTTAACATTTACAGTTTTGAATTTGAGTTAAAGTTGATACTCTGAGAATTTCTCATTAGCTCTTGACAGTGTCAACTACTTTCGTTTCGGTGATTGCCAAGACATATGTCATAATGTTTGGTGTCATGCCTGCCAACTAGAGTACACAGCAAAAATTAGCATGTGACATAAGCAGTCATGACATCAAACATTATGGCAGGGGTCAGCAACTCGTATGTTAAGAAGAGTCATTTTGTCCCGTTTCAACAAAAATCAAGCCACCTTGGGAGCCACATGTTATGTCCATTTTATTGGAGTAACATTTTACTGCCTTGGCTGTAAATATGTCTCAGTGTGTGCTAGAATAGGCTAAAAAATATAATATAAATGAAAATCAAGACTAACTTTGCTCTACTTTAAAAGTAGAGTGGTTTCTTCTAAAATATCTCTCAACGTTCAACTGAAGTCAGCTTGTCATTTACCAGCTTCTTGTTTGAATTTTCCAGTTCCACCTTAAATGGTGCAGCAGTTACATTCTGGCACCTCAGGCACCGTTTAAGGTGGAACGGGAAAAAGCTGACGAGTAAAGTTTTTAGTTTTTAGACTTTTTAGTGGCTGACAGTTTCTCGTTGCGAATTAAACATATCAGGAAACCAGCTGCAGTGCTTATAAATGCAAATTAGTCTGTCCATTGTTCTCTAAATAATTAGTGTTTGTCTTAAATCTTTCTTTTTCTTGCCATTTTGTTAGCTGTTAGCTAGGTGAGATTGTCTGCGTTGCTATGTGACCAGCAGTCTGTGCCCTGATCTTCAGAGTTAAGGGTGAATTAGTAGTTGTACATTAATTTCGTGTTTAAGATGTTTTATTTTTTAAAACTGTGTTAGAATGATCAGAAAAGCTATATTTTTACTGCTAAAGAGGATTCATTTATTTTGACCTAAAAATCTAATTCTGCTGTGGAACCACAAGGGAGCAGTAAAAGAGCCAAATGTAGCTCCAGAGCCGCATGTTGCCGACACCTGTGGCATCTTATGACATCTGCTATGACAGAGTCAGAAGTGTTCACAGTGTTGGTGATAGAAACTAGACATCTGAAGACAGGTGTATGGGTCACCAGTGTTGTCTGCGAGGGGTCAGTGTGACTGCGGCTTTCATTTTAACCAAGTTTTTTTAACAGGCTGTTTACACATTATATTAACTTGTTTCATGTATGAATTGGATCTGGATATACTTTCACTGGATTCCATTCACATGTATGCCCAGTGTGACCAGATGAGATCAAAAAGATTCAAAATGAAAAGATGCGAAAAGGCTGTGGTCCACCATTATTATCATCATTATTATTATTATTACCACCATTAGCAATACAAAATGAGTTACCCCTGGTTGTGTAAGTGATCAGTTATTTGCAGACTGAGACCAACTGATTAAACAAGTGGAATCAGGTGTGCTTCTGTTTGATTAGAATGAACACTTGCAGCCACACTGGCCCTTTGTGATTGGTGACTCTTGGTTTAGTGCCTCTGAAAGCTGCATCACAGAAAGTCATTACACAGAAAGGTTATGAATATGTTCCCTAACGCGTGAGACTTTTACAGTAGTTTTGAGAAAAGCTTTTGGCCTTAAAAAAAGTGAAGAGGTGCATGCAGAGTGTTGTATAGTAGAATAGTACCCCCAAAAAAACCCTTTTCCCCCAGATTAACCATGATTTTATCATTGTCAGTATTACTTATAATTCTCAAAAAACATGTTTTGGTTTACTAGTTTACAGTGGGATGAACATCACACATGGGTTTGCAAAATTATAGATAAGGATGTTGTGGATGCCTTTCAGGAACTACTGAGGTACAGCTACCTCCTATCATGGGATTTAGGTTTGTTTTAACTAGTAATAAGTGATGAGTATACTTTAGAGCTTTAGATGATAGAAGTATCGGTGGCCAGTCATTTTATTAACTTGTTGTCTGCCCCTCAGTTTAGACAAAACTGTTTTCTCATGTAGGATATGTTTGTTATCAGTTTCTGGCCGTAAACTTCATACACACATTTCCACGCCTACCAGTGCTGCAATTCCCGTTCCATAGAAGGAACACTTTTTAATATCTTGATGCATACAGAATTGAATTCAGTATTTAGTTGATGTGTGTGCTCGTAAGTGTGCGTCTATCATGTAGAATTTTCAATGGCTTTAAATGCGGCTCAGCCAATCAAATTTATAAACTAATTATACATTTTATGATTAATATTTTGATGGGTCATGTTAGTCTCGCTGTTGCATCTTAACCTACATGTAACATCGTAATGAATGAATTATGCTGACATTTTGCAAAATCATAAAATTCCCTTTTAAGTAATCTTAAATGGACTTTATTATGTGGTTTCGTGGTTAGATTTCTGGGTTTTTGGACTTCAAGATGGCCATACTTATGCTGTTGCCCCACATAAGCAAGTCTTGAGATTACTTAATCAATGCATCCCAAAACTACTGCTTTACTACCACTGCTGTCCTCTTGGTTTGTTGTATATAAAATATATAATATAAACAGCTGCTGTTTATATAACATATATAAACATACATAAACTGCTTATGTCTAATGTTCCTTCTAGAGAGAGAGAGAGAGTGAGAGATCCCTTAGGTTCTGGATGATCTTTATGTTGTATTTTTATGTGGGGTGTGTGTGTGTGTGTGTGTGTGTGTGTGTGTGTGTTTTCTCTCAGGATGGCCTCCCACTCAATTGCAACTTCATTCCTTTGGATATCAGAATGCAGAACTGGGAGGATTTGCCTCCAGAATTCAGCCGCACTGAGAACAGAAGACATGTGAGTTCCTGTGTGTGAACAAAGAATGTGTTAATCAACATGGCTTGACTAAATGTCTGCAGCAACAGTATCCAACTGACTGAGTCTCCATTTGTTTAGCTCCTGATTATTACACTCCAGCTCTGATCATACAAACTTGATTCTCTTGTTCAGATGTGTTTAATTAAGAGGCTGTTGACAACCTTACATTAACTTGTTTCTAGTATGGATCGGCTTTGGATATAAATTTAATGGATTCCATTTACATGTATGCCCAGTGTGACCAGATCAGATCACTTTTTCCCCGTTACCATACAAATAGACAAACTCATCTTAAACAGCTTCATTGACTGCGGGAAGTCTCTTGGTTTCAAGATAATTCTAGCCCTGCGTCCTCCATCTTCCGTTTCCTTGTTTATCCTCTTACCTGCTAGTTAGCATTCGGGAGACATATTTCCGCTTTTGTAAATGAGTCTGGATGTAGCAAATGCGTTCTGTTTACACTTGTATTGGAGGCGATCAAGATCTGTCTCTGACCACCTCCGAATGTGGATTTAGTGATCTGACAACAGTTGCATCCAGGGTGTTTGACTACTGCTGAACAACTTAGAGAAAATAGCTAATGGTGATTTTCCTGATTATTGTTTTGACTGATTTTAAATTAGAAATATCTCCTCTATTTTAAGGTCCGTACCTATTTGAAGACCAGAATGTCCGCTTAAGACTCTGAAGCGCTGAAAGTAGTGCGCCAGCTGGCCAGTTATTTGTGGTTGTGTTGTCGTTGTCTTATGATGTGGGTGTGGCTTCTTATTAGTCTTAGTTACTCGCAGTTCACAAGCTAAGTGTTATTAGGTAACAAATGTACCGCTTAAAATTTGTTGGCTCCAATTAAAATTGTGATTTAAACATGATAAATCTTTCAGCCCAAGTTTACACACAGTTTTTTATGCAGTCAGATGAAAGCCGAACGTGATCCAATCAAAAATGCATGCATTTTGATGTAAGGTGTGAACAGCCTCCAAAAGTTGGTAAAGAACTGCTTAGTAGAAGGTGCATTATCAGCAAAGCTTGTGAGGAGTAAGAGCACATTACTGCAAACCACTGGAATATTTTGGAAAAGTTGCTTTAAACTAGATGTCAGTAAAACCTAACTGCTTCCATACTTTTGACCTTTATTATACCTTAAAAAAAAAAAAACAATAACAACAACAGTGGGCTCCTGAGTGGTGGAGCTGGCTAAGAAAGGATCCACAGCCATTTGTGATCAGCAGCAGTGTGAAAAGATAGTGTCTGGCTTCAGGCTTTTCCGAGAAAGCACGCACTCTCCTTCACACTCCTAGATTGGTTGGCGGCGTATGATAGTGGAGATTCAGACAGTCAGTGGGAAATGGCAACAACCGGCAATTGGGGAAATAATTAAAAAAAAAAAATTATAAGTGTCAAAACATACCATTAGTAGAGTACTGTTGGAGCATTACAGATATGGATGAACAGTAATGTTGAGGCTGTCGGCACATAATTGTTGGACAAGACAGCTCTATAAAGTGTAAATCCCTGTGGAGTCTGATCCTGGAATCCAAGGCTAGATTGTGTCTTTTGTGTGTGTGTGTGTGTGTGTGTGTGTGTGTGTGTGTCTGTGTGTGTGTGTCTGTGTGTCTGTGTGTGTGTGTCTGTGTCTGTGGCATTAGGTGGTGCGATTTGTGCGCGAATGGAGTTTTCTGACGGCAATGAAGCAGAGGATGGTGAGGAAGAGCGGACGGGTGTTCAGCAATCCGGTACTGCTGCTGGACGAGCTTACACACACACAGCGCAGGCACAGCAGCACCAAGAGGCAAGAACATGCACGTACACACAGGCATGCACACGCGTACATAAACACGCACTAACTACCTTATCGCTAATTTTTGTTAGCTATTCTCTAGCTTTTCATCAGTGGTCAGTTTCTGACCACAGAGCCACTCTTGGCTTGATGTTTTTGGATGTTGGACCACTCTCATTGTAGCAGTGACAGTAATGTGTGTTCCAGCGTTACACACGCTACACACTGTCAATATCACTTCAGTGCTGAGAATGGTCCACCTCCCAGATAACTTCTGGGCAAGAGCGGTCCTGGGTTCAGAAACTGGCCAGTGATGAATGGATCAAGACAAATTGCGCATGACGGCAGATGGGCTACAGTCTGTAATTGTACGCTTGTGTAGTCGACATATAAGGTAGGTGAACCTCGTGAAGTGATAAGTGAGTGGTAGTACAAGGTAGGGGCTGCACTGTCTAGTCAGCTATATAATATACATTAGCCGGCACTTCGGCAGCGCTCGAGTCTTCAAGAACAGTGGCTGAATACAGTTGTGGAAAAAAATAGTAGTGAGCCTCCAGGAGAGCAAATTTTCTGCTAAAAAAATCAGAAAGTAGTGTGGAAATGAGATGAAACCAATTCCACTGTCAACTACAATTTGTCTAAGGCTGTGTTCATAAGACGTTTTTTGGTATCTGTCCAAAAAACACTTTGATGCGCGTTGCTGGTTTGTTATGGTCGTGTTTGTGGGTGGAGATCGAAGAATGAGTTTCGCGTATACAAACTTGAAAGCTCATAAGCAAAAGCTGCTAGCGGTCGCTGTTCTTTTTCATAAAATGAAGCAAAAAAGACATATATGATACCAGTCACTGTCCAACTATGTGAAAATGTGGATTGTTTAGCTCTGAATGTGAATTGAGAGCAGTGATTATGTTCCTTTATTTTGTTCAACATCGTCATGCCTATATGAAGCCCTGCCCCACACCATTTCCTATTTGCTGACAGATGGCACATTCTGTCAAAAGTTCAGCTTTTTCAGTGAACAGTGGGCGTATTTTTCATGTGCCATCGTTCTTGCCAACACATCATTTTTATTAAATCAACAGCAAGAGATCCATTTTTGACGGATACAAAAAAGCCAAACACTATGCTGAGCTATAGTCTCGCAAAGCAGACCTCTGGCTATCGCTAGAGCACAGGTTCCCAAACCTCTGCCACTCATGTCCCTCACAACCGATCACAAAATCTTTCACAGCCCACAAGAAGATTTAACTAGCTTGATAGTTTCAAATGCATACATAACACAATCATCAATGCTGCCTGTCGAATTTTACTTAAATTAATATTCACACTACATAATAAACACCAAAAAAATCCTACAATATTGTTTGTAGCCGTTTATCCATGGTGACTGAATACTATACCATTGAAAACAGAAACTGTAAACACATCTAGCTAGCTGTGTCTGCCAGCTTTTGCCTGACGTTTCATGTTTTATTTTTACAAATAATATTTTAAAATTATTGGTTTAGTTAAATGTCACCAGCAGCCACCACGGCCCACAGGTTGAAAAACACTGCGCTAGCTCAGTGTGAGCAAGAACCGCCAACACTGACAAGAAAGGGCCATTTGACTGACATGCAAAACAACCAAACACAAACACCGGGATGCAGGCAACTGCCAGAACAGCGCTACAACACGAACAGAGCCGGAATAAAAATAAAAGTGGTATGTGCATTGGTAAATACACAAGGATACCTTGTTTACTTACTGAATGCTTCAGACAAAACTTTTGAATAACTTTGACAGGATGGCTGTTAACTTAGCAGACTTTCAGTTCAGCTACTACACTGGACTCCTACTAGTGACTAGCTAGTTTGTTTCCTAATAAAAAAGCAATGAGAGACAGCATTCTGATGTCAGGTCATCTTGCCATTTGACGGTTGATGTCTTTCTCGGTTTTTTTCTAAATACAATAAAGTTGTGGCAGTTTTCATGTATCTAAAGCTTACTATAACCTGAAATAGTACCAGGGCTTGGATCAGCACTGCATATATCTCTCTGGACAACATTGCATATTGTTGTTGTTGCGCAAAAACCTCCTATCTACATTTGTTTAGTTGTTACTTTTTGGAATTATATGAAAACTCCAGTTACCCTTTACATTGTGTTAAAATTTCATGATAAAAGCACTAACAGAAACAGTCCAAAATTACTTGGAAAAAATAATTTTCCATTAACCTCCAGTGGAATTTAAGAAGGTTTTTTCCTTCTCCTGTAAAGTTACCATTTTGGAGATAGAAGGTTTTCTTCCAGCAGTGACCAGGTTTTTCCTCCTATTCCTTTATGTATTTGCTTTAGTATCCTCTTTTCTTTAATGTAAAATGCATGTCTGTCTCTGCCATGTTCTGTTTTGAAATGTGATGTCCTGAAAACGTGACATCTTGTTTCTGAATTCAAGAAAATCAATAAGTGCAGTTAAACAAAATAATAGTACAAAAAGAAAAAAGTCAAGGCAGATGTTCGTAATAAAGTGGACGGTAAGTGTACGTACAGGCACATGCCTACATTTCTATATCTCTTTCACTGTCTCAGCCTCTGTCTGCTTGTCTGCATGTGTATCCATCACTCTCTCTCTCTCTCTCTCTCTCTCTCTCTCTCTCTCTCTCTCTCTCTCTTTCTCTTTCTCTTTCTAGCTATCCGTCTGTTCCCTTATGAGTTTAGCTCCGTTTCTCTGCCTGTCTGCCCATCAGTCTCTCTGCTCTTCTGTTTGCTCGGCTCTATCTCTCCGTCTCTGTTCTTTTTCTGTCAGTGTCCATTCTAGTTCAATCTTTCTCTCCATCTGTTTACTCTCTCTCTCTTTCTCTCTCTTTGCGTACAAATGTCTATTCCTGCTATCTCGCTCTGCCTGTCTGCCTGTCTGTTTCTGGCTGCTGTCTGTCACTCTTAGTTAAGTTGCCCGATATGTAAGTCAGGCTTATAAGTGATTATTTTCTAGAAGAGCCTGCTGTGCTGAACCCACACACACACACTGGTACCCAAACCCTCACATGCAGCTTTCATATAGTCCCTTTCATCCGTTTGTGTGTGTGTGCATGTGTGGTGGTCTTTTGAAGGTAAGGCCCCCTTGACACTTCCATACAGGACTTCCAAACCTTCAAACTGTAAGCTCTTTGATGTGAGCCCCGCTTCCTCTACCAGTGCACACTCACTCACTCACTCACTCACCTACTCTGTTTCTCTCTTTCTGTCTCTCTCAGGTATCTCTCTAAGCAGGAAGTGGCTCAGACCTCCCTCAGTGCTGCCCAGAGAGAGGGCGGAACCGTACGCATCATCAATAAGGACAGCTTCCCCTCCAAGAGGAAATCGATAACCAAACCACTCGACAAAGCTGACAAGTATGAACAGACTTAACACTTTTGAAAACACAACATGAACACAATGACTACACTTGCAGATATATGAGTAGATAATCCTAATTAGTGTTAGACAGTCAGTAGATTGTAGGGAGACATATAACATGATTAGCATGCATGATCATGATCTCAATCCCAGTTCTCTATTTGGAACAGCAGGTGAAATTAGTGATATGATGACCTGCATTATATTTGTTATATTAGTCATGGAAAAATGTATTTTTGGTTAATTAGCTCAGTCTTACATTAAAAATATGGACGAAATCTAATGTTTTAACAGAAGTAAAACAAAAACAAAAAAGCCACTTGTGTCATAATTATTTCCACTCCATGAAATTCTTATGAATAAAATAGTCTTTTTTAAGATCTATGACTTTTTAAAGTCTACCTGAGTGTCCAGTGGTCATCTATGACTTCTTGTTTCATTGGGGTTTAAATATGAGGTGAAATCGAGCCCAAGTCCCTTAATCATTCATCAGCATCGGCAAGATTAGAGAATACACAAAGAAATTAAGACAAAAGTTGTTGACCTTCATAAATCAGGCAGTGGCTATACATATAAATAGCTACATATCTGACAATGCCGATCTCCACTGTTGGGGCAATAATTAAGAAGTTTAAAGCAACCGGCGCTGTAATGAGGCGGATGGTTTGAGTGATAAAAATCTCAAAGGATCACAGTTGCAGATTTGCAGAGAATGGCAGCATTTTGGGGTCACCAAGTCTCCCAAAGTACAACTTGACCCTTCCTTTATTTCCAAACTATTTGAAAGGCGTGCCAGAAGAAAACCTTTTCTTATAACTAACCGTAAACGTAAGCATCTAAAGTTCATTAGACTCTACTGGAACTTTGACAAGAACCAGGGTCTATGGTTAGATAGGAAAACAGAATAATGACATTTTTGGCAACAAGCGTTCAATGTAGGTTTGTAATAAAAAGAAGACAGTTGTACAGACAAGAACCTCATCCCAACTGTTGAGTATGGTGGAGTATCTGTGATGATTTTGGGCTGTTTTTCCTTAAAAGGCCCTGGGAACTTGGTTAGGATTCATGGCATCACTTGACATACCAGAAACCTTTTTAAATAAAAACCTGTCTCTGCTAAAAAGCTAAAACTGGGTCATTGTTTGATCTTCCAGCAGAACAATGATCCAAAGCATGCATCCAAAGCCACACAAAAATGGTTCAATGACCACAGAATCAAGCTTTTGACATGGCCGTACCAGTCCCCTAACCTAAGCCCTATTGAAAACCTGTAGGGTGAGCTGAAAGAGAGAGTCCAAAAAAGAACCTAGAGCTCTGGATGATCTGGAGAGACTTGGTTTTGAGGAGTTTCAGATTCCATGCTCTGTGTTCTCCAATGTTATCAAGCGTTACAGGAGAAGATCCATTGGCAAAAGGAGGTTGCATAAAGTACCAAATGGGGAAGTGTGAATAATTGTGGTTTTGTTAAAAAAGAGTTTGTATAAGGTTTTTGTTTTAGGCTTTAACTAAATTTACTTCAAATAAAGATTGGATGTCTTTCATATATTACTGTGCAAAAGTGGGAGACCACTCTTAATGGCCATTTTTACTGGAAATTAAATTAAGTACAAGTTATTCATTTTTGAGGAGGTGAGATACAAGATAATCTACTTGCGTAAGAAAGGAAAGGTCAAAGGAAATAAATGAAACAGAAGCTTCAAAACTGAAGGTAAAAATAAACAGATGAGAAGGTAGAGAGATGCGATTGCTATAAACTGTGCAAGACCTGGTAGACCACCCAAACGCACCATCAGATAAACAGTACTTAAAGCTTTCATCTTTGAAAAAGAGAAGAAAAACAAGCTTGCTTCAGGTCTGAAGAAATCCACAGGCGTTTCTGTCCATCCTTCCACTGTGACAAGACAACTCAGCACTGTGGGTCTGAAAGGATATGTAGCTGTCAAGAAGGTGTTACTGAGAAAAAAGAAACACTGAAACTGAATATGTAAGATATGGAGTAAGGTTTTACAGACAGAGAGTCCAAATTTGTAATTGGGATTACTTGAATTGTGAGAAACGGAAAACGCAAACAACTTTGTGTAATTATCTGTTAAGTACGTTTTCTTTTGATGCTGACAAATGAATCACTTGTACATAGTGGCCATTTTGACTGGAAATTAAATAATTGAAGAGTGGTCTCTGCCTAATGCACAGAGACTGAGCTAAAGACTGAGCTAATAACTACCGAGACAAAGGTGCCTGCTGACAGTATTACAATCACACCGCCTTCCTTTTAATCTGTCTGCAGAACTGTTAGGTCATATTAGGACTTGATATTGAAGTTTATGTGAATGAATAACTAATGAATGATTTGACATTCACTAATAGAGTCCCAAAAACAAGATAGACAGTCTAAACTCAAGCTAACCTCCCGGGCTGTTAGCTATGGAAAAGCACACGCACACCATCATACACAAGACAGGTTTTTTGATCATATGTGACAGCTGCTTACTATTCCGCTTAAGTTTGTTAGTGAAGCCCTGACGCCTTCAACTCTGCTACAATGAATTTCGGCCCCCAGCTGATACACCAGCACACTCAGGAGCGTCACATTCTCTTATGTCCACATTTCTTTTTTACCTCTCTCTATCTCTCTCGCTTTTATTATTATCTCTTCCATACTCCCCTCCTCCACACCCCTCTACAGCAGCTGCTGTATCTACTGCTGCACCCCAGGTGTGTCCAATCCAAAAATGGAAATGAATATATATATATTTCTCACTTGGCTTTTGCCTCATCACATTACTTTGCGCGGGTCAGGGTGGGGCAGGGAGTGGAACTGACAGATACATATTTATGGATTTGCAACGCTGGGGGAAAAAAAAAATATTGCATAGCAGTCACAATTTATTTTGAAAGCACATTTCCGTGTGTAATTATGTGTGTAGTGGCAGACTGTTTGCCCTGCTAAACCTCAGATGTGTGTGTCTGTGTGTGTGTGTGTGTGCGCGCTCTGCAGAGCCTGCTGGAGAATGCTTAGCGCAGAGGATGAGGGTTTAATCCAGCGCCTGAAACGCAAACACATACACGCACACGCACGCCAATGTTACTATGGAAACCAGGAGAGGAAAATTAAGCCCTGCTGAGGACCGTCTGGAAGTCTTTTTTTAATCATTATTATTAGTATTATTTTGAAGAGACTTAAAAGAAAGGAAGAGAATGAGAAAAGAGAGACATCAAGCCAAGAAAATAGTGCACGGGAGATAGAAGGCAGAATTACTAGGAGAAGGAGAGAGGAGGGATGGAAGAGGACATTTTTTGCCATGGAACACATCAGCAGTGCTTTCCAGATAAAGTTTAGCATCATAAGCACCTTCATCTCGGCACAGAAAAGCAGCCGGCAAGCACTCATCATTTCACCCACTCACACGCTCACCAGCCCACTCACTCATTCTCACACTCGCCCACTCTCCCTCTCTCTCATATTCTCTCACTCTTGCTCACCTGCTGCCCCCACCTGAACCTGACCAGTGGTAGAAGCCAGCCTGAGAGCACACTACTAAAGAGGCTCTTAACAAGGCCATATTCACCATAAATCTCAGTGTAGGGGTGGTGTTTGGCTTTTTATCTCATGAAAGTACATGGAGAATCTGATCCTAGATCAACGCTCTCACTGAAAGATGCAGACATCGGCTGAAAGCAGCTTTCCAGTGGCAGGAAAAGCTCTATCTAAGAGGCATGAGGATGAAACACAGAGAGGGTGCGAGACTCAGGAGAACCCATGCTCCTCTGGACTGTACCAAATTATAATACTGGTCCAGATATTCACTCACTGGACACTTTATTAGGTACATTAATTTAATATGTAGATAATTTGTATCTACACTCATTGTCCATTTTGTCAGGTAGCACTTTGTAGTTCTGCAGTTACAGATTGTAGTCCATCTGTTTTTTCTGCATAATTTGTTAGCGATCTATCAGTGGTCAGATCCTCACAGAACCTCCACTGAGCAGGTATTTTTTGGATGGTGCACTGTTCTCAGCTCTGCAGTGACACTGACTTAGTATGATAGCGGATGTTACAGTGGTACAAGAGGTACAAGTTTTTAATTACTGTGCAGTTTACTGTCCACTCTATAGATGGACTACAATCAGTAATCATAGAACTACAAAGTGTACCTATGTGTTAAATGGAACTGATAAAATGGAAAATGAGTTTAGATACTGGGTAGATGTATCTAAAAAGTGGCCAGTGAATGTTTGATCATTTTCATGTACAGATATAAGCAAATATTGTAATATCCCTTGTCAAATTACTAATTTAAGTATGATTTTTTTCCTGCAATTTTTAGTGCACAATTTCTGTTTATTTGCTTGACTTTAATATATTGAAAAAAAATAAAATGTAAAATATTAAATGTGTAAAATTTTGCACAGGCCAAATTTTGTTTTTTAATGTTTTGGGAATTTTTCCAATATGATAAAATGAGTGAATAAAGAGTTATTGTGCATTAAAATGTGCAGACGAGTGTCCTCTGTAGAGGATATGTTAACTTATTTTCATTTAGAAAATCAACAATACATCTAATTTGACCAGGGCTGGACAAACCTTTGTATACAGCTGTACATGTCTATCAGTCCTGTTGCAGATGCTGATACATAAACATTTGTAAAACGTAGATATTGAGGCATCTACCTGGATTAGCATTACAGAGAAATATAACATACCGTACATTCATCCGTGCATGAAGTACTATGCGTTTATTCTTCTGTGTGTGTTTCCACAGAGAGGCAGAACCCTGCTCTACTGCCCTGGAGAGCACTGAGTGTGTGGAAACAGGCTCCGGCAGTGAGTCGGGGTACGTGCAGGCACTGGACTCTGGAGGAAACCCACTGTGCCTGTCCTGCCAGAAGCCCAGCGCTGATCACTCAGGCTGGGCTGGGGGCTTCTGCAGTGCTGCCTGCATGGAGGAGTTCCAGCTGCGCTCTAATCAGAGCTACATGCGCGCCCGTGTGCTGGAGGCTGAGGAGGGTGTGTGTCAGCACTGTGGCCTCCACGCCCACCAGCTGTACCTGCGCGTCCGCGACGCCCCACACACACATCGCAAAGAGATACTGGACAACACCTGGCTGGCACAGCTGCCTATCAAACAGGTGCGACACACACTCACGTGTAGAACAGACATACTGGACAACAACAGCTGGCTGGCACAACTACCTCTGAAACAGGAGGGATATACACTAGCTGTCAAAAGTTTGGGGATATCTAAGCAGGTTTATTTTGAGGAAAGCAGTATCACACGTGTAAATATATGTGGTGAGTATTTGAGTATTTGTGCCAGTGCTATTTTGAAAATAATGACACACCCCACTGGGGCTAAACAGTTTAATAAGTGCTTTTAACAATAGTTTGAAAAAGAAAAACACTTTGATCAACATGACTCCAAAGTTATGAAATGTACCCAGAGTATTAGCAAATAGTTTTTTTTTATGCTAACAAAACCTTGACAGGTATTTTCAGATTATATCTAAAATTTAATTTTCAAAAGAAAGCATGGTAATTCCATACTTTTGACTGGCGATGTACATGCATGCACGAGTAGAGCAGAGACATTGAACAATAGCTGGCTAGCAAAACTTCCGAAGCGGTTGCGACTTGCACACACTCCTGAGGAGATTGATTCAAAGCCTTCAGCCTCAGGATGCCTCTTAATTTATCACACACAAACTATTAGAAATGGCACGATACCAATTTGTCTTTACTGATATTGAAACCCATCCCCTGATACCAATACTTTTTTCTTCATAAACTGCTACACTTTAAAATCACTGTTTTAATCGAAGTACTTTACTTAAGATGAGCATCTAAATGTAGGCTATCATTTATCAAACTACTCATTCTGTTACCCCACAGGAAGAAATACATAGCTAACAACATCACATCACACAATGTGAGTGAGTACTATTTCATGTTAGATTTGTTACAAGGTTGGATCAGATCCATTCTTTTTTTCCCTCCTATCAGTGGAGATCAGTGCCAGTACAGTACCAGTACAGTGTGCAGTATTTAGTGTGTCTAGCTTTTGCTTACATACCTCTAAAGTTCAGCCTTAGAAGCTGGTTGCATTTTCTGCTTCTCACAATCCAAGTAATCCCATTTACAAGTTAAACTCATCAGCTCTGCATCTCAGTTGTCCAGTTCTGGTGTTCTAGTGCAGTTTTTCCTTTTTTGGCCTCCCTTTCTCAGTAACGGCTTCCTGACAGCTGCACATCCTCTCAGACCCATAGTGTTGAGATGTCTTCTCACAGTGGAAGGATGAATAGAAACACTTGTTTTTTTTTGTTTTTTTTTGTCCGATATGAAGCGAGAGTGGAGCTTGATTTTCTCCTTTCTCTGTAAATTGAAATGCTAAAGTACTGTTTATCTGATTGTGATAGTTTTGGTGGTCTACCAGGTCTTGCAAAGTTGTTAGATATCCTGTTTTTTCAGGATTATTTTATGTCTAATGTCATCATAAAAACCCCTTTAGCCATTTTAGATGCACTAGAGAAAGAAATTTCAAGACAGCTAAGGTGTGTTGGGTGGTTGCTTGTGTGAACAACAGTGTCTGTTTGAAGGGAAACAATGTCAGTGAAAGGTTTGGGAACAGCTATCTTGTTTGTTTTAGGACTGGAAGGATGGAAGGATGGTGCACAAAAGAGTAAAGAGTGGACATACTGATAAACACTGAGAGATTTGATATACTTTGTGTGGCAGAATTTCCTGTTAAAAATAGGTTTTCCGTTAGTACTGAAAGATGAACAACTTGTACTTAATGGCTGTTTTGACTTGAAATTAAAGAAGCAGAGGGGTTGTCTCTGACTTTTTACAGTACTAAATATTATAAATTGTAACTATTTTTTACAATCTACCTTTACAATATACTAGAAGGTCTTGTTTTTAATAATTAAAAGCAACCAGATGATTAACACCTTGTTTACCTGTAAAAGCTGCTTCATCAGTAGAACCTAAATACATTGTCAGAGAAGTACAAGACTAGTAACACCTCTAAAATGCAATATAACAAAATATTACCTGTCTGAGAGGTGAAACTTCTGTTCAGCACTAATATACAGAATCTGAGGGGTGTCCCTGGGGGGTGTGGTGTTAACAGACTGCCTGGTCTGTCAGATTGGCATTGATTTTTTTTCCCACAGTGCACTGCTGCAAGATGGAGGTTTGATTTTTGTTTGACATTTCTAGCCGAGCTGCCGGCAGCGGCAGCGGCAGCGGCGGCTTCAGATCAATGAGAGGCTTTCTACTCTAACTGGCCCTCAGTACAAAAGCCCAGCTCATATCACACACACTGCTGCTTACACTGTACGGAGGAATTAATGTAGAAGTATTGAGACCTGGAAAGGTGTGTAGGTGTGTGTGTGTGGGGGGTTGTGAGAGAGAGAGAGGGAGTGTGAGTGTGTTGAGCTCATGAGGAGAAATAAGGTGTAGGTGGGTGTTGAAGGGAAGGTATTGGCAGCCTAACAGAGCAAGTATGTGTTTGTGTGTGGTGATATTGGCAGTCCAGAGCAGTGTTTGCTTTTAACTCTTTGTGAGGACCTGATGATGGGAAAAGAAGTTTTTTTCCAAAGTAAGGACATTTTTCTATTCCTTGTGAGAAAAGCTTTTTGAGGATATAGTACTGGTGCTATAATAGTTCTAGTTGTTGCACAAAGATAAAACCTACATAAAATACTTCACAGTTTTATTAGTATCTCTATAAATGGAACAAATTGTCATAAATAAATTTCATAAATCAATACAAAATATTTAATTTAAAAATGTTACCTTTTTATTGTTTTTATGGATTTATTGAATTTATGGATTTTATAAGTAAAACATGGAACATAAAACACATTCCACCCATCCCCACCCTAAACATACTCCAGTAGTATACAACCCAAAAACCAACACCAGAGACTTGACCAGTAGAGCTGAAATATGGACGTGAGAACAGCATAAACTAATCATACATGCATTCAAAAGAAGAATGAATGAATTAATGAATAAATAAAAATGAATTATTATTTAAATTATTAATTAAAAAAAAAAAGGTTACCTAACAAACTACATGTGCGATTTTTAATTTATTTAGTTAATTCTAAAAACTGAAGAAGCTAGTAAAGGCCAATCTGCGCAGCAGACTTAACTTTGAGTCCAGAGGCATCTTTGCAATGATATTTTTTTCAACATTCGAAAAATCTTATGTCGTTGCGGGCTTTATGTGATATTACAGCTCCATAATAAACAACTTTCGAACATTTTGTAAATTGCGACGGCCTTTATTTACAGACGTTTGTTTTCATTCTGTAATGTTTGACCTGATAGAGTACCATTACTAACTACAACACCAGAACTTAAGCTGGGTTGCTGTTCACATGACTACGCTTGAGAAAATGGCTTGGGCCGTGGCGAAATGTTTGATACAGCACATACTATGTAGTTAGAAAAGCCCACGAATAATTGACTATGAATAGTCTACTACAACTTCCATGAGCACTTGAACTTGACACAGCATTTGAATGGAGGTACATGCAAAGGTCTATCTATAATCTGTCCACACTGTAATCATGCTACAATATTGTTGCACTGTCTAGATCTGAGTGTAGGCATAGCACCATTAGCTGATAGCATACTCAGCTACAGTATTGCCAATGTCAGTGGAAGTACTTACAAACATAGTAATACCAACATGTGTATCTGTGCGAGAGGGGACTTATTAAGTGCCCACAGTGTGTGTATTGAAGGGCTTGGCCTGTGCGTGTGTGTATCGACCGAGGTCATGAAGGGAAACTCCCCCTCTTGTATTAAGTGGTTATCGTCCTCTGTGGGCTCCCGGAGCTCTGTGGAGATTGGGGATAATTATGGGATGGTGCTGTTTTTGTCTTTGGGAAGAAGGTGGATTGATTTCCGCGTCGTAGCTTCCCCTGAGGCTCAGAGCCTAAAACGGCCTCCGCAAGCTGAAATGCCAGCGCTTTGGTTCAGCTTTCAGTTCAGCTCTCGCAGGACCCCTCACTCTTCAGTCTTTACTCTCCCTCACACACACACTCACATTCTCAGTCTTTCCCACTCAAGCTAAAGCTCTTCTGAAGCTGCCATAGTCCCTCACCGCTGCTCAGCGAGCCAAAACAGCCTAGAGAGCAATTTGGAAAGGAGAACTACATTACCCAGAATCCCCTGGGGCTCAGCAGTTGCAGGCCGTCTAATGATTTCTCCTGTTTCTTTTCACAGCAGCAGGGAAACGGCAAACCACGGCTTTGCAAACACACAGGCACACAAACATTATTTTGCTGTGCTTTTGAGGAGCTGTGTATATTACAGCAAGTGCTGAGCCATATATTGTCTGGACCGGTATACTTGTATAGGTGTCACACAGAGATAGCAAAACGATGTTGATAGACACTTGGTTATTAAAACTCGGTTAACAGTAATATGTCCATGTATGTGCTGGATGCTTCCAAATGAAAAGTTCGTCCAACGTTACTTCTGAAATCAAGGGTATTAATATGTTTTATTAATAAGTTTGTCCCTCATTTGCTGCAGTAAAAGCTTCTACTATTCTACAGAGGCTTTACACTAGATGTTGGAACATTGCTCTGATTGCATTCAGATGAATTAGCATTAGTGAGGTCAGGTACACCACACTTATCCCAGATTGCGGCAGTGTGGGAAATACCCCCTGGCATTCAGGGGGTCCCTTGTAGGCTGGCCGCTCCAGCATGGCTGGCTGCTAACTCACTCACCATAGTAGCGCCGGCGCTGATGCGAGCTTCAATGGTAACAAAATGTTCGGTTTACAATTCTTCTTTTCTAGTTTAACACATTAATTGAGATCTTACACATCTCCTTTTTTCTATTTGGTTTGAGAAATGAATAACAATTCACTCTTTCCACTACCCTTTGGCAAGTTTTCAGAGTTACAAACATGCTAGGGACACGGTAAAGGTTTTCAGAGGCATAGT
This sequence comes from Colossoma macropomum, assembly GCF_904425465.1. Taxonomy (NCBI): domain Eukaryota; kingdom Metazoa; phylum Chordata; class Actinopteri; order Characiformes; family Serrasalmidae; genus Colossoma; species Colossoma macropomum. The sequence continues at coordinate 934,327 of NW_023495014.1, forward strand.
TATGGTTGCTAGCCTATGAAGGACCAGCTAGGTGAACCCATTTGCTACAGCACCACCCTAAGGCAGACCAGTGCTGCATCTCTAGTTAGTTAAGAATAATAAAGACAGAAGCTTGCTGACGGTGGGTGAACATATAACGTCATACTGTGATATATTTGGACTCTGACCAAGACTCTTACCATAACCTCATTAATAGGCAATATCTAACTGTAACAGTAAGTAACCCGAAAGAGAAAACATCCTTAAGTTGTTTTTGAGGGGAAGTGGGCATGTCCCTTCAAGATCAGTGAGATTTTACAATCTATTGAGTCCCCTTAAGGAATAAAAACATGCATTCTCACACACAAACACACCAGTTATACACTGCCAATATTCTGCTAGCATGAAAGATTGAAGTGTGAAATCAGTTTGGATGAAAAAAGCGGCTGCAGAGTCACTGGCACTTTTAATAACGAGGCACAGACTATGGCCATCTGTTCTTGGCTTTAGAGTAGAGAAATGCATCCTCTAGGTCTGCATCCCTTATGGTAGCCTTTCTGTCTTCTTAACTAGTGCACCTTTAAACTGTGTGTGTGTTTGTGTGTGTGTTTTGTGTTGTAGCTGAACGAGATGATTCGTAACCCAGTGGAAGGCCAGTTCTGGCAGGTGGACCACATCAAGCCTGTCTACGGCGGAGGAGGCCAGTGTCTACTGGACAACCTGCAAACGCTCTGTACCATCTGTCACCGCATGGTAAAGAAGCTTTCAGCTGTCTACACACTACACTACTGTTTGCACACTGGTATGTTTCTGTAGCATATTTTACTCCAGGGAGGTGTTTCACAAGGCAAGATTTCTTAGTTAGCCCTGTCCAACAGAAGTGTCCCTTAACTATTCTCTTATTGGACAGACTTGACTTTTGGCTTAAGTCATCTGGCTGACAGAGAAATACTGCTTTGTGAAATACCCTCACATTTTACTGCAAGTGCTCCTGCTTTACTCAGATTATCGAATGCAAAATTAGCATCTGGACATTTTTCAAGTATACTGTAACATAACCTGTTGTCATACTGGTCCCACCCCCCCACTCTTGACTCCTCATGTGAGATGTTGACGTGTAACTGATGTCTTTTATTGCAGAGGACTGCACAGCAGGCCAAAGAGAGGAGTCAGATGAAGAAAGGACAAGCTGCTTCTAAACTGGCATCTGACATCACCCGATTTTTCATGAAGAAATAACTGCTTTTGTCAGGTTTTACTCATGTTTCAGTTCATTAATGAATGCAGAAGTTAGAAAAGAGATTCAGATCTGTGATAGCTTTGAAAACTCTGAATGTAATTGACACTGATACTGCTGCCACAGCAGTGACGGGTCCACACAGTATGTGGCTCTGTGTGAAAGCAAGCATTTTCTTGCTTTAAATGCGAAATGGTGAGCTGGCAGATGCTTGTGTGGAGCTGTGGTCAAGATGCTCACGGCACACAGTAAAAAATTGGGCCCCACTTTATTTAGATAGCCCACAATCTATAGACAGTAGTCTATTCAAATTAACCAGGGTACCAGGGTTAGATTTAGGACCAGGGTTAGGGTTAAATATATAGTTGAACTTAGTTAAATACAAGATAAACATCTACAGCGGACTATCTAAATAAAGTGTTACCAAAAATTGTGATTGGTTAAAGGGCTTATTTGCATATCGCACAGCTGTATGCGATATCAGTATTGCAAAGGCCAGTATCACGATAATGATTAACAAGCATTGTATTACACTCTACACTCTTTAAGATGGTTCTTCAAGGGTTTTTAGTAAAGACAGTGGTTCTCTACAGAACCATGAACACTAAAGAGCTGTTTGCTGCTTAAAAGGTTTTTTTCTTCATGAAATGGTTGTTCAGATTGTCTTTACTAAAGAACCCTTGAGCAACCATCATTTTTAAGAGTGTAGCTTACAGCAGCAGAGGTAGCCAGTGCAGTGCCCAAAGGCAAATGTGGACATTTCAAAATAAAGTATTCTTATAGTTAATTCTTGACCAGTGTTGGAACTATTCTTTAAAGTCCAGACTCTAGTTCTGGTGCTATTCGACTTCCACAACTAGATTTCTACTATTGCTGTTGACATTTGTGTAGCTCTATTTGGGAGAGTTGGGTTTTGGGGCTGCAGCACAGGAAAAGTGAGGGAAGGAGGGAAGGAGGCAGAAAGAGAGTTAGCAGAGCACAGCAGCAGGTGTGAGAGAACTGGCTGTTCCCAGAGTGACCGGCGTGGTCTCAGTCTGGTACTGCTGAGTTGGTTCTACTGAATGATAAAGCTTATCTTCAGAGAAAGAGTGAGATAGAGGGAGAGAAAAGAGCCTCGGCTTTCTTCTTTGGTGTTATTTTTAACGTGTGCAGGCTTTCGTAGTGCCAAGGTACGCCTTAGCGTCGTCGTGTTTACTTTCTCCTCATACCGCCTGTGATGATCATGATAGCGTGGTGGAACTTGACAGAACATAAAAAAAGGAAAAAAAAGACTGTAGAAAGTCTTTGCCTGTCCCTTTGTGTGTATGTGTGTGCATGTGAGAGAATGTTCAAGACTGTGTGCTTCACCAACAAAGTACATATATACATGATAAAAAAAATGTGCACAAGTGTTCAATTTCTGCATGAATCACTACCTGGTGTTTTTGTTATTATTATTATTATTATTATTATTATTATTATTATTGAAAAAGTCCTGCTGAAAAACTTGTGCCTTATTTGAATCCATCTCAGTTCCTTACGTAAACTCGACAAATGCCATGGGGACACGTACAGCCTGTCGCCATAGCAACAGGCTCCGATGATAGGCACCCATGTGGATAGAGGCTTTTTTTTTTTTTCCTTTTTTCATAAACCAACTGCATTTCTGTTTATAGAAATTCTACGAGACAAGTTAGCAACTTTAATTCATCCTTCTGAACCTCCTGCTGCATACAATGCTGCATCAATTGAATCGCATTCACACAGTGGAAATTTCCAGGAAAAGAAAATGGATGAGAATGTCTGGTCCACATGCCTTTGTACCTGTGTAATCAAAATCAGCTTTGTGATTAATAAAAGACTGCTATGTGAACAAATGTTTTTGGGACAGTAGCTGGGTACAGAACTTACTATCTAAAGATTAATAAAGGAACATTAAGCCGAGTGAAAGTACCTCCCTCTGTCTCTCTTTCTCTGCAGTAAATTCAGCACAGTGCTTCTCTTTTTTCCTCGTGCTGCATGTCCAGACTGGTCAGCACTGTTTTAAAAGCCTTGAATGGGTTACAGAAAGCACTGTGATGGTGCATTCAAATTTCTGTATAAACTAAGATAAGAGGCAGGTCTGGCGTAAAATAATATGGTCATGTAGCAATATTACTGTAGTTGTAAGCAATATGTATCTTGTACTACTGTACTACATTACAATAATCATGTTGGTTAAATTACATTTGAGGCAGATGCTTAGCTTCAAAATAATTATGTCCACATCATAAGCTAGGTGTGGACAAAATATCCAGATAAAGTGTGATAAAAGGCCTGAAAAGGTTGCTTCTGTGACTTAGGGCTAGTTAAAGCCCTAAGCCTTGACACAGATTAAGCCCTCTATATTAACTGGCCTTTTGTGATTCATTCGCACACCACTACTTTTCTGGCAGTTTGAGTTCACAAGTCATCCTTTTAGAAGAGCAGACCGTGCCGTGATGTATTACCCAGACTGGTCAGCTTCTCCGAGGATGCTGGGATGCTCGCCTCACTGCCATTAACGTAAAGGTCAAAGAAATGGATGTGTCTTCATGCTCCGTCTTTTTTTTTACCTGGTATCCATGAACGGAGACACTACCTCAGCTGCTTTAGACTGGAGATGACTAAAGCATGTCTGAGTTTTCTTTTGTCCTCCTTTCACTCTCCAGTCTATGCTGGAATAAGTATTACAAGCATCTCATATACCAAAGGCATTGAAAAGCCAGACTGTGCTTTTGTATCTGCCTGTAGACACCAGAATTCACCAAATCAGGTGTGCCTGGAAAGGTCACATGACCAGTTGTCAGTCATTCTTCTATCTCCTAAAATTATTAACAAAATCTTCCCCTGTGTTACTTGTGTGGCTTAAAGATTTCCCAGTTTAAATGACTGAACTGTTCTGAGGTATTAACTGCCCAATGTTTATTTTGTACCATGTTGACTTGTGTAACGTGACAAATATGTGCATGTTTTCTAAAAATGATTTAATCTTCCACAGAGAGATACCGAAAAGCGGTTTATGGGTGAGTGTAGCTCGAAGAAGCTTGCAGAGGCCATAACATGCATATATCTAAAAATCTCAACTACAAAATGCAAAATGCAAATCTGCTTTGTTGCATGTTAAGCTAACGCTGATTGCCTAACCAGTCACGCTGGGGGTGGGGCGAGGCCCAGACAGCAGTGACCCCGAAGCAGAGCTAGCACCAAATCAAAATGGAGCAGTTCGAGCATCGGTCTAAAGAAGAAGTGCAATGTTACACACAGTTATATGACCACCTTCAAAAAAATTACAAAAACTGAGTATTCATTCTTGGACAAAGAAGGCAAAAATACATTCCTCAAAAAATACAATTCCTCCTCATTTTCGGTTCTGGTTTGGACACTGCCCCCTAGTGACATCAGTGGCTTAGAAGGCAGGGTTTGCCGGAATACAAGTGGGGGAAAATCACCACGCAATTACGTTGGCAGGCTTTGATACGAACATCTGAGCACAATGCCTGCACGTTTGTAAAGATGCAAACGCAGATGTGTAATTCGGCCTTCCAAACAAGCCTGCATTGTTTTGTTTCACTTTGTCTTGTCTTCTTTTGGTGAGTACCACCTCATAGTAGTATTGGCTACTAGCATCTCATGTTATGAATTAGATTTGGCTCACAAGCAGTTGCTGACAGCCAATCCTAGTGCAGAAGTTTGAACTGCTAACCAATCATAGTGTAGGATTACAAACTACTAGCCGATCATAATGCAAATTACTAAACAGTTATAACACAGAAATAAGAACTGCTAGCCAATCCTAGCACAGGAATACAATCTACCAGTCAAGTAAAGTGTAAAACTAGTAGCCAATTGGAGCCCAGAAGGCAGTGTTTGCCAGAATACAGGTGGGGGAAAATCCCATGCTGTTCCAGGCCCGCTGGTGAGTAATGAACATGTCAAACCCGCAGGCTGGTGACGAGCCCTCTCTGTCCCTGTCAAACCCGGCTGAGCCACCGTGGCTCCGCTTTATTATGGGGGGAAAAAGGGTCCACAACGACTTTAATAACATGGAGACAGACTGATATTGAGCAGGGCATCAGGACAGATTCAAATGACTTTTTTTGTTGTTTAGGAGAGGAGGGGAAACAATAACATGGGCAGAGGTAATAAAGGAGCGGACATGAGCACAAGAAACTTTTGCTTGTCACAGTCAAGGCCAAGACAACCTTTATGCTATCCCTCTCCTCACTGACCTCTCATATGTCCAAGTTTCAGGACAAATTTTTCATCACTGCAACCTCCTCCAATAAGCTGCCCTGCTAATAGTGCTTTGATCAATAAGAGGAAATCATTTTATGTTCAGCGTTAGTCACTTTATGGTTGAAGTATGCCCAATTTTATGTACTGAAGTTGAGGTCTGTTGCTTTGGTTGTCGTGAAATGTGACATCACTGACACCACACCCTTAGCAACAGCGTTGTTATATCTGCCAACAGCAACTAATTTGAGAGCCTTCAGCTTTTTTATTAACAAAATATTAATGAACAAGTGATTAAGATGAAAATGCATTTGTTGGCTTTCTATTTTATGCTTTCTGTGCATAAGAATTCAGCAAAATGCAAGAATCTGTTTTTGTAAGACCTCAACCCCAACTTCCTACTTGGCAGGGTCTCAAGGTTGATAAGCATGTCTATCCTTCTGCTTTCAGCAAAAGCATGATGCCTTTCATGCCTTTGTTCATGCCTGCACTTTCAGTGATGTTGAATCAGTGGCTGATGACTTTCCCACATGCTGCATAACCCGGCAGTAGTCTTTCTCCTTCAGTTTTCCTGCTGATCAGTGGAAATGCAGTGCTTGACCCTGAAGATCAGTTGTGTTTCCTTCTGCGACCACGGAATGTAAACGTCCCTCGGTGATGTTAGATATTGCCACTGGCTTTTGAGGTGGCTCTATGTATATAGCGTAAAACCACACTGTTGCTTGGAAGCTTGAATTGCATGCCAATATGTCTGCCAAAGGAAACAGCCCTAGTCCACATTATCTTTAAAGACATCAATCATAATCCCCTAGCCTGGATGAGGCCGTGCTTATAAACGGGTGGCATTTATTAAAGGCATTGCATTAAGTGCTGCAGACCCCCTTCTCTTCCACACTCACTGTGCACATGGCTGGATCACCTGTAGACTTGGACATTTCCCATAGTTCCTTTTAGAAGTGATCTCTAAGAAGGCTCTGCCCTCCACAGAGAAAACCTGGAAGAGTTATAGGCTGTAGAGTTAAAATAAGTCTTTCAGAAATATGCCTCATCAGTCCACAGAGCTACTGTTTGCTGTCTCAAACTTAAAATGTGAACATATATATGTATTATTTACCACTTAAAATTAATTTCAAATGACACTTCAAATGAAACGTATGACCAATTTTAATATTGCTGCCCTTTTACATTTACAAATACAGTGGGTACCACCAGATATCAAAGCTACAGTCTAGGTCCTGGGGTTTTGAGACTTCTCTGGTGGAAATGTGGAAATGCATGCTGTTGCATCGATTGTGCTTTGGAGCCCTTCCCCGAGCAGATGAATCCGATGCTTGCGAGCGCATTAAAAGACTATTCAAAGCAAACTCAGTCAAAACTTGGTGAACAACCTGTTTTCCGAAGATTTAAGTGAATTATCAGCTGTAATCATCATATATGAATCAGTATAATGTTGATTTTGCATTTGAAACCTAAACATTGAGCCAAGCCTTCCTTTTGAGCCTGCAAGTGTGATGTTAATATGTAAAGACGTATGGCGTAGTCCAAAGAACTCCCGTGAAGTCCGACCCATCGCCTCTGACTTTTAAATTACTGTTTCAGGCTTTACAGTGTGACTCGCAGCATCACACACACACCATTTTTTAATGTGTTTTGACTCTGCTACTACTTTCAATAAATATTATCTTGGGGAAAGTTTATCGCTGCTGTCGGAACAAATTACTCGTATCTCCATTTTTCTCAATTTTTGCTTTTTTGACAAAAATCTAAATGCTTGTTTCTCTTTACATAGTGCGTTAATTTCATGGTGAATGGACCAAAAGAAATGGCCCAAAATGACTTGGAAAAAAGTCTGGTTCCATTGACTTACATTAAAAGTATGTTTTTTCTTTCTCCTGTAAAGATACCGTTTTGGAGATACAAGGTTTTGTTCCACAAAATGTCTTGGGCCCTTCATAGTAAGCATTTTTCTCCACTTTGGTTTAGAACAATATTGCCGAACGGCTGCTGTTATAGTTGTCCCCTCAGAAGTGCCCTACGTAGGCTTCATTTATGCCAGGTGGCCTGAACTGTTGGTACATGCAACTAGGTCACATGGTAATTCTCAGACATTAGGAGTTGATGAAGATCAACCGAATGCAGCTGAAGGCACCATAAGTACACGATTCATTTTATCCCTGACCCGAGACCCGCGCCGACCCCACTAACGCGCACCTCAGCGCTACCTTCAAACTGATCTCAGATCAGCACAAACAGGGCTGCTCACCAGCACACAACACATAAGCTCCATCCAATTAATTACCGTAATCACCTCAGGGAGGCAGCAGCGGCCCTCGGCTAAGCTGCCGAATCAGCGAGAGTGCTTGGGGAGCCTCAGCCAATAGGGGAGCAGATGGAGGGGTGTGGGAGGAGGAGGGTTGGGGGGGTTATGGCGCACGCGCAGGTGTTTGGCCCATGATGCAGGGCAGGATGGTTGTTGAGGTGTTGAGAGAGTTGAGTTGATCTGGGCGTAATTTCTTCCTTCTGTCTCCATCTGTAGTTATGCCCATTAATCAGCCTGTTCCCACAAGCATAAAAGAACTGATTATTTAACCAAAAAAAACACAACAGAATCAGCTGGCCTAAGCACATTAACGCACACGGGCACGTGAGCGCACCTTCCTGCCGAAAATGTGGAGGTTAGCTGTTGCTAAATGAGTTTCTAATGATGAGCAGCAAGTTGAGTAAAGCAGTGAAGCAGATGTGGGCAAAACCTTGAAGGGTGAGAAAGTGCTTAATGGGCCACGTTTGCTAAAGTCGTTTGATAAATAGAGAAATGAATGTTGTTCTTTTGTGCTACCGGAGGTGGTCTGTCTGTCTCTTTCGCAATCTTTCTCTCTCTCTCTTATCACTGTTGATAGGAGAGGCTCAGTCGGCGTCTTGCAGGATGCATTGGCCCTCAGTGGATAATGACCAAAACACAATAAGGCTCCTCAGAGGGGGATCTAGAAAAGAGAGAGAGAGAGGGAATAAGGTGCTTAAGATAATTCATATTTCCCCTCAACCCTCGGCAGATTAATGGCTGAAGCTTTAGCTGTTTTCTTCCCGAATATTACATTACCCATACGCACTTCAATTACCCACCCCACTCTCTCTGCATAGAGGCTGCCTCGGGCCGTGCGGGCCCCGTCTTCCTGACAGCTCGAAAGCTCTATGACATTGAACGCAGAGCGAGAGAAAAGGAGAGAGAGAGAGATTATATGATCTAATATTGATTCATGAGATGAGTGATACGGCTAAAGTAAACAACAATTTACACTAGCCAAGACGTGGCCTCTGGCAGCCAATAAAACGGCTGCAAAAGTAAGCGGACTCCGGGGTTGATTGAAAAATAAACGGGTGCATGTTTCCACTCGTCTGTTGGATTTTAAAGAGAAGTGCTCAGACTTATTGAGTGGCCACTTGCAGTGATCCAGTGGTGACCAGAGTTCATCTTCTGGCAAAGATGGTGAACTGAGGTCTATGAGATTGCAAACGCATTTAAAAGCCACAAAAGTGGCAAGAATCCTTCAAGTGTGTGATAAAAAAAAACACTGAATACCTTCTAGAATACACAAATCCAATATATTAGCAAAAGCAGAGGAAACTTAGATGAAATATTACTCAAGTAAAAGGCCCTTATTTATATTTATACTTCAGTTAAAGTTCCACAAAACTTGCTTTTAAATGTACCCAAGTTGCCATGGTAAAGGTACTGTAAGCTATTATTATACTATTTTAATGAACCGTTCCTGTTAAGAAGAGCTGTGTGGCTGCCAGCATGAAAAACAATTTAAAAAGCAGGCAAACCTTCCTGTTTATTAATGATTTAACATTTAGCTGTACAACTTTTTACCCCACATGGGCAAAAATATGTAGATCCCTGAATACGACAACGTTCCAAAAGCATTACTCTTCTGAAGGCTTCCCACTAGATTTTGGAACATGGCTACAAGAGCGTTAGTGAGGTTGTGCACTAAAAGTAGGTGATGAGTTCTGACTAACAGTGGGTGTTCCAATTCATCTCAAAGTCAGCAAACTTAAATTATTAATAATTAAATACTGGATATGAGTGCAGACTGTCATAGCCCCCCATTTTAGGGCCTCAAAAGTAATTGGACAATCGCTTACTCAGCTGTTCCCTGGCCAGGTGTGTGTTGTTCCCTCATTAGTTCACTCACTGGTAAGCCTCAAAAACAGGAAGACCAGATTACTCCCAAATAGGCCTGTACAGTTCTGGAACAAGATCTTATGGACAGATGAGACAAAGATCAACTTGAACCAGAATAATGAGAAGAGTATGGAGAAGGGAATGAACTGCTCATGACCCAAAGTATCGTCTATGAAGCATGGTGGAGGTAGTGTTATAATGTATGGCTGCCAATGGAACTGGTTCACTTGTATTTATTGATGATATGATTGCTGACAAAAGCAGCAGGATGAGGTCTGAAATGTATAAGGCTGTATTATCTGCTCAGATTCAGCCAAATGCTGTAAAACTCATCGGATGGCACTTGACAATGCAGGTGGACAATGACCAGAAGCATGCTGCAAAAGCAACCCAAGACTTTTTTTAAAAGGCAAAGGAGTGGAAGTGTTCTGCAATGGCCAAATCTATCACCTGACCTCAATACAATCAGTGTGCATTTCACTCAGCGAAGGTAAAACATCCCAAGAACAAGCAGGACCTGAAGACAGCTGCAAAAGGTGTGGCAGAGGATCACCGGGGAAGAAACCCAGCATCTGATGATGTCTGGGTTCCAGACTTCAGACAGTCACTGACTACAAAGGACAACCAGCAATTGAAAATGACGCTTTAATTTATGATTGTTTGTTTGTCCAATTATTCTTGAGCCCCTAAAAATGAGAGGGGTAATGTATGAAATGTTTGTAATTCCAAGATGTGAATGTATATATGCAATGGGAATAAGGATGGGGATGTAAAGACCCTCAAATGAAAGCTAAAGGCTTTCTCTGTATAAGTGTTTCCCAAACTTTGGCAAGTCACAGCCCACACATAAGAGCACAAAAGCTTTTGCTGTCCACAAGTCAATGAGAGCCCAAGAGCTAAACGTGTTTGGCAGCTACCAAGTACCAGAATGTCGAGCTGACGTAAGGAAAGCTACAAGTTCTGGCTCAATTCGACAGGTTTAGATAAATATTCACTGCGTTTAGTCTCCAAAAGATGGTGTAAATTATTGAGTTTCAAAGCTTCATTTGAAAACGCTTCAGAGAAAACAGAAAAGAGAGCTAGTTACTCGTTTTCACTTCCCACATACTCGATGCCCAGAACTACGTTTTTACCACGGTATTTACTTCGTTTGGGTGATAGCACTGAAAATACAAACGTAACTAGCTAGCATTGTGCCAGAACAATGAATGAGCTACGCCCTCACCCACTGAAAGTGAAAAGGAACTCTGGGACATGTAGGAATCATACATTAATACAGAGGGTTCTGAAATAAAATAGCTCAATTTGTCTAGAACTATATTTCGCAAATCTGTTTGTTCTGAATATTTCGAAGGCTGGAAAGTTGATCAAGACTATTTGACTCTGTGATACATGATTAGTCTCCCTTAAAGTAAACCATAACGAGCAAATTTTGAAAGTTTCTTTCCAGAAGCTCAAGCATGTTTATTTTCTCTGGTTTGAACAGGCTTTTTCAAGGTGTTACTCCATTACCTGCTGTGCTGGAGGAAAGTTATTGAAGAACGACGCCGTGCGTACGTTGCCTTTTTTTTCTTTGCTTTTTTGGAAAACTGCTTTTGTTTGCCTACTCGCAGGTCTAAAAAGGCATACCGTTAAGGCTTAGGCCTGAAACCCTCCCACCCTCAATACTATCGTTAGTTGCCGATGGCTAGGTGGCACGATCGGGCAATGTTAGATTGCACACAATCTCACAGCCCTATTACTGTTCACCACTGCATAATGCCACACCGTACAAGTCCAATATCAAAGGCTTTGAGTTGGACTAACCAGTCATCACAGACTCTTGTTAGAGGCTTGATTTAGTGTGTCTTCCACGTATGCCGCTTCAACTCTGACTACAGATGTAGTTCAATATTTCTTTAAAAAAAAAAAATAGATTTGGAGTGATATTGCTGGTGGCTCTGCTGGGGTTTGGACAGGCTCTGGGCTGAGGGAGAGGGAGTTCAGTGGCCTCCACTGGAGGCTCTACATAGCTGAAATGGGTCAGCCTTTTAGCCATAATTAGTTCAAACGCCAGAGCCTCCTGAATAATGGATGAGGTGGGAAGCCAATCCAATCATGCAGCTCTTCAGTCGCCTTTCAGCTTTTAAAGACGAAGGGACACATCAAGGCCCTGGACGTCGGCACATCCTTCACAGTGATCTCTCGCCAGTTAAAGCTCACTTTAGCCTAAAAGCAGACAAGCATTACACACTGGGCCTGTAGTTCTGTGCTTTTTTCACTTATGGTATGAGGAAGCCAGTTCTAACTTCTTTTTTCCAGTGACTAGGACAATGATTAGACAGTGTGTTTGTGAGATATTAGCATATATTAAGTTAACAAACAGCACACTTACACTTACAGACAGTTACTCTTGATTCAGGTCACAGTACACATTCCACAGAAATAAAATCTGTACTCACAGTGAATTACAGAGTTACTGACACTGCTGGTAAAGATGAGGAAAGTTGTGTCTTTGCTAAAATGGCTCTTTGGAGCAAAGCCATAGAAGAACCACTTTTAAAGTTTATGAGATCCCTATTAAAGTTTAAAGAACCTCAACATGATGTACATGATTTAAAGAACCTCTACATGATGTAAAGATTACCTGGATCATTCTAGCAAACTGGTTCAAAGTTAGAAGTGAAAACACATTTTGGACTTTTGCCTAAACCTTAGTGACTCTATACCTTAAATATGTTCATTTTATTAAAACAAACGATTCAGCATTCCATTTTGTCACTACTGAAATAATCATAACACTACCAAAGCTTTATGTTTCAGTAGCGACTGTTTCAGTAGTTACAATTTTAGCTCATTTTGAGCAGCATTCAAAAGCGCTGGGCAGTCCATGACTAGCAAACACAGCTTTTAACAGTTGTGCACACATAAAATCAGAATATTTCTCATTAACACACAAAAAAGTTAATTATAGAAAATGTGTTTCAGTAGTGACAATTCTTGATGTTACATGCTGATTGACGTTGGGACACATTTACCTCAAAACAATTGGATGCAACTACTCACCATGTGGCCATGAGGGACAGGGATGCAGTCTCACTTCCTGCTCTAAAATGTAGGGGTGTGGCTTAAATAAGGCTCCGCCTACAGACTAAAAATTTTCTGCTTCAGTAGTGACATGAAAATGTGGGACAGCATTTTTTGTATAGTTGTTTTTTTTATTATTTTAAATGGATGATAATAAAAATGATAAATCTAAATCTTTTAACTTCTCTTTAAAAGAAACCAAAACGATCTTTAAAAAAAACAAGAAAAAAAATATTATATTCTTTAGTTAAAATTTAAGGGTTAGGGTTTGGAACAGACACCTCCCAATGGAAAGTATAAATCATGATTTTGTATTTACCTTATTATTATCTTAATTATTGCCTCAGGTTTAAAGAAATTATAACCTAATCCTTGTAAATAACTGAAGGTCTGAATACTTCATTACTTTTTTAAATAGTTTTTCACTGTGGGACCAAAGTTTAAAATAATGAATGGTCAATTTACCAGTGAAATGTTTCTAGAACTGTAGATCAATAATCATTTAAGAACTGTAAGAGTCTACACCGAAATATTTTTGAAGGATTCGAGAAATGTAACGTTTCCATAAGATTAAAACATTTTAAAATGATAAAAAACACTCTTAATACAGGCACAAAAAACCTGTAAGCTTTTCACTTTTAAACAGACACATTGCCTTTTGTGGCCTTTTTTTTTATCTTAACAAGGGTGCCAATAATTCTGGCAGTCTTGTCCACTGTATATGTTGTATATGAGATCAGCACGGGTGCGAGTGGTGTGCCTGAAAGGCTTGGCCCAGTCGCTGTAATCAAAAAGGACGGGCTGTTATTGCTGTTTCCTAATGCATTCATGCGAGCTGCTTTTTCTCCCTGTAAACAAAGCTAATACATATAATTACCTGGCCTGCCAGGCTCACGATCTCTTTCCATTACGACCCATCTGTGTTTGAGAGAGAGAAAAAGAGAGGAGCTGCCTGGGGTCCGGGGAGCATTAAGCACATCATTTAAAACATTGGAAAAAAACATTCAAAAAATTGTTGGGGGCAATGGGTTGTTGATGTACTAAAGCTAATTGTAACAGACTGTTTTGATGTGTCAGTTGTTTTAGCATGTCTGCTTTCTGTTTGTGTGCTTGCACACTATAATTGACCTTGCTTGACCTTTCTATTTACGTCTGTAAATAATCATACAGAGGCGCTAGTTTTGCTCGGTTCAGTGACTAGCATAACCTCCGGTTGGCATGGATGGAAAGTACTTGAGTAAATGTACTTTGTTGATATACATAAGTATTATTTTAAAAGATTTATACTTTGCTTGAGTATTGTTGAACTTGAATACTGGTACTTTTACTCAATTACATTTCCAAGAGAAAAAAACTTTGTACTCTATGCATTTTTATTTAGACCTTCTAAAGTACTTGTTACAAATCAAGTATTTTTCTTTCTTTCTCATGCCAATCAGTTGAGTTCCTGTCTGAATTTACGTTTTTTTTTATTAAAACCTCACAACGATGCAAACTTGTCTTTTTGTGAGGATTAGTACAGCTTTTTAGTTGCTCCAACACACACCAGCAAAAAAGAAAACATTTACCTTTTACTTTGATTTACTTGAGTGTATTTAAAGCTACACTATGTAGGTTTTTGGGATTTGGAGACCTCTCTGGTGGTAATGTGTAATTGCACATTTTGTGACATGGGTTGTGCTTTAGACCCCTTCCCCAAGTGGATGAATCTGATGATTGTGAGCATGTTGAAAGAGTATTCAAAGAGAACTCGGTCAAAACTTGGTGAAGGACCTATCTTCTGAGGATGAAACCGAATGACCTACTATTATCGTCATATCTTCATCAGTATAATGTTGATTTTGCATTTGAGAGCTAAACATCGAGCCGGACCTCCTTTTTGAGCCTGTGCGTGTGGCGTTAATATATCGCTGCTGTCGGAACAAAACATCTATCTCCATTTTTGTCATTTTTCAGTTTTTAAACATAATTTGGAAATGTCCATTTTCCTTTACACTGTCTGTAAATTTTATGAAAAATAAACCAAAACAAATGTCCCAGAATGACTTGGAAAAACGTCTGGTTCCACTGACTTACATTAAAAGTAAGGTATGTTTTTTCCATCTCCTGTAAAGTTACCGTTTTGGAAATACGAGGTTCCGAAAAACAGCGGTATAAAGATGTAAGACATGGTCAGAAACACTTCTGCTGGTTAGACAGTGGTTTCATGTGTTCACTGAGTGATATGAAAGTCAAACCAAAATCAAAATGGACCTTTTTCAACCTTATTGTGTCTGTCCCTGTTCCTGTTAAGCATAGCCTATCTTATCATACCATTCAGACAAAATTCTTGTTTTCTGCAATATTTAATCAAAGTGTAATGACTTCTGTACTGTATGTGCATACAGAAGCACTAGTTCTGCTAGGTTTGGTAATGTATACGAGCTACCAGGAGGGCTGCCTGTAAGGGAGTTTGTTCATCTCTGGTTAATATCATGAGTGGAATGAGGCAGCTGCGGTTGGAGACCGTGGGGAAAACAGCCTCTTCTAAATAATTTCATAGCTGGACTGTTGTTCTGGGATCAGGACGTCAGCCTGCCGTGCTACCTGATGGCCAGTGGAGTCGAGGAGAAGCTGATCTGAGATCAGGCCTTCTGCCTGGTGAATATGGGTCCAGCAGGTCTCTGGGCTACAGAGGACTTGATTAAATTAGCATCCTGGGAGAGAGTCCGCTTTCAAGCAAATCTGATTTCAGCCCTCCCCTCCTCCCTCGCTGAGCTGTGGTGGACCTTGGAGTGAGGATGAGAGAGAGAATATGTGAGCAGAAAGATAGAATGGGGACGAGAATGAGAGACACACACTTACTCTCAGATTGGAGGGGGGTGGACTGGTAACCAATACCATGGCAAGAAAGTTCGCCTCTCACTTCTCCAAACTCAATTACTCTGAATCTCCAAATCTCCAGTTATCGGAGGAGAACTCCCATGAACTTTGCATATATGCAGCGCATTTATCTAAATCAACACTTCACGCACCAAATTAAGAAATTTTAACTATGGACGATAATGTCTGCAAACTGAGATGGATGATTACAATAACGCCGAATGAGTGCTCCGTTTTCTGGGCCAGAGTGAACCTCCAGCTGCTTCGTTTACTTGCGTGATGATTTCTGGATGAAAGAATTGCACCTCTGGTAAGAGGCAAGCAGGTCTGCAGTACTGGAGCATCAGAATCTTCCTGGCTGTGTAAAGGAGCCTAAACTTAATATCGCACAGATGTCTTTTGCAGTGGTATAATTTGGACACCATTCTGGAGTCCGCATATGGATATGTAGGGTGGGAAACTAGGCTATATTCAATATGAAAAGACCTCAACAGCAAGCAGGGTTAGTGGAAGTTCTAGCCTGGGTAAAGGCAGCAGCATGATCTGGGGCTGGGAATCATTCTTGCATAAGCCATCAAAGAGACCTGTGCCAATTCAGCTGATATAATACGACCCCTTTTCCAAAAAAGTTGGGACACTGTGCAGAATGTAAATTAAAACTAAATACAATGATGTACAAATCAAAATTTCAAGGCAAAGTTTATATAGTGCTTTTTACAACGTGTTGTCACAAAAATCATTTAAACCGCGTTTTTCTTTGAAAATAGTACAAAGACAACATATCAAATGTTGAAGCTGAGAAATTGTGTTGTTTTTTGAAAAATATTTGAACTTGATGGCAACAACATGTTCCAAATAAATTAGGACGGGCTGGTAAAGTTGTGTAATGCTAAGTGAAGACACCTGGTGGTTGATTGACAACAGGTCAGTAACATGATTGGGTATAAAAAGAGCATCCCAGAGAGTCTGAGTCTTTCAGAAGTAAAGATGAGGAGGAGACTGCACGAGCAAATAGTGCAACAATTCAAGAATAACGTTTGTCAACATAAAATACCAAAGAACTTTTGCTTTTCATCATGTATGGTACATAATAACATTAAAAGATTCATGCAAGTTAAAACTCTAAAATGCAAAGAAGACATAAACATAAACAGGATCCAGGAATGCTGCCACCTTCTCTGGGCCGAGCTCATTTAAAAAGGGGAATTGGAAAAGTGTCCTGTGGTTTGACAAATCAACATTTGAATTTTTTTTTTTGGAAATCATGGACACTGTCCTCCGGGCTAAAGACCACTCAGCTTGTTATCAGTGCACAGTTCAAAAGCCAGTATTCATCATGGTATAGGGGTGCATTAGTGCACATGGCATGGGTGACGTGCACATCTGTGAAGGCACCATTATGAACTATGTATGCAGGATTTGGCTACATATTCTGCCATCCAGACAATGTCTTTTTTAGGGAAGGCCTTGATTATTTCAGCAAGATTATACCAAACCACATTCTGCATGTACTACAACAGCATGGCTCCATATTAAAAGAGTCCACGCGATAAACTGACCTGTCTGCAGTCCAGACCTGTCACCCACTAAGAACATTAGGCGCATTATGAAATGAAAAATGCGACAAATGAGCCCCCGAAATGTTGAGCAGCTGAAATCCTATGGCAAACTAAAATGTGAAAACATTTCACTCAGGTCCCAAACGCTTACAGAGTGTTGTTAAAAGAAAAGGTGATGAAACAGAGGTAAACATGCCCCTGTCCCAACTTTTTTGGAACATGTTGCTGGCATCAAATTCAAAATGGACATATATTTTTCAAAAAACAAAATTTGTCAGTTTCAACAACTGATATGTTGTCTTTGTAGTTGTTATTTTCCTTGAAAAATATGGTTACATGTTTTGCATATCACTGCATTCTATTTTTATTTACATTTTGCACAGCGTCCCAACTGTCTTGGAAATGGGGTTGTATATTAAAGATGGCATACTAGTGCTAACAAATGAGGAAATAGTGAGATGGGAGGGGTTAATCTGAAATTAAAACTGACTATTTTACCTTGTTTGTTCATGTCTGTGGTCGTTTGAAGCATGATTCGTCATACCATGTCATTTAAGAGACGATATCGCTGCTGTCGGGACAAAACCTTGTATCTCCAAAATGGTAAATTTACAGGAGAAGGAAAAAACATACTTTTAATGTAAGTCAATGGAACCAGACTTTTTTCCAAGTAATTTTGTCCCATTTCTTTTTGGCCCTTTCTTCATGAAATTTACGCACAGTGTGAAGGGCAACAGGTATTTTCAAATTATGTCAAAAACTGAAAAGGGACAAAAATGGAGATATGAAGTTTTGTTCTGACAGCAGCGATATTCTTGTTTTCTAGTGATCTTTGATCGTAACATAATGATATTTGTCTGCCTTGAAAACATCTGAGTATTGATTCATCAGCAGGCCAAGCAAAATAATATTAACCAAAAATACCATCTTTAAATGTTTCTATATAGAACCATGAACACTTAAAGAACCCTTTGCATGATTAAAGCTTCTTTGCATCGTGAAATGTTTTTTTCAGATTTATGGAAAATGTGCTGTAGATGATTCTATATAGCATCAAAATAGGTTCTTCTTTTATTACAAGCTTGACATCATAACAAAAGATGAACCCTTTTGGTGCTATATAGAACCATCTATAGCACATTTCCATAAATCTGAAAAAACATTTCACGATGAAAAGAAGCTTTAATCATGCAAAGGGTTCTTTAAGTGTTCATGGTTCTATATAGAACCACCATTATCTTTACTAAAGAACCCTTGAAGAACCATTATTTTTAAGAGTGTATAAACAATAATGAAAGAAAAATTGAAGGAAAAATAAGTCAATTGGACTGTGAGTGGACAAGTGGTATTTTTTATAGCACTCTGCTTAACCACAGGTGGGCCGTCCAGAAAAACGCTGACCAAAAAGCCGGTGGGCTGCCAGCTTTGCCCTCAGCGGGCCAGCAGTGGGCCACTGTCTTCTTGCTATTTAGGTATTGCTGCTTAAATTCTGCTAACATTTCAGATCATGGCTTTGCGAAACTTTGTGTTTACCACTGAATTCTAACAGAGTGGGCATCTTCAGAGCCTTTTCGGGGGCCATTTTGTTAGCAGTCTTATCTGTGGGTGCAACTGTAGTAAAATGTAGGACCAGCATGATAAAATTAGGAAATATTTTATGATCTTTCAACATCATAATGAAGAAAACAAATTGTAAACTGCAGTGAAATCAACTGAAAAGCCATCAAAACTCAGAGAGGACAATATTTATAGCAGTAAAAAAAAACAGAAAGACAATTTTTTTGTAATTATCACTTTTTACAATTTAATTTCATTATGATTTATGTTTTAACAGTTATTTTCTTTTTACTTTTATTCATATGATAAATGTGTAGTGACAAACAGTCCGGCATTAGCATAATGCACATACATCAGCCATAACATTAAAACCCCCTCCTTGCATCTACACTCACTGTCTGTTTTATCAGCTCCACCATATAGGCGCACTCTGTAGTTCTTCGACAGACTGTAGCCCGTTTATTTCTCTGCATACTTTGTTAACCCCCGTTTACCCTGTTCTTCAGTGGTCAGGACCCCCACAGAGTAGGTATTATTTGGGTGGTGGATCATTCTAAGCACTGCAGTGACACTGAAGTGGTGGTGGCGTGTTACTGTGTATAGAACATACATAATAGTGTAAAATAAATCTATGATCTCAACATGTGGACTCCTCCTTTAGCCCAGAGTTTATGGCAAGACTATCTTAGGATAATCAGGCACAGGAAAGGTTGCAAAGCAGTCACAGAGTGGTCCGAGGTTCAGAGGGTCACGAGGCTATTACGACAGCTGTCATTAGTAAAGCTTTGAGAATCCGGCCTCTGCTCTTCCTTAAAAAAAATGACCTTCCGTCTAATTTAAAGCGCTGAACTTCTGCATTCAGATTGCTTGAAACAAGCTTTCTGTCTGATGTTTAGTATAAAAGGACTTGCAGATTGACTTTAGTAAATGAAAGGTCTCCACTTTCCCCCACTGTTCCGACTAAATGCTCGCGGTTGGAGGTGCCCTCCTGTGCCATTCTCTACAGCTCAGAAAGTGCAGTGTGGAACACAATCAGAGCCAATCAACTCTTCACCCAACGGATGCATTCACACACACACACACACATACAGAGGCCTTGAAAAATACCTTTTTACACACACACACACACACACACACACACACACACACACACAGGCCCTGATAAATACCTTTTTAACACACATACGCACTCAACATCCTCCTCTCAGCATACAGAATACCAGTCTGCAAGTATAGCACTTAACATTTCATAGGGTGCAATCTAACTAAACGCCGCCTGTCTCCGCTCAGACAGCTCGAATTGTACGTCTGAGCTACTTCTCCCGCCCGATAATAAGGCAGCCTTAATCTGCACTTCTCTTTCAGCACCACCCTGGTAGCTACCTTATTCTCTTGCCTCCCCCGACCTGAGCTATGAGAGTGTCATTCCACACAATGGTACCTTTTCATAAGGCCAATTCCTTTAGCAGAGAAAGGTGGCACCTAAAAGACGCCCTGCAGCGCCAGATCTAGAACCGGATCCAGTTAGGCTCAGAAATGCCACGTTGGACTATGAATTGAAGCAGTTTAATGCATATAAAATCTTGAGGAACAGTTTCAAATCGTGGACAAGGTCTAAAACTCCAGTCCTATTGTTTCTGCCCTCAGGGCAGCATAACAGCATGTGAATATTATTAAACTTTAGGATCTTATGATGGTCTCTTTGAATGGATCTAATATTGGAGACCAATATCAAGAAATGAAGACATAAATATGAATCGCAAACAGAAAAAGAGTGAAGCACACGTGAAATAAAATCGTGCAAGGTATGGAGTATGACCTCTAATTATGAGTCTGATTATAGGGAATGACCATGAGTTCAAGCTGAAAAGTTCTTAAAATGTCCACAATGGAAAATGAACACAACAGAGGAAATTTCTTTAAGGAGAGTGTTTTGTGAAGCTGAACTGCAGTTGCTTGGCCGAAACGAGCTGTGGAGGTGGGTGTAGATGGTATGTAGATGGTACAGCCAGAGAAGAATAGCGTTGTTAATTATGTGTACCTACCCTCACCCTCTACCCCTCTAACCCGGGTCCTGAAGGGCCGCTGTCCAGCACAGTTTGGTGATTTACTTGCTCAATCACACCTAATTACACTCACCTGTTAATTGCCAGGTTTAGTGGGTGTGTCTGGGTAGGGAAACCTCCAAACTGTGCTGTACACTGGCCCTCCAGAACTAGAGTTGTGTATCCCTGCTCTACCACCAAAAGGGGCCACCATTGGACTTCTATGGGCAACAGCTGTAATTGTAAACGTACAAAGTGTACCTATAATGGTACTAGGGTTGCCACCTGCCTGTAAAGGATTGTCCAGAAATCCGAGCGCATGTCATATGTTAATATTGTTTATGAAGTTTAAACTACTACTTTTTATCAAATCAAAGCCTTTGTGTACAAAGATCGTGTTTAGACTGCATCGTGGGCACAGCTTCCTGTATCTCAGCCCAACCAGGATTAACTTTGCAGGCTAATATCACTTCATCTACTCTTTCTCTTGAACACTTTGTGAATATCTGCGCTCATCAAGTAGCAGCTCTTTTTAGTCATTTGAAGGGTGAACACGATAGAACTGGACCTGCACTTTAAAGCATCCAGTCCAAAGTCTCTTTTTGAGGTTAGAGCACCACAAAACAGGGAGACAGCAGGAAAGTGGAGCATCTACCTCTGTGACATGAACTTTGCTGAGTCGGAGTGTACCCAAGCACACACCTGCACAATCGAGAGGGTTGCTCGCTACGTTCCACCAGCGTTCCAAGTATAACGCAATGACAATCTCCATAAATCAGGGCTGAGTCTCACGGGGAATGAAGATGTCTCAAGTGACTCCTGAGTTTGGAGTATCCAGAGCAGCGGATACTGCAAATACATGACTCAACATCACCACCAAGTGTTGAGGAATATGTATGTTGGCTTGGAGTTCACAGTACAACCTTACTAAACCTTGAGATGAACTGGTATAATGAAGAGCTTAGCTAGTGTCTGTATCCTCGGACCTAAATCCATAGTTGTGCTTCTCAATTCTCATGTACCCTGAATATGAGAAGCCAGGGAAGAAGCCCCCTTGGAACTCTCTCCACTCACTGTAAAGCTAAACCATATTTGTACACGAGGTTAGTGTGCACACAATGAATAAAATGAAACACAGTTGGGGAAAAACATAACAGCAGACACTCTGCCTTGTACAGAGGCCTGCTGGTAAAATTTTGTATAAATAAAAGTGAAGTGTTGACCTCATTCCTACACGTTAATACGGTGTTGCCACGACTTCGTAAGACGTGAGAGCAAGATTATTTTAATAATCTGTGGTTAAGGCTTAATTATTTGATTACTACACCTCACTAAGTCTTGGCCACACATTAGGATCTCGTTCCCATGCCTTTCTAAGTCATGGCCATACATTATTTTCATGAATATGGCATGTCACCAGCAGGGCTCCATAGCTTTGTTTTTAGCACACACAAAAAAAAAAATCTTCTAAAGGCAAAATGTCCACCTATCTGGAGTAAAGCATTTCTTGTTTTTCTTCTTCATGAATTGTTCTATTACTCTGTACAACACTAAATATCCTGTTTAAAAATGATGACCAATCTATGCTTTATGCTTTTATGATTACATCATGACTAAGCTAGGACAAATTGCAGCAAAATAGAGATGTCTTAATAAAATGAAAAATGTCAGTTTATTTGCTAAACAATTCTTAATATGGAGACAAATTAACTAACAATTATAGGAACAGTACTAACCAAATAAAGTAATAACACTCAGTGTACTTTGATTGTAAAATGGAAATGACACAAAGCATGCATGCAAACTCTTCTCCAGCAAGACAGCTAAAAAACTACTAACTATAGGAAAAGGCAACTTGTGTCTTTACAATGAAAAACTAATCATTTTTGTAGCACTATGCCTATTGTCCACTTGCCCAAAAAAATCGGACTTTACCTTTTCACATCAAAAGAAGGTCAAAATAAAATTCACTCACAAGTACCCCCCCCCCATGATATAAAAACCAAAGACCCAGGAAAGTGGTCATCCAGACAAAATATCAAGTTTGGAACAGAGGCTTCCAATAAATGGAACAGGAGAGAAAATAAGGGGACACTGAGGGAAAATTTTGCTTCCCATGTTACCCTGTAGTATTTCCCCTCTTCTAAGAGAGCAAAAAAAAAAATCTTTTATTTAGCAGAGAAGCTCAACAAGGTACATTAAGAATGGGAAAAAACAAAAAGATGTTCAGGAATTAGGTACCAGATAAGGAGTGAGAAACGGTAATCAATGAGCTGTCCATAATTTGATGTGCTACATAATTTTGAGCAATTCCCAGCCCGCACTGGCTTAACCCAGATTAAGAAAATGAAGCCCCTCATAAGCATCAAAGTGCCTTCATGATTATGTAAGTCATGTCACTCTGACTTTCAACTGCTACTTAATTTAATGACCCAGATAAGTGAAAACCTTTAGACAATTTCCAGTATATAAAAGTGTAGCCTTCCTTTACAAGTACAAGCCCAATGTTTGAAAGATTGCAGAACAGATCAGCATTTACCACATAAAAGACAGACTCCATATTGTTTTCCATGGTGTTTTATTAGGTAATTGTCCAACATCTCCATCACTTTTTGACTCAAATTCAAGGCTATTACAAAAGAACTGTGGCATTGAAGGGGAGAAAATAAAAAAAAAAATAAAATAAAATAAAACAAAAAAAAAAAAACTTCACAGCGAAGAAAACAAACCTTCTCCCGAAGCACTGCAACTGTATGCATTACACTGAGGCACTGCCTTTGGCGTTGAGCTACTGGTCCCTTGGGGGAGCTGGGGAAAGTTCCACCTTTTAACCTGATTTGAGGACAGTTTTGCAGTTCTGTAACACTGACAGATTTCGGTAAGGGAAGCTGGTCCTGCATCAGTATTAACTGGCGACTTCTGCTATGAGCTCAAAGCTACTGTGTAAGTGAAAGCTGATCTGAGGCCAGTTCATGCAATCACCATCTGAAGAAAAATGGGGCACAGCAGCCCTTCACCGTGACCATGAGGAAGCACTCAGACTGGATGTGTGCAGACAATATGGTGCAATCTTGGATGGAGGCTGTGGACCAGTTTCTGGGCCACTGATCTTAGGCAAATGCACACAAATGACATCTACCCAACAGGGATTTTCAGTCTAATGTCTGACCCCAGCAGGTCGCTCAAAATCCACAGAGAAAAAAGGTGGCTTCTAAGAGAAGCACTCAAATGTGGTCACCACCGCAAGGACCTAAAATCTGTAAAACTACAATACCCATGGTCCTCTCCGGATCATCCCACCCAGAATTTGCTCGCTTCCACGTCAGTTTAAAGGGCTATGAGGTAGGAGGGCAGGGAGAAGAAAGGAAAAAAAATTAAAATAATCTTAAAACAAGACCCCAAGGCCCAAGGAACCGTACGCTAGACTGAAGGGAGACGCCATTAACAAAAACAATGGCCATCACTTCATCACTACAGAGGTAAAGGCAGGAGATGTCAGAGCTGTAGCATGTTTAACTAGGGGGTTCTTCATTTTCTTTGCTTTCAAGGATTTGAGAAAGAGGACGCTAGGTTCAGGAGTTCCTACTGCCAGAATCACCAACGTTCTACATTCCCACATAGATATGTTTATAGATGTAATGTTACACATTTAAGCATCTCCAAACCTGAGCATTATGAGAATTATATTCTGACATAGATAGAACTTTTAAACAGAAGGGAAATAAAAGAAGAGCGAACAGTTATCTGCTCCTCCGATACATAAACAGTCAGCAAAATCTTTCCAAAATTCATCCCTTTGATTTGAAAAGAATCAAGTATACAGTACAAACACTTACAGAACCATTTCATTGACGATTTGTCTCTATTCTTGTAATCTGCCGTTCTTCTGCTGCTACAGCCAGAATGGAAACGGAATTACAGTACACATGGATTTCACAGGCTGTTCATCTCATAGGAAGCTTTAAAACTGTGAATATACTGTTTACATACAACTACATTTTCCACTGTTTTCCTTTTTTTCTTTTTTAGAGTAGAGCAACATAGCATGGTTAAATTAAGGTGTGAATATGAAATGTAACGGACTGCTTGATCCTAACATAAAATAGTTCTTTTTAAAAAAATCTTTTTTTGCAATTTTTTTCACATAAAACAATCTTTTGTGTTTCGTTTTCTGTGTTTGTGAGTTAATAGTTCATGTTGTGTGCATTGAGCAGGGAGTCGAGCATGTTGAACGTGTCCGTGTAGTCCATGTGTTGCCCGTTCAGGCACAGCGAGGCTCCTCCCTCTGCGCTCTGCCCCTCCCCTTGCCTCCTGTCAATCTTTCCTAACTGGGCGTGGCCCAGGGCTTGGCTCACAGGCAAGGGGGCAGGGGCAGAGTGGGTCTTGGAGGAGCGGTGGGCTTTGTGGTGACCGCTATGCGTGTGAGCATGAGCATGCGCATGTGTGTGACCGTGCGAGGCGTCATGTTTGGGCGCTCGGTGGGACGAGTGCTCCCTGTGTTTCTCTCGGCTGGACCGAGGGCTGTGTCTACTCTTACCGCTGCTACCTCCACCACTCTCCGACACTTTAATCTTCATCTTAAGCTCCTCCTGACTCGCGCTGCCGTTCTCCACTGAGGTAGAGGAGGATGAAGGGTGGCGGCGCTTCAATGAGCCACTCTTTGCCGCCCGTTCTTGCCCAGGCTGGTTGTATTTGGCCCGTGATGATGAGGACGAGGATGACAACAATGCTGCCGATGAAGACGAAGCCGCAGCCTCAGGCAGCAGGTGCGAGTGTTTGTGGTGCAATTCGCTCTCCTCGGTGTGTCTACGGCGCTGCAGGAGCTCAGCAGCCTGCTTCTCGCGGTACTTCTCCAGAGAGAGTTTATTGGTGGCCACTGGGGCTGGGCAGTGGCTGTGCTTGCCAATGGCCGCCCCTTGTAGGCTCAGGTACGCGTCAGGCTGCTGGCTGCTCTGGCCCACGAAGCCATAGGAGGAGGTCAAGTTCGACAAGCCATTAAGGGAGAGAGGGCCACCATCCAACTGGAATGAGGTGGAGGGTTCTGAGTACATACCCCCCAAGATGTCAGTCTTGTTGTCCACTACTAGGCTTTCCTGGCTCATAGCAGGAACCTGGAAGGATGCATCCACTGGCTGGCTATCTGTTTTTGACCTCTTTGCAGCTTGTGTGGCCTAAAACAAACACACAAAAGGCATTACAAACTACAGACCTGAATGCTTTAAGCTTGTGCCAAACAATTTTCCCCCCTCTCTCGTAATCCCGTGCCACACGTGATTAGATGCTTACTTACCCGCCAGTTTCTGATTCTTTTCAACCTGCTGGGTGTTTTCTCCAAAATCTGTAAAAACTCATGTGTTAATTCTGAAAGAGAAATGGAAAGAGAGACTGTTCAAAGAGTGCCAACTTTGCTGGGATAAGACTACACAAGTTTATTGTGAGACGAATATCTAGGGAAACACAATAGAGAAGACTCACGGTCCAGTAGTTGCAAGGTGACTGTAGAGTCCAGATACTCCCACCAGTGTTTTCCATCAGATGAGATGGGGATCTCCCAGTTGGACCATTTGCAGGCCAGGTGGATACATACACATGCCACCACTGTGGGCTTGTACTGCAGACAGAATGTGGTCAGGTGCAGACTGCAAGAAAGACAAAGAAAGACACAGACAGAGAAAGACAGAGGGAATAATCATTTAGCATATATTCAAGGCAACATACGTTAAAATAAACCAATTAAATAATCGTAATGTAAACCTAACTCATTTCAAATGACATTCTTCTAAGCCAATGGTTCTCAAGGTCTTTAGGGACCCAAGATAGTTCACATTTTTGCTCTATCCCTGTGTGCAAGTTGGGTTGGAGCACAAATGTGGATTGTCTGGGGGTCCCCGAGGACTGATTTGAAGACTGCTGCTCTAAATAACATCTGTGATATTGGTGAAATCAAAATTAGTCTGACACCAGACTAATAGAGGTGACCACAGCAGGTTGTAGATAAATGGCTGCAGTAGCTGTGTGGGGAGCTGGTACAAGCACCCAAATGAATTATATACATTCAGCCTCCAAACACCCAAGTATACAGAAATACCTTTTGGTAGTCAATTTTGTGAACAGTAATCAGACCAGAAAAATTACTTTCCAAAACAAACACTGAGCAATCTCATCTGCACAGTAAATTCAGTGATGCAATCTCACTGTAATATGTTGACAATTACTCACGCTTTTTAAATCATCTATCTCTACCAAGATCTGACCAAAGATATTTAGTTATTTATCATGACTGTATGCAAACTGCAGTTGCGACCAGTGAGGTGCCTCGGAGAGGGACAAACACATTTCTCTATGTATTTATGTCCCTTAAATTCCAGTTCCCATATTGTAGGTTAAAGACAATATACACCGGTCACTTCATTAAGTACACTCTCTTGTTTCAACACTCATTGTCCATTTAAACAGCTCTGCTTACCATATAGGTTGCAGTTTTTCTGTTACAGACTGTAGTCCATCTGTTTCTCTGGATACGCTGTCGTGAGCGTTTATACTTGTGCGCTGGTATGTGTGCGTCACCCTTCACACCAATTCTATTTGTCATATCAAATTTGTGCTCTCAGACAGTCGACATTGCTCTCACTGTTATAACGTCCACTATATGGACAAATATATTGGGACACCTACACATTACACCCACAGAAGCTTTTATGACATCCAATTCTAAACCCATAGACATTAATATGGAGTTGGTCCCCCGTTGCAGCTATAACAGCCTCCACTCTTCTGGGAAGCTTTCTACAAGATTTTCACAATCTCTGTTCTAGTTCATCCCAAACATGTTCGATGGGGTTGAGGTCAGGGCTCTGTGCGAGCGAGTCAGGTTCTTCCACACCAAACCCACCCAGCCATGCCTTTATGGAGATCGCTTTGTGCACTGGGGCTCAGTCATGCTGGAACAGAAAAGGTTCTTCCCCAAACTGTTCCCACAAAGTTGGAAGCACAGAACTGTCCGAAATGTCTTGGTCTGCTGAAGCACTGAGATTTCCCTTCACTAGACCACTCAGGGCCAAGCCCTGAAAAACAAGCCCATATCATTATCCCTCCTCCACCAAACAAAACTATACTTGGCACAATGCAGTCAAGCAGGTATCATTCTCCTGGAATTCGCCAAACCCAGACTTGTCCAACGGACTGCCAGATAGAAAAGTACGATTCATCACTCCACAGAATGTGTTTCCACTGCTCCAGAGTCCAGTGTCGGCATGCTGTATACCACTCCCCAGTTAATCTTTCTTCAACTTCATCCATGTACGTCTAACTCTCAACTGAACCTACGCCGTGGATTCGACATAAAGCATAAATTGGTCTTTAGTGTGTGTTGTGCTGGTATGAGAGGGTCAGACACAGCAGTGCTGCTAAAGTTTTTAAATACCTCAGTGTCACTGCTGGACTGAGACCGCTGATGAAAAACTAGAGGATGACCAACACAAATTGTGCAGCAACAGATGAGCCGTTATCTCTGACTTTAATCTACAGTGTAGACCAACAAATAGTGTCTAATAGAGTGGACAGTGAGTGGACACAGTGTTTAAAAACTCCAACAGCACTATTGTGTATGATCCACTCGTACCAGCGCAACACGCTTGTACCACCACCACCCAAATAATAACTGCTATGTGGTGGTCCTGTGGGGTTCTAGCCATTGGTAAAAAGAGGCTAACAAATTATGCAGAGATGGACTACAGTCTATAACTCTACACTTAGAAAGTGCACCTATACGGTAAGTGGAGCTCATAAAATGGATGACGAGTGTAGATACAAGTCGGTGTAATGAATTGGCTGATCGGTGTATACAACACAAGCAGTACACACTGAAATACTCGTCATCTGCATCTGCTGAAGGGCTGGCCCGCCTAATTTAAATACTCAAGTACTCGTTCGTAATGTTTCTACTTACTATTTGAAAGCTCAAAAACTTTTTTTTCATGAGTAAAGGCCTTTACACAGAACGAGTTATTGTTTATATAAAGAAAATGATAGCTGAATCCATCATAAATTCAAGCCAAGCATCTACATCATTTCATCTCAGCGCAGAAGTGGGAAACAAAATCAAAATTAAATTACTGGACAGTAAGAAAAGTTCTCAGTGCAAAGTTTGCTGTAAGAGACTTGTATACCAAGGAGGTGCATCACAAATATGTATGCATAGTGATTTGAGTACCACAATGCATCCAATCCCCACTGCCTCCATCACGTAACCACTCTGGGGGGAAGCATTAGTTCTTTTCCCTCTTTCTTTTCTACGTAAACTGTTTTACAGCATGTTTAAGACTTGTTAGCACAAACAGCACATCTGTTTTGACGAAATCAAACATTTTTACTGTATCTTCCACACACTGTTAGTATGGTGCAGAAGCTATGCTTAAACTACTTCAAGATCACCACATTTTAGTGAATTACACTGAACACAGTTTAGAACGCTATAGGAAGTAGAAGTCTGTGATTTGACTGGATCTCTACAAAGTTTATATACTTCACTCACACACAAGTGAGGGAAAAAAACTGAACTGAAAACTTTAAACTTAAAAAAAAATGAAAAAGAAAAAACACTTTGAAAACGAGTATTCGAGTACTCATTCAGAAACATCAAGTATTTGAGGCCTGTAAACTGCTGTTTGGGCCAACCATAGTCTGTAGTTTTCCTATCTGTGCATTCTTAAACAGATCCAATGAGGGACTGCTCTATTCACTTTCAGGAGATACTCAGGGGGAAAAAAAGTAGCATGCACAACTGTTAGTTTGTTGGCGTACTATTAACGTTAGTGTATTTCTAGATTCACGAAAATTATGTGCAACACAATATATTTTTCCCCACTAGCACGTTATTTAACCACGCATATGGATAAAAAAATATACATATAGAACATAGCGTTGCCAGTTTATTAGATACACTTCTCTGGTACTATGTGCTTCCTTTGGCTTGAAGGAACAGCCTGGGTATAAATTCTACAAGGCATCATGCACGTTGTCAGGAATGTTCCTAAGCCCATGTACTATGTAGAAACTGTGTTGCAAAGCTGCTGCAAATGTTGAACAGCTTCTTCCATCTTATCCTGAAGACCAGCGTTCATATTCAGAAACTGCACACCGAAGCAATGAAAGCCACTTTCCTAGAACCATTTGGTGACAACTATTACTTTGTGATACAATGCATTTATAATGCTGGAGTGTGGATAAACTATCCATGAACAGAAGAACCTGGTCAGCTACGATGTCCAGAAGTTTAATGGTTATGAAGGGTCCGATACCCATTATGTCAGGAAAACATTCCCACGCTGTCGCACTGCCACCACTTGTACTGTGGACACCAAACAGGATGGCTCTAGAGTCTAGACTCATGTTGCTTGTGCCAAACTACGATCCTTCCACTGGTTTGATGCAAAAAGAAACCTAGTTTCATCAATCCAGGCAATCCATACTCCTCAAGTGGCTTTTTGTTCTTTGTTGACAGCAAGCGATGTGGTCTTCAGCTATTACAGCCCAGTTGGTACAAAATCTGGCAAGTGGTGGATTCAGAGAGGACAATCTTCACACCAATGTTGAATCTGGATGTTATTTGCTTGGTTGGGGCCCATGTGTCTACTTGCATGATTCTTGCCATACTCTTTCGACTCCTGTTTTCATCCAAAAGATCACCCATTTCTTTTTTTTTCCACACAGTTATGGGTAAACCCTTGAAACAAATATGCTCAAAAAGCTGAGGATGACAGCTGCTTCTGAGATGTTAGTTGCCGCTAGACATGCTGCTTCTACCTTGACATGTCCAGTCATAAAGATCTCGTTTTTCCTCATTCCAACGCTAGAAACACCAATTTGCCTAATTGATATCACAAGACCTACAACTCGTCGGAATGTACAATTTACGTGAAGATCATGGGATGTACTTAATGAACTGGCAACTCCATGCATAGTTTTAGCTTAATTTTAGGGCATTATTTTGGTTTAACATTACCATCTTTAATACATAAAACTCTTTTTTTGACTAAATCATATCAATAAATAACTTAGAAAAAAAAGATTAAAAGAACTGCATGTTTTTGTACTTACCATCACAGTCTCTAAGTTTACACCCTTGCAACCTTTAGCTGATATTCAGGCTACCAATTGAGTCATTAGACCTATGCACTCTCAACCAAGCAATATTCAGGAGCACCGCTACACTTCACACTGTGCATTCAACCTTCCGCGCCAACACTGGGCCCTCGTACAATACACCGCACTGCACCGGGCAGCAGGGCGCCCCGAAAGGGGCGACCCCACGCCCTGGCGCAAGAGGGCGTTGGACACGAGAAGGAGAACCCTGCAGAACAGGAAGCTATAGGGTGCCATGGCAGTGCAATAAATACGGTCAGGGTAACAACCTGTTGGTAGCCATGAAATAGGACGTCTGGGCCAAGTCCTTGCTCGCTGTGTAGACAGAAGAGAGAGAGAGAAAGCCATCAGGACATGCTAACTAGGTGGTAACAATTCAGCCTGGATTCTGGCCATTTGTTTCATGTCCAATCTGTACAAAGAAAAACTTTAATAATATACTGCATTAAAAATATTCACCATACTGTTATGCCCTACATTTGAAAAAAACTGATTTAATATTTATGCAATAATAATTTAATATTCAGTAAAATGAAGCATATTTGCAGTTTTAGCAGAAACAGAGAGCTAGACAATGACACTGAAAGATAAAATGATATAGGGAGAGTGAAATTAAGTGTTTAGAGCAAAGGTGGAAGCATCTACCTCGCACTAGTTGGGAACATCTCACAACATCTGTGTGTGGATGCTCTATAGTAATCTCAAACCCTGAAATGAAATACATCATTAGTTAAGGTTACAGAGAAAACAGACATCCTTAGAACTCACCAGGACATATAGCATTACCTGCACAAAAAAGGATTAAACTATAAACTGAACAAGCTAACGCACATAATATAGATTATGCTCAAGATCTAGCACAGTTGTATTTCCAGGTATAACCTCCTCATGTAAAAATGCCAACACCATAACTATATTGATTGATTAGATTAAACTATATAACAGCAAAGGTTCAAACGATGTTAAGTATGTATCAAATACGATTTAAATAAATGTCCAAATGCTATCAGTCAGCCAAATGTTTGCATGCAGGCAGAGTTCTCTGGACTTACCAAGTGTCTGCAGCACTATAGTTTCTAGCAGCACCAGCTCTTGGGCTTGTTGGAGGTATGCCTGCAGTCCAACAGACAACTGTTACCTTACGCACCATGATTGTCACCTCGGCTTATGTACAACAAATTAGGGGTGGGCAATATGACTACATTTATAGTTATCACACTTTTCTGAGCATCTCATGTGTATTTCGTTACAAAGAGTTTAATGCCATGCAGTATGAGAACAGCTAAAAACAAAAGAGTTCTTTTCTCTCTGTTTCAACTTAAGCCTCACTCGAGCTGAATTAATTTTACCAAAGGAGGTCTGATAACGTAATTAGTATGTGATCTGACTGGCCGATTTGTTCGGAATAAAGGATGTGTGTAATTTCCCCAAATATACTGGATCAAAACATCATTGTGTAAACATTTACCTCAGCATTATGCAACAAGCGTCACACTTCCGAACAATAACATGCCAAAACATGACATTGGATGAGGGAGGAGACTTTACATTTCATTTCAGCGTGGGATGATTAAGTGATGGTACGTTATCAGAGCATGTTTGGTAGTATAAACTGACGTGCTGCTGATTTCAGTAGTCTTGAGCTTGAGGATTAAGTAATTGGGTCAAATCAAGCTCCATTTAGCTGTTAGCCTTGTCTTCAGGTTGCAGTAAAAATATTTTTTACTACTCAGTTTTGTTATTATATTACTGTGATGTAGACTCGAACAGAACTACTATCACTGAGGAAGCTCTGAGTTCAGCAAATTATCGAAGGTAATTCACTCTGGAATTATTACTTAGCAGACCTGTTAAAACTATAGGCATGGCAAACTCATACTGAATTAAAGTCACAGATCTCAGACCCAGTAATCACAAAAACTACAGCACCTCCCCAGGCCAAACTAATGCAACTCGAACAGGGCTTTAGTATTGCAATGCTTAACATGCATCATGGAAATTTCTGAAGTATCATAAGGTTATATTTTTGCCATACTGCCAACCCCTAAAACAAATGCCCATATATATTCTGACCATCTACAGTAGTAAATAAACACGTTCAACCAAAGCTTACATAAATCAGTGACCAATTAATCTGAGAAATTGATTTGCTCTTTGATACACATCACTGCCATTTCTGTGCAATGAACGAGCAGATTCTCCTGCGACAAAATCAATAACTCTGTACAGCTCAGGCCAGCAGATTGGCAGCACAGCTGATCGTTTTTTGCAGAGTCATTTGCCATGGGACCAGCCAGTGACTCAGCTCTGTGCTCTTAACAAAAAAAGAAAAAGCACGTTACCCACCAGGCCTCCCCTGCAATACTCACATTGCTATTGGTATCCAGTGGAGGTTCTTGTGGGTTAAGACAGGCGTGTGCCACTTTAATGACATGTTCAAGTTTCCTGGGTTGCTCTTCTACTTTAGCAGCCAAAAATAGAGTGGTAGGAGAGATGATCTGCGAGAAGAGAAACAACGTGTTACAACAGCCAACACAGTCTGCACCTAGGGTCAATGTAGTTCAACGTGTGTTCTCACGGCTTTAAACGTTTACACAAAAATGGCATCTCTTAAATAAAAGGGGCTGTGGTTTAGCTCTAAACAGGCATGAGACGACAAACGACACTTACGTTTCGATGGAACTTCGTGAAGGAATTCAGCATATAAAACCTGTGCATATAGACGATTGCGGTGTTAATCGTAAGCTGGGAGCTGTGGGGAGACGCTAAGGAAAACAGAAAACAGCTTATGTCGCAACATTAGCTTAGTTCTGAGACCCAGCCAACGTTAGCCATATTTTTAGCTAGCACAAAAACACGAGGCGTTAACAGAGACTGGAAAAAAAGCCACTTGCTAACACTTCCACGGCGTTTCAACAACTTATATCGCGAATGTGAAGCTTAATAAACACTAGTGAACTATCATGCCTATATTCGACAGCACAAAAACATAGGAATGTCAGGTAAACGCTAACAAGCTATTAATAATGTGACTAGCTCTACTCCCCGCGGTAGCTAGCTTAGCGTTAGCTGAGCTAGGTTAACATTAGCAAGTCCTTGGCTCGAGCTAGCGTTAGCTAAACCGCTTCCTTCTCCCTTTGTACCAAACTCGTCAGTTCTCGCACATTTTAACAATTTAAATATAACGAAGTTAGACAATATCCATGTATTTAACTCTGTAATATCGTTTTAGTTTAAAACAGAAGACTATGCCCGTCAAACCAGCCACTTTATTCGTATAATTACGCGGCTGCCAGGGCCATGAGTCTAGTTCAGCAAGCTAGCTAACGTTAACCGGCTGGCTAACACCGTCCATCAACATCTCGCCCTTTAGGGTCGGTTCAAATGGATACACGTTGAGTCGCTGGCCCATGTCTTGGATTAGATTCGCAGCTTGCTGTCGGTAAGACAGTTCCCGGTCTGGCTCGATTCCACAGCGACGGGACGGCGAGTTTTCTATTTGCTCTCGATTGAAAAGCCATTTCGTGGAGCCCCGGTTCACCACCGCCATGTTCGTCCCGACGCTGCTCGGCTCCTTCCGCTCCTATCAGCACATGATGTGGAGCTGCTGAGAGCTGGTCACACCGCCGCCTAGAGCTCGGAGAAAACGGGCTGGCCCAAACCTAAGGACACTTACAGCTGCACCAAAATGATGTGGACATTCGTGCCGTACTTACAGGGGAACTCCACCTATGTTTCAAAATCTCTGCATAATTAAATGGTTAACATGTCAACAAAATCATGCTTAGTGGTTTGGTGTGAAATGCTTCGTCAAAAGAAACTTACTGTGAATTGTTCGCAGTGGCGGTGATA
Source organism: Colossoma macropomum (assembly GCF_904425465.1). Taxonomy (NCBI): domain Eukaryota; kingdom Metazoa; phylum Chordata; class Actinopteri; order Characiformes; family Serrasalmidae; genus Colossoma; species Colossoma macropomum. The sequence goes on from NW_023495014.1 coordinate 969,046, forward strand.
GGAACCAGACGTCTGAGGAGTTTAACGCCTCTGAGAGCTCCCTCACAGAAAGTTATTGCATGAAATGTGATAACTGAACACTCTCCGATGTCCGAGACATTTTTACGGTAGTTGTGTTACAAAATTTTGGTCTAAAACGTATTTTAACCAGTTTATTTTAATCCATTCATGGTAAAGGGACACATGGAAGGTGTTCTAAGGTAAATACATCCCCAAACAAAGCTTCCGTTTTTTTCAGATTGACCATTATTTTACCAGCATCAGCATTACACATATAAATTTGCATTGTATACACCGGGACCCCTATCCTTCCTATCACCACCACCGTAAAGAAATCTGTAAGTCTCTCTACAAATGAAATATTTCACATCAAACCACTCTAAATGTCTTTGTTTATGTCTTAACCACTGAATTATACAGACATTTGGAAAAAAAAATGAGGAAATTCCCCTTCAAAAAGGTTTAAAGGATACTTTAAAGGAAACATTTAACCATTACTACATATGTTATAAATATGGCTATTTACCTCTTAGAACAGTGCTGCAGTAGGCTCTAAGGCAAGATTTCTTTATTTCAAGACTAGAAAAAACACCCTCTGATGAAGTATTTTGGTGAATACTTCATAGGTGTCAAAAGGCCTAAATGGTAATCTGATCAGACTGCGGGTGATGGAGTGGGAGCATAGGTATACTGATATATGTGGAATTCTTTTGTTTTGCTCACAGACAAAAACATGAAAAACGAGCCAAGACAATAGAAAGTCATTCAAGGGATAAAAGTTTAGTTATATGGAAGCCCATTTGCGCCACGAGAAATAATATATAGCCATTTAGTAAGTCATAGTAATGAGAAAGTTTTCCAGAATTGTGACATCTCATAATAATGACTTAGTGTCTCATAATAATTAGAAAGTTTCTCATAATTATGACTTAATATCTCATGATAATGACTTACCTTCTCATAATGATGAGAAATGTTCTCAATTATAAGAAAGTAAGTCATGATTATGAGATATTAAGTTAATTATGAGATGTTAAAAATCAATTATAAGAAAATAAGTCATAATTATGAGATTGAATCTCATTATTATGAGATACTATATCATGATTGTGAAAAAGTCATAATTATGAGATGCTGAGTCAAAACTGAGATAGTACACCATAATTATAAAATTGAAAGTCATAATTATGATATAGCACGTCATTACTATGAGATACTAAGTCATAATTATGAGATAGTACGTCATAGTTATGAGATGCTGAGTCAAAACTATGAGATAATATGTCATAATTATGAGATTGTAAGTCATAATAATGACATTGTAAATATTATAAGATGCAAAGTTATTTATGAGATACTAAGTCATAATTATGAGATACTAAGTCATTATGACTTAGTATCTCATAATTATGACTTAGTGTTTCATAATAGTGACTAACAATGTCACTATTGTGACTTACAATGCTAAGTCAACATTATTATGCCTTACTAAATGGCTATATATGTTTTCCAATGGCAGAAACAGGCCTTTACATTGTTATTGTGTCCCTTGTGTGTCACGTCTGGAGTGTAACTTAAATAAAACTCAAGACCCATCACTTAGCAACAATTGGAAGCCACTTTTCAGCTCTTTAGCAGCACATGTGGATATATTTTGGGTAACTTTTGAACAATACCTGACAGAGTAAAGGGTGTTGTTTTCTACCCATCTCCAAAACAAACAAAAAAAGCCTGACTAGTGTTATAGTATTGTAGTATTTAGTATACTGGTTTTGAGACTGTAAACTAGTGTTCCTTGACTCGTTTCAATCTGAACCTCATTTGGACTCATCTTGTCCCGATCGCAGGGTAAGGTGGGCACAGAAGTTGTTATTGAGATCAGCCGAGTGCGATGCCTCTATCTGAGGTAACTGGAAGCTGAATTCTTATTGATTATCAACAAAACCAGAATAAAACAGTCCTTTCTCTGCATCAGGGGTTCCCAAACTTTTGCAACTCACAGCCCACAGCAAAACTTCTGCGGATTTGGATGCTGTTTTCTTTTTCTTATCACTTTTACAATGGCTGATTAAGCGTAGTTTATGTGTAGTACATGTACATTTATATTTCAAGATAGGTTTATATAACTGATCCTCTTTTGTTTATTTACATTCATCCTTGATATATTAATATTTGTAGTATTTGTGCTTGTCATTGTGTGAATGAGTGTAAAACCTTTAAAATCAATAAACAAAACTTAAAAAAAAAAGCTTCTGCAGATTTAACTGATGGTTTTTCTGATTCACCTGATGAAAAGGCTGATTTGGCAGCTACTGAGTGCTGGATGTCAGGATGAAGAAAGGAAACCTGCAAACTGAGTTCTGCCTCAGTTCAACAGGTTTAGATACATATTCAGTAGGTTTAGTCTCTGAGTGATGGTGTGAATTGTTGCGTTTAGAAGCTTCATTTGAAAAGACACCAGAGCAAACAGCACAGAACGGCAGTCACTTCCAGTTCTGCATGTGAAGCCCAGTATAAACATAACTAGCTTGCATTTTGCCAGAACAGTCAAAGAGCTTGATATGAATATGATGATTTATTTTTACAAAAAATAAACAACATTTGTCATATTTAAGATTACGTTTGATTAAATGTTTGTATTGTAATGAATGTTTGCATTAAAAAAACTGCAGTACCATCACAGCTCACTGGGGGGCTGCAGCTCCCAGGTTGAAAATCATTGATTACACGTTTAAATAAAATCTGTGGGTTGAGGATCTAATTGATCTTTCCCTGATGGTTTATCTGGTATAATTTGTTTGTTGGTGTTCATTGTTTCCAAAATTCCAACATCCCCTGAGAGCAGATCGGAATGTTATTATTAGTGTTTTCATTTTTTAATAAAAATGTAGTTAATATTCAGGTGATTCTGAATAAGGTTTATCAAAGAAACAAATAGAGGAGGGGTCTGAGTACTTCAATGTTCAGTAATGTTGCATTTCTACACATCATCGCTTTCCATCTGGCTGATATCAGCAGAAAAAAATAGCTAGGATATTGGAGGGAAAAATACCTGGAATAGCACACACTCACCTCGTGCAATGTGATGTTATTTGTGCATTTTTTGGGATCAGCCCTATGTTCCCAGGGTCCTTTGCTCCCCCTTGATAATTTTTATGGGAAATGGCTTTATGTTCCCATGTTGCTTCAATCATATTTCCTCAATATAAAATATGAGTAACTTCCACACCTCTGGTATATTTACTAACAAGGTTGAGATGTAGCAGAATAAGTATTCAGAATAAAGAAAGTATGTGTATTCAGTCCAAGTAAAGGCAGTAGGCCTATACAGAATACAATAAAATCAATGCATGGCATGCAGCAATGCTCAGTAGACAAACTCTAAAGAGCACTTCAATTAACAGCTTCTATACAAACACTGCTAGAGCCTGAGTAGACTGATACATCAAGGCCTGTTATTAGTCTCAGCTTTACTGAGCTCTTTTGAGGGATGATCAAAGTAATTATGTCCTCAGTACTGGACAGGTTTGCGATTGATAGGTTTAACATTGATGTTGGACTCAGGAGGCTGTGGGAGCCACAGTGAACTGAAAAAATGTTAAAACTTTTCAGGACTTCATTTAAACAATAAGCAAAATTTTCATGAAACACATTAACATAATTACATGAAGAAAACTGCCCAACAGTAACAGCAAGAGACACTCAAATAGTAAAATGAAAGAAAAATTCCCATGTGCTTTACCAAGATGTATTTTAAACGTATTCTGAGTATGCAACTTTTGTATGTATTGTAACAGAGTATGCTAGGATTTGCTAGGATGCTAGGATGTGCTGGAATTTCTTTTGGCCCCAGAAACAAAGAACCCTGGGAATGTAGAAACCTGGGAACATGAGAGAATAGAATAGGGGATGCTATTTCTTCCTGTAGGGTAGTAGAGTGATTGAGTAGTTTGAACATGATAGCCTACTTTTAGATGTTCATCTTAAGTGAAGTGCTTCAATTAAAAATAGCTCATTTTAAAGCTTAGCAGTGTTAAGAAAAGAAATGTAAGATCGGTATTGAGTCTTATATTCAAGGTTTCAATACTGGTATTCGAAAGAAAAGGTGGTATAGTATGGAAGCATATCAGTATCAAAATTCAAATGAAAATATATTTGTATGCTTGCATTTAAATTTCCTACTCATACATGCAATGTTGAACTCAAAATGATATTTCATTTACACAAAGATTTACATGCTTTATGAGTAGCTTTATTTAAATTAAAATGTATTTTCAGAATGGCATATTCATGCTTAATGTGATTATGCCATAATTTGTCCCCTTGGAATTGTAAAGTTTATGTCTGTGTTTTGAGCAGTTTTGAGATACTGAGCTTCAAAGATTGTGCATTCCTAATAGCAAAACTGATATGTGGAACACGTCTCTTTACGTGAAAGTGACAGACACCAAAATCCTATCATATTTGTAATGAACTTTAATTGGAACAAGTCAGACTTCTAATTCTAAGAACTCACTTAGAATTATGAGGTTCTATCTGGCAAAACATGAAACGAAGCAACGATTTTCAAGGAACACAAACATAAAATTTGTGTTGTAGCAGAGTCAGTTTCATTATCAGATAGTTACAATTAATGCTTTCTATGACATTGTAATGAAATTTATTTTTATTATTTATTTATGTGTCATGACATTGATTTCTTGTTTTAGAACAAATAATTTCTTATTAGTTTCTTATTCAAAAAATCATTGCAGATTAAGTACAAAAGTCAGTTCTAAATATTTTGTCCAGTGCAGAGATCAGTTTCAGGTAGAAACCATTAGTTTCCTTTAGGTTAGACAGCAACAGCTACTGTAGCAAACTGTCCCAGCAAGTAAGCGTTGTCGGTCAGTTTAAAGGCAGTGTGAGGTTTTGTTTTATATCAGACATTTTGACTCTAATGAGCCAAAATGTCTTATTTTGGGAGAAAGAAAAAGAAAAGATGGATGAATGAATGAAATTAATGTTTATATTGTAATTAAGAGCCTATCAATTCAAATGGACACCATTTAACTACCTTTAAGGCTTAATATCTATAACATTTAAGACAACAAGACTTTTTAAAGATGATAGGCAGAGTTTCAGCAACATGTTTTCATGTTTCATAAAGTTTTATAAACTTTTCCTGCAGTCACTGAGAAGCAGAATCTGATTTGTCCTCTTGTGTGTATTCAAAGTGCTGATTGGCTTGCAGATAGAACCTTACAGAACTAAGTTAAAGTTTGACTTTGCACATAGAATCTTTTTGTTTTCTAGATAAAGAAACACCTCACATTATGTTATGAATTTGTCACAGAATAAGAATATGTGAATAACTAGTTTTGACTAAAATGTCAGATAGAACCTTATAATTCCAAGGGGATGAATTATGTCAATATAATAATTGAAATGTAATTTATCTTATATGCATTTTCACTTTCTATTAATGCAGTTGCATTGCATTATCAGAGAGAACAACAAGCTAGACAGAGGGCAAAATTCAAATGTAAATGGGAAACAGCGCCTCTTCTCTTTGCAGTTACATATTCTCGCCTGTTCTCATTCTGTGTCAAAATGCTTTGAAATGATTCGACCAGATTGCATTTTCATTTTCACTGACTTCCCAACCTGTCAATCATCCCATCAGGGCGGGGCCAACAGCACTCCCAGTGGAAAAGGCTTAATCTACGGCAGCCGATCTTTCTTTAGAAAAGGAGAAACAGGAGTGAAACAGAGCAATATAATATTTTGTTGTGATTACTTTGTCTTCATAAAGAATATTTAACCAAACATGTGGCAGATTTTTCTGTTTCAATCAGTTGATTGAAATTATTGTGTGTTAGCCAGCTGTCAGCTACAGATGTGGCAGAGATTAATTGAGGGCTATTTTCTAACTTACATATTGAACCTCAGATGTGTTTTATCTGTTTTATGTGCTTTATCTGTTATAAAAAAAATGTATTTAAAACATTATTTAGTTGTAATTGTACTGGTACACATAAACATGTGTAAATCAGACAACCATCTTGTCATAGGGGCTGAGCTGGTAACATTCACTACTGTGTTGGTACCCTGTTATATTTCAACTGAATTCAGCAGGTCTCTAATGTCCTGCTTTCCTTTTTAAAAAATAATATTGCAAAAATTGCTGGTATATGTGATTGACACAGTGAGCTGGGTCATGTTTGTCAGCTGGTAAAAGCAGCAGATGGGGTTTGTTTGGTTATGTTGCATTAGCTAGCATTAACAATGGCTTTTAGCTAGCTTAATTCTGCAGCCCTCCACAATTCACATGAGCGTATTAGCAGGTGAGCTGATAGCAGAGCAACATATCCACCTCTGCTGCTCACTATGTGGACGATATTGCTGCATGGCATCCACTTAGATCTTAGACGTCCAGCCTCACTTTCAGCCACCGTTCTCAGCTTATGAAACGAAGCTGAAGTTAGCTTCTTTTACGTTCCACCTTAAACAGTGCTGCTGTAACATTTGGCCACATTGAAACAGCAGAATGTAACTGCTGCACATGTTTAAGGTGGACCGGAAAATTTGAAAAAAGAAGTAATAATGAATATAATAACTGTGATAACTTTCTGTGAAGGCGCTTTTAGAGGTATTAAACTCTTTGGATGTCTGGTTCCTATCACTACCGCTGTGAACAAATCTGACTCAGTAAGTTTCTCTAGAACTGAACCATTATGTGGATATTTTTAAATTTATTTAAACAAAGTTACTCATAAAGCATCTAAATCATTGTGTAAATGAAATATCAATATGAGTATACCAAATTAACATCACAGTATTAAATTAGAATTTTCATTTTAGCTCAACATTGCATATATGAGTGGAAAATATAAATGCAAACATACAAATACATTAGTATTTTACATATTACATTTTCATTTTCATTTTGATACTATTATGCTTCTATAGTATCGTGTCATCTCTATAGAGTTCTCACACATACTGTAACTGCTGATCAATTATAGATTGAAATCTACTATTAAAACTGGTAGGATGGATTCTTTCGATACAAGTGAAGCTTCTTTTCCTTGAACCACCTGATCCACTGGCATTACAGCTACAAACTAGACTTTTTTCTAATTCTTACTGAGGTAAAACAAATAACATGGAAAAATAAAATCAATCTTTAGGCTAAAAACCCATCCTGATCAGGGATCCTCTACATAGGCCCCTTAAGGCTGCAATTTTAGCTTTGAGACACAAGATGGGAGCAAACACAAGTTTCTCTAGTGTACACAGTTTGGGTGGCTTTACCTAAACCCAGACATCACCAAAGCAACATTCAAACCTTAGTCTCTGAGTCCAAATCTCACTGTAAATTCCCTTTTTCTTATGTCAAAAACACCAATCACTAGCACAAATTTCAAGGTAAGTCAATCATTGAGATACCATTCAGAGTGATTTGATGTGAAATGGTTCACTGTAGAGAAACTTACCGACTCGGGTTTCTTTACAGTGGTGGTGATAGGAACCCAGGATCACAATGTCTGTAAAACAAAAATAGCCATTTTATTCACTATCCAAAAGACCAGTGAACCTACATGTGCCTACTCAGTTTTATATGTAAAATAGTGGTAGATAGGTTTTCTTGGGGCACTATTTTGCCTTGCATTGCCTGCACGCAGTTTTCCTATCGGAAAACAATGTGTCAGGTTTCAGGCAGATGTTTTATATAACTTTTAGGTAGCTTTTAAAGGCATTAAACACTTCAGACGTCTGGTTCCTATCACCACCACTGTAAACAATTCTAATTCAGTATGTTTACCTATGACTGAGCGTCTCACCTTGAACTGATATGAATGACTTTGTATACATCTTAACCACTTAAAAGGGAACAAAATTTCCGCGGAACTTAATGGTTAACATATGAACAGTCATTCCGAGTGCTTTAATGTGAAATGTGAAATGCTTTGCTCGCAGTGGTGGTGATAGGAACCAAATGTCTGAGGAGTTTAACGCCTCTAAAAGCTCCTCTCCCAGAAAAATATTACATTAAGTGGTTAGATATATGCTGCCTAATGCTGTCACATTGTCTTATGATGGTTTTGTGAAAATGTTTTGGCTTTCAGTCCTTTTATTTTCATCAATTCATGGCGGAGAGGTACATGCAGGGTGTTGTGAGGCAAAATAATCCCAAAAGAACACTAATTTTTTTTAGATTTATGATTATTTAACCATAATTAACACTACATATAAAAACCTACAATGTATGTGTTGGTTTTGGAAAATAAATAAAATGGATATATTTGTGTTGTAGACATCATAAACCCTGGTTCCTATCACCACCACTGTAAAGAAATCTGAGTCCGTTTGTTTCTCTACAATAAATCGTGTCACGTCAAATCACTCTGAAATTGTGCAATATTGGTGGAATTCCGCTTTAATTAAGCATACATTCTGGAAAACGCGAGGACTTCCTCTTTAAGGGAAAATGTCACTGAAGTGTATGTTTTACTGATTGTCGGTGAAAAATACTCACAGTCGACACAGGTTTATCCAGGATTGGGCTTTCATGTCCGGTCAAAAGGGCTCTAGCTAAATTCATCACTGAGGGCCTAAATTTGATTAATTTGGAACTCTGGAAGTTAATTCCAAACTTGTGATTCCATCCTGTAGCTACACAGCCGGTGCTACAGATCACTCCGCGCTCATTAGGCAGTTTGCCTGAGGATCACCGAGCATACAGTATGTGGGGAAAGGCCCAGCTAGCCTAACCAACCCAGTCGCCTCTCAGCAGCCTCCAAGCGGGCTCTCAGAGAGAGTTACAGCCCGGGCTAAAGGTGGTATCAACACATTTTTTTCCTCTTTTCTCTTTTTAATTAGAGTCTTCTCGCCATCTTCTCCAGGTCTCGTTAGCGCCTGTGTGTGCGCGCGCTTGGTTTTGCGCGTGTTAGTGAGGGAGGCGCGAGCCACAGACCGCAGCGCGTGTGGTTTCCGAATGAAGCTTTCTTTTGAACCGATTCACAATCAAACTGAATCGAACTTCCCAGTGGCATCAGCGCATTGTTTACGTCTTCGCGAGGGGCTGAAGACTTGCAGTGAAATTCGAAAAAAGGTCCTTCACAGGTTAAGATCACGTCGTGACATCAAACACTACATTGTACCACAGGCGGTTAAGAAAAACCCATTGAATTAGTTTATCATTTCTCTCTGTACACGGTTGCAGACTTTATCTTTACTGTATTAAGTAGAAGTAGTGGACACCAGACTCATTGACTGAATCCAGTATATCTGTATAGAATGGGGAAGATAAAGTTAACTTTAATTACTGTTGTGCCCCGCTCCAAATTCGGAGTGAAAATGAACGAATCAGATGTTTGATTCATTGAATCAAATGTTGTTATGGACGGCAGGGATTTAAATACATTCGCCTTGACTAACCGTCGTAAAAGATAAAGAGGATGGCCAGCAACAAGATGGATGCGTATCAAACAAATCACGAACATTAGGAAGCCTAATATCCAAAACAGACGACAGGACATAGAGAAACATCTATATGGTAGCCAGGAATCGGCATCGAATTGACGGCACTTAAAGGGGATGGGTTAAATGAGTTTGATGTGAACCAGGGGTCACCATGTCTAGAACACAAATAAAGCCAGTGAACCCACACGCTGCCTGCCTTCGGAGGTTTTATATGTGATGCAGATGATGGTAAAATAGTGATAAATCTGAAAAAGTAAGTTTTCTTTGGGGACTATTTTGCCTTACAACACCCTGCATGTACCCCTCCGACATGCCATGGATGGATTAAAATACTTTTTAAATTTTAAGCCAAAACTTCAGCACAAAATTGATAAAACAGTGTGTCAGACATCAAGCAACATATATCTAATTATGTCATATAATAACTTTCTGTGAGGGAGCTTTTTGAGGCATCAAACTCCTCAGACGTCTGGTTCCTATCACTACCATTGTGCACAGTTCTGACTAGTTAATTTTCTAGAACGGATATTTCAAACCTAACCCACAGTGAATGACTTTAAACATCTCAACCATTTAATTATGTAGAATTTTTTGAAAATTCGGTGGAGTTCTCCTGTAATAATAACCGTTGTATATGGGGTATGAGGCTGTTGACGACCAATCATTTTGGATATCTGTATCTGAACTGATGCTCTATGTGGAGGTGATGAGAATAAGGTTGACTTGCGAGTCAATGAATCATTGAATGGGACGACTCATTTACCGGGCAGCTGGAAAGAATCGGTTCACTAAAACCGAATCAAACTTCCCTTCGCTATAGTTCCACTCAGTTCGCCCAGGCAGGGCTGCTCGCTCCTTCGGTCTCTCGCTCCCTCCCTCTTTCCCTCCTTCCCTCCGTCGTTCCCCTCGAAATTTCTTCGCATGCTGGTCGCTTGAAACCTGCCGACGATGACGGACTCGAGTTCGGCTCCGGACGCCACCGGCACCCCGGACCCAGCCGTGGTGGACCCGGCTGCTCAGAACGGACAGCCGGACAGGGGGAGTGCCCCAGAGAGTTTCAGCGTGGAGCAGGAGATGAAGATAAGCGAGGTGGAGGATAAAGGTATGAGATGGAAACAACCTGAAGGTTTCGGAGGCACTTAGACATACCATTTTAACTGACGGCTGTCTGTTTTGTTTACTTATATCTGTCCCAGTCATAACCTGGATCACTACTAATGTTGAATGAGCTGTAAACAAAACTAGTCTTACGTTTTAAATGATATATTGAGCAGCGCAAGTTGCCTCAAACCGTTACTGACAGCCAGTATCTTACATTATACACCACTTCATTAAGTACACCTCCTTGTTTCTACACTCATTGTCCATTTTATCAGCTCCACTTCCATATAGGAGCACTTTGTAGACTGTAGTCCATCTGTTTCTCTTTGCTAGCCCCCTTTCACTCTGTTCTTCAATGGTCAGGACCCCCACAGAATCACCAAGGAGCAGGTATTATTTGGGTGGTGGATCATTCTCAGCACTGCAGTGACTCTGACATGATGGTCAATCCACTCACTGTCCACTCTATTAGACACTCTTGCCTTGTTGGGCCACCTTGTAGATGTAAAATCAGATATGATAGCTCATCTGTTGCTGCACAGTTTGTGTTGGTCATCCTCTAGTCCTTTATCAGTGGCCACAGGGTGCTGCCCACAGGATGCTGTTGTCTGGATATTTTTGGTTGGTGGACTATTCTCAGTCCAGCAGTGACACTGAGGTGTTTAAAAACTCCAGCAGCACTGCTGTCTGATCCACTCAGACCAGCGCAACACACACTAACACACCACCACCACGTCAGTGTTACTGCAGTGCTGAGAATGATCCACCACCCATATAGTACCTGCTCTGTGAGGGTCCTGTGGGGGTTATGACCATTGAAGAACAGGGTTAAAGGGGAAAACAGATGTACTACAGTCTGTAATTGTAGAACTAAAAAGTGCACCTTTATGGTAAGTGGAGCTGAAAAATGGACTGAGAGTGTAGAAACAAGGAGGTGGTGTTAACGAAGTGGCAATTTGGTGTATGTCCTAACGCCTGTAGACAGCTTTTATTTAGTAAATTCAGGTACTTTAATGTGTCCCCATTGCTGACTGGCTTTCAAGTGCACACACACAGCTTGTATATTTGCTATAGAAGAGCATTGCCAATAGAATGGGACACTCTTGATGCTCATGAGTTGTGCCCAGTGCAAAGAGTTGGCTAGAGGGGTATAAAGCCCCCAGCGTTTGGCTGTGGAGCAATAGAACTGCATTCTCTGGAGTGATGGAGCTCTATCCACTGCCTTTGGGATGAGTTGGAGTGACATCTGTGATCTAGAACTAATCATCCAAGATCAGTACCTGAACTCACTAAAGTTCTTGTGGTTGAATGCAATCAGATCCTCACAGCAACGTTCCAACAATCAGTGTAAAGCCTCCCTAGAGGAGTAGAGGCTGTTACTGCAGCAAAGGGGGGAGGGGGCTCCCAAACTTTGACGTGTAGTATATCATCAGATATGAAACTAAAGATGAATAACATCTCTAAGTGTTTACGAAATGTCTGGCTTTTTACAAATACAGTATAGGATTATACTGTTTCTTTTCTGTGGGATTAGATCTACTTGGGTTTAAGGTTAGGGTTAAAAGAGGACTAACTCTTCCAGAAATTCCTTGAAGTTCCTTATTCTTGTACTTACATATTCATGATGGTCCTGTTTGATTGAGTGAGATATTGATTTGGTTTGATTGACAGACCTCCTGGAGAGCAGCCTGCGTCTGAAACCCCACGAGGCACAGAGTTACCGTAAGAAGGCCCTGTGGGTGTCATGGGTGTCCATCGTGGTGACGCTGATCCTGGCCATAGCCGCGTTCAGTGAGTAACCTCTCCATCACTCTTCGTCACCACTCGTCATCCTCACACCTGCAAAGCAACAGTCTGCTCTCTGGATGTGTCGAATCTGGCTGAAAGTGTTTGGGTGATTAACATGAAAAATCAGATGTCAACTTTCCTAGACTGTCTGCACAGTAAACTCTTATTCTTTTGTTTTTCAGCTTTCAGACAGTGTGCAGAATAGGCTGTAGCATTAAGCAGATACTGAGCTTTGAGCTATATTCCTTGCTATGAAAGTACGTATAGCTCTCCTCTAAGTTATTTCATGCTAATCTCTGGTTGGCTGATATGGCAAAAATATAACATAAAGTCATTGTCATACTATGTCACATGTGTATTTATCTATTTATGTACCAGCTTTTAATTTAATGGTTACAACAACGAACAATGTAAGAAAGAACAGGAGGAAAAATAAAACAACTATATAAAAATAAATAAAATAAGATAATGCCATAATAAACTGACATCCAATCAGCTACTTGTTACTATGTAGATTATGTAGTTACTATACACTGGATGTTGTTGCTGTCAGGCAGTGTATCTGAATCTAAATTGGTCTTTTTTTTATTATATCTGCAATTGTTTGGAGTTTTAGGTGTTTTGGAAATACCCACAGTATACTCAAAAGCATTTTGTGATGTAATTAATCACATTAATGTGAATATTGTTGATATAATTTTTGATATAAAGCCCACTGACATTTGGGAACAAAAATGACGTCTGTAATTTTAATTCATTTTGATTTCATAGAAGGATTATGTTTCTTTATTTAAAGTATTGTAGTCATAGTTGTCTTATTTTAGTGTTAAGTTTGGTTGAAAACAAATTGGCCTGAGAAGTTTTAACCACCATAATTAAGTAGACAGTGAAATCAACCAGTCACATTTTGATGTACAATCAGTGGGACCAATTTTGAAAGAGATCATGATCCTCCAGGCCTTCAAGAAGGTCTAGATACACTATAGGGACAAAAGTATTAGGACACCCATCCTCATTATTGAGTAAAGTACGCTGCCACTGGACTCTGGAGCAGTGGAAACGTATTCTGTGGAGTGAGGAATCACGTTCTCTATCTGGCAGTCTGATGGACGAGTCTGGGTTTGGTGAATGTCAGGAGAACATCACCTGCCTGACTGCATTGTTCCAACTGTAAAGTTTGGTGGAGGAGGGATAATGCTATGGGGTTGTTTTTCAGTGGTTGGCCTAGGACCCTTAGTTCCAGTGAACGGAAATCTTAATGCTTCAGCAGACCAAGACATTTTGGACCATTGTATGCTTCCAACTTTGTGGGAACAGTTTGGGGAAGACCCTTTTCTGTTCCAGCATGACTGAGCCCCAGTGCACAAAGCAAGGTTCATAAAGGCATGGCTGGGTGGGTTTGGTGTGGAAGAACCTGACTGGCTCACACAGAGCTCTGACATCAACCCCACTGAGGATTGCGAGCCAACATTAAATGGACAGTCTTTTCAGTTCTGAGCCAAAAAGTGTTAAAATGCTCTTTATTGACTGTAATTTAGTGATTTTTAATTGACATTTTTTTAAATTAGTGTCAGATAGAACCAAAGAAGAACAATAACTGTTGGTTCTCATTTAGCCTTTAGCCCATTTTGATGAGCCTTCAAGGACTCAGCAGAGAAAGAAGACAGAAAAATCTCATGATAAAGTTGCTGTAATCTAAGTGCCCGCCAGCTAGGGAGGGGAATTTGTGCCAAATTGATAAGCAGTCAGTACAGTGGAAAAACCTGAAATGTAATGTACACATGACATTACTTACCCAGTGTGACATGAAGACCAATGGAAAACAAACCCTCTATTACGTTGTTTTCACATCACTCAACCTCTTGCTGAAAAACAGCACATGAGGATTTGCATTTTAGAAACAAAATGCTGAATTAATGTCAGAATTGAATACAATCCACCTTGGAATATAATAAAGGCTCAGTTACATTGCTTTCCACCGTGCAGCACTTTAAACAGATCTTCTTCATTGAAATGCAGTCATAACAGTGAAAACAGTGAAATGCAGTGCACACAGCATTACTTTTCCAAAGGTGACATGCAGAATACATGCCAAAATGGAAAGCAAAACCTCTATTACATTGTTTTCATATCTCTTGACCTCTTGTTTGTACTTCAAATGTATTTACTTCATTGAATTGCAGCCAAAACGCTGAAATGCAATGCACACATGAGACTGCATTTAAAGAGTAACTTGCAGAAAATGTGTCAAAATGAGAAGTTAAAGATACATTACATTGATATAACATTGTTTTAAGTGCTGCACAGTGGAAAGCAGTTTGAACATTTCAGGGTGGACTGTATTAAATTAAATCAATTGTATTAAATCCTCTATCATTGTTTTGAAGAAGTCAGGTGTCGCTAAAACAATGTAATAGAGGGTTTGGTTTTCATTTTGGCATGTATTCTGCATATCACAGTGGAAAAGTAATGTGTGCATTGCAATTCACGTTTTTCCACTATAGCGATTGCTTTCCAGTCTGGCATGAATTCCTCTCCATAGCAAGCATTCTGAATTGAGTTTATGTAAAAGAAAGACTGTATAAAAGAAGCTAAGAGGACTAAATGTACTGGCCTTCAAAACATAGAAAAGAGCTATTTTTCTAAAGAGACAGTTTTTTCTTCTCCAGCACTGCGACAGATGTCTTTGAAGGCTTCACACCCATATGTTATCCAACATTGTTCGATGTTTTATTTGACAGTAAGGCCTGAAATCAGTCTTTTGGTTTTCAGGTATGGGTTGCCTTTTAGCTGTTAGACCCGGCTTGCCTTTTTGAGTACTTTTCTTCTCTTTAAGTAAAAGTCTTAAAAGATGAGTTAAATGACACAATATTGATGTGTGTAATAATATTCTTTACGTTTTTTCAAAGGCTGCTCTATTTTGTACTTCTGTTGGCTCTCTGGTTTAAAGTCAGTATTCCGTTTCTTGGACTGCCTGGCTGCAAATGGCTGAGGAGAAATTCTGTTTTGCCTAGGTTGTTCTTGAAAAGCCAATGAACTCCACTCTCTTAACCTTTAATGACATCACCCGAGTGAAGCATGAGATTATTTGCCAAAACGTTACAGTTAACAGTGTGCAAAAAGCACTTAGTGGGAAATATACAAGGTTTATCTTTGTTTTTTTGTGGAAAAGTTTCTGTTGTATTTTGGTGTTTCCTGGCTCTGAGGCCAAGGAGTGTGACAGAGCTCGAGCCGCTGTATGGTGGGCTCCACAAGCGTGTTTGCGAGTTGATTTTCTTTCTGAGAGGGAGAGAGAGATTGTTGTTACCTTGAGCCGCATCCCGTTGGGAGCCCTTGTGACTCATCCATCTCTCTCTCTCTCTCTCTCTCTCTCAAGTCAGGCTGGGGCTCAGAGAATTCTGTTGCCAAGCTGTAAAAACTCCATCCTGTAGCAACGCAAATGAAGGAGTGACGGTTGACACTCTAGACTGTTGTTTCCTTTTTTAATCCAGCCCCTAAAATGCATTTGATATTAAACCCACACCTTTTCAAGCTCGAATCAGGTTTGATTGTGTAAACGATGCAACAATAAATACAATTCTCAGTTTCTTTCATCTGCTCAAATTGGGCTCAATGAGTCAAGACATGTTTAGTGACCGAAGTTTGCTTCTTTTTGGTTTTCACTGGAGCTTCGAGGCTAAAGAAGGCTAAAGGAAGTGTATATACCTCCAACTGGCATTATGCAAACTGAATGGCTAAATCAGGGGTGGGGAACTTCAGTCCTGGAGGGCCGGACTGCTGCACAGTTTGATGATTATCCTGCTCAAACACAGCTTGTTAGCTACATTATCTCCACCGCAATACTAAAGCAGCAACTATGGATATGAAATGTCTATTACATTTGGGGTAAGGGGAAAACTGTGTAGGCTTTTTTTGCTGAGCAAGAAGCTGCTTGCACACTCTGTGGCTGCTTTTGCAGGCATGGGGAGGCATTCTTAATTTATGCCTGAGCAAACCAAGAGACCAATTTGAGCACAGCTGTCAGGAATTCTTTAGCAGAAGGATCTCAAACTGCGGTCCTCGGGGGCCGGAGTCCAGCACAGTTTGG
Organism: Colossoma macropomum; assembly: GCF_904425465.1. NCBI lineage: Eukaryota > Metazoa > Chordata > Actinopteri > Characiformes > Serrasalmidae > Colossoma > Colossoma macropomum. The sequence continues at coordinate 985,490 of NW_023495014.1, forward strand.
TGTTTCTCCCTGCCCTAACAAACCTGCTTCAACTCATTAGCTTATTAGCAAGCCCTTCAAGAGTTAAAGCAGGTGTGCCAGAACACAAAGAGAGCACCGAACAGCAGGTGCAGAGCTTACGAGAAGCTTGCTTTAGCAGTTTCTGAGGGAGGACCAGCGTCCAAACGTAAAGGCCTCTGTAAAGAGGAGAGTGTTTTACTGTGCAGACTCAGCATAAGAGGCCACAGCATTACCAAGCATGAATTAGACATTATGGCTCTCTTCTGCAGAGCCGTTAGACTCTTAAAAGGAACTGCTCCATACACTGTACACCCATTTTGAAGTTCTAATGTTTTGCCCTGTAGGGGAACCCTTGGTGGAGTAATGTAGACCCGCGAGTTCTAAAAGTAACCATTAATGAATGGATTTACCCTTGGCTGCCACAACCACGAGGACACTGAGGTCCAGACCTCTGTAGTTTTGGAAGGGTTTTATGAGATTCATTATGTGCATTTACATGCACTCAATAATCCGATCATAATCGAGAAATGTGATGAAGAAATCTGATAAAGAGAGTTGGATTCTAGCTCAATAATCAGATTTCTCAGTGCATGTGAACTCTTACTCTGATTTGCATTTTCAACCGTTTAGTGATTTTCTTGTAGCCATTTTCTTATTTGTCTAGCCCGGCGACCTTTTGTTGCACATTTTTGCTGTATTCCCTTTTCTTTCTCATAGTGATGGATGACGGAGGAAATTTGAAAATCTGTTTGTCACCTCATATTTATACTCCAGTGAAACATTGTCATGGCTGACCATTTAAGCACTCCTAATCATTCATCACTTTAAAATATAAAATATGAATGGAGTATGCTTTAGTTAGATTTTACTAAGAATTTCAAGGGATGCCCACAATTGTAGCACACATAGATCTAAGGAAAAATATTCATCACAAGATTACAAAAATTTTACAAGAAGATTTAGTTTTTTTCAAATAAAGGTTAGATTTTTGTTAATATTTTGAATTAAAGATCAAAAGAAAATGTAAGTTTACTGCGGCGCCCATATTTGTGGAGGGCACTGTGTAATTGCAATGATATATGGTACCATTATGTTCCCTATCTTATGGTACAGAAGATGAGGCTATGACATCAGTGATGCAAAGGGGTACTTTGTAATCAAACATGGAAGTTGAGAAGGTTTTTAAAGTATTGGTAATACCCACAATGAAAAACAAAGTGTGACATATTGTGATGTAAAATTATCGCAATAACGATAATTATTGTCATATTGCCCAGCTGTAGTTACAGTAACCTTCTGGTGGGCCGACTTGGGCCTGGGGGCCACCCTTCAGGCAGCTAGCTCTTCTCTGTATTCCATTTTGCTCTATATTTAGGCTAAGACACATACACAAACATACACACACACAAATACTCCCATATCACAGTGCTAATGCTATGAGGCCCACCACATGTAACTTCCTTCCTGCATTATCACTTCCGTCTTTACACACAAACGTTCTCCTGCTCTACCTAATGGTAGTCATGAGTCTCACTGTACCTGACTTTCTTTGTAGACACTAATTTTTCATACACACAGCACAGGTGATGAGCACACAGATACTGGTTAAAGATATAAGTGAACAGTGAAACAGAAATACCTGGAATAGTCCCTACACACACACACACAATCTCATTGTGCATCAGTATGTTGATGTGCATCCTGTTAGGCGCTTGGCTTTCAGCCAGAACTAATACACACCACGGCCCTTTCATCACCTGTTTGCAGTGGTATAATGGTATGCTGTGCTGAGTTAAGTATGGTGCTGTCGTCAGAGGTTCCTTTGCAGATACACTGGCACTGATCACAATCCAATTAAAAATCAACATATCCGTCCATCTGTGGCCATTATATGAGTTTGCATGAGCCAAGTGACGCATTCTTAAACAGATCTGTCCATGGTGGACCTTGTACAGTTTTATGTACCACATTTTCCATTCTGCTATATTACTCACATGTAGGAATGCTAGTTTTAATGATATATTGTGTTAGAAGTGGGAAATATGATGCTGTTTTATTTGAAACCAAAATTAACTTCATAGAATTGTACCTTTAGAAAATCTGCATAATTTAGTTGATGAGGTGTAAACAAAGTCATTCAGAGTGGTTTCATGTGAAATTCTGCATTGCAAAGAAACTTGCACACTAGGACGACTTTGTAATAGTGGTGATAAGAACCAAGAGATGTAGTTTCTGTCACCACATATGTCTTGTATTATTTTGGATTTACTGTCCAAAAAGCCCATTGAATCATTGAATCTTTTTTATATATGATGTCGATGATAGTGAAATGGTGATAAATGTGAAAAAATACGTCTATTTTATGTGCTATTTTGCTTTACAATGCCCCATGTACCTCTCCGCCATGAATGTTTTTTTAAAAACATGTTTTAGGCCAAGACTTTGTCTCAAAACTGTCATAAAACAGTGGCTCAGGCATCAGACAGCTTTTGGTTAGCTTGCTTTTAGAGACATTAAATTCAAAGGTTCCTGTCCACTGTGAACAATTTTCGGCAAGTTTCTCTAGAATGGAGAATTTCACATCAAACCACTCTGAATGACTTTGTTTACGTGTGAACAAGTTAATAGTGTAGATTTTGAAAAATCTGTGGGGTTCCCCCTTTTAATTCTTATGACTGTGTACGATTGCCAACTTTTTAAAGTCATGCTGGAAGTAAATGGGCTGCCACAGTCTCCCTGCAAAACGTGCCACTACAACGCATGTTTACATAGCTATAATCTGATTATGAACAGTAGTAACACTGATCATAATTTCATATTTATTTAAGTTTTTAAACTTCATTTTAAACATTTACAGTATATTTTAACGAGGGCTCAGAAACAGCATACAAAAACAAATGTATTAACTAAACCATTAGAACGATATGTAAACCTGGTTAAATGAGTTCTTTTTACATATGTAGGTCTAATATAATCAAATCATAAGTTTGGAAAGCTGTTAGAGCCCATTGTTTGTATTGATAAGGGCATAAATCTAAAAATAGGGATCTTCAAACTGTACCTTAAATTCAGTGACTAGTGTAAAGAACTCATTAGTAGGGGTATCCGCATACTCTTGGCCATCTAGAGTAGAGTTACAAAGCAGGTGGATCGCTAAAAATGGCCAGTGCAAGTACAAGGTAGGCGTTTCTGATAGAGTGGACAGTGAGTGTACTTCAAGGCTGTTTTCTGATCATTCCATTTGCATGCTGGGAGGGCACTTGACCAGCTCAGTCAATAGCATGAAGTGCACTCGAAGTGTACAATTACAGAGACTGGAAAATGGCTTGAGAGAGCGAGCTATGATCTGATCAGCTCTTCAGTTCTTGCATCGTGTAATCAGATTATTATACTGATCCTGGATCATTACTCTCGAGAAATGTGACACATACAAAGACCTACGCTCGCGTTCAACCACCGAGAGACCTCCGGTGCTCATATTTTCTGATTTAACTTGTCATTTTGCCAGGTGGGAATATGATTCGTGCTCATTTGGGGCTGTTTGCTGTTATTTTCTGTATTGCTGTATGTCTGCGGGACCTGTCAACTCTGTTGTTGTGAGCTTTGGCAATCTGTGGGTATATGAGGGCATGCTTGCATGCACGAGGAATAAAGAGAGAGATAGAGGGATAGAGGAGGAGAGATGGTGTAAATGTATGCTAGAGCCAAACCCCCAGACGCCTCACGGCTTCCGAAAGAGCCAATTAACACTCTCTCAGTGATGGCACGTCTACACGCATTCATTCTTACGTGCACACACACGCATTCTCATACACACAGCCTTATTTAATTGTATGTGTTTTTGTAGGAATAGCTGAACTTTGTTCCTGCTCAGATGGATAAAATATTCATCGTCCCAGATTTCACATCACGCGCCACTTACACTGTGATTTCAGCACTACAGTGATGGAGAAAAGCACACAGCATCTCCTGCAGAAGTCTACACGTCTATGCTTCCAGGCCTATGCTATAAAGGATACACATATGGGAGGTGCAAACTCCTCTGTGACCTGCAGATGCCAGAACTGAAGTGTAAATTAGCCAATCTAGCTAGTGAATGAGCTGTTTTCTTAGCTTAATAATAGTGCAGAGGATTAACCCTTAGGAGTCATAGAAGTCATTAATGTCATTGAGCTATATGTTCAATTTACATAATTATACATTCTAACGTTATGCTGTATTCATACATTTCACATGAGGCCACACTGTGCAGTTGCTAGAGGTATAATGGTTCAGTTCGGTCTCTGTTTTCTGGGTCACAGTTTGGTTTGTAAGCATCACTTGTTTTTTAAGCTTCCCTTTTATCGAGAGAGTACCAGGTAGAACAAGCTCAGATGTCCAGTTACCCATCATAGCTGCAATGAATTGTCTTTTACCCAGCTCCTTAAAAAGTTCTGCTATGTTTCTTGTGCATCTTTAGTACCATGTGTGTACTTGGAATTTCATACCACGGCTTGAGCACATTTAACTGCCAATTCCACCTGCTGGCTAGATCTGGCTGAGGCTAGTACATGCTTCCTCTGTGAGATATGAAGCAACACCGTATCTAATTGGACAGCTCATGCGCTTGGAGGAGAACACTAACTGCCAATTCTGCCAGTTTGTTAGCTAACAGATGCCAGCTTTGGCCAGCATCTCTCTGAGTAACGAGGGCCATCCCACCCAGCCACCCAGACAGAGCAAGGCCAATCGCACTCTCTTTGGATGGATGGCTGTGGCATCGTTGGGGAGTATGCGATCTCCCAGTGATGGGGAGAACCACTTGGAAGCCCCTCTTCATTTCTTTTTGTTGTGAGCTAATCTAGCTTTGTCTAATGGTCAATTTTACCTTCATCTAATGAAAAAATCACATTGCAGTAGTAGTGAGTTGCTAGTACTCGAAGCTTGTATAATCTTTATATAGAACGGGATGCTCTGGATAATCCACACATCACCATGTCCCATGCCAAGCGTCTGCTGAAGGGGTATAAAGCCCTCCAACATTGGGCTGTGGATCAGTGGAACTGTGTTCTCTTGAGTGATGGAGCTCCATCCAATACCTTTAGAATTTTTTAAGTGGCTGATCATCCAACATCACTTCCTGACCTCACTAATGCTTTTGTGGGTGAATGCGATCAAATCCTCACAGCAATGTTTTGGCTTATGTGCACAGAGCTTTACTAAAAATCAGACAGTTCAGCAGGTGTTGGGGAGGGGTTGCTGGAAAACTGATACAAAGGGAGATATATTGAAACGCAGGAGGACAGCAGAGAGAGTATGTGTGTGTGTGTGTGTGTGTGTGTGTGGGTGTGTGTGCACAGCAAGCTGACAGCAGCAGCAGGCCTGGAATGTAAATATCACAGCTTCGGATGAGAGAGAGAGAGAGAGAGAGAGAGAGAGAGAGAGAGAGAGACAGAGAGAGAGGGATGCAGACAGAAAAGAAGAGAGAGAGGGTTGAGAAAGAGAGAGGGAAAAAGCAAAACACAAAGAAAAATAGAAATAAGGAAAGTGAGCATGAGTGAGAAAGACAGATGAGAAAAGAGAGCAAGTTACAGGCAGAAAGGAAGACACAGGGTTAAAGAAAGAAAGAGAGTAAGAAAAAGAATGAAAGAATGAAAGAGAGAGACAGAAAGAGACGGAGAGAGAGGGAGCGGGAATGAGCAAGATACAGAGAGAGGGAGAGAGAGAGAGAGAGAGAGAGAGAAAGAGAGAGGGAGAGAGAGAGAGAGAGAGAGAGAGGGAGAGAGAGAGAGAGAGAGAGAGAGAGAGAGATAGAGAGAGAACCCACAGCACTCTGATATTAATGCATTCAGCACCAGCCTTTAAAAGCCAGAGCTAACCCCCAGAGCCCACAGTCTAAAAATAAGAGACAGAGGAAGACAGCAAAGGGGAAGAGGGATAGAGGGGGAGAGATAGAGAAAGAGAGGGTGGGGGTGGGGTGGGGTTATGTGCTACCACTTCTCCTCTCACCTCAGCAGGGGATCGAGAATGGAAGACTTCAGAACCTCGATTAGATATCGACCGTTTACTGGCTGCTCTGAGCGCCTTCTTCTCTCTCCGCTCTTCATACACAATCAGCTGTATGATAGGAAATCAGATTTCACTCGCTGTTGCTGTTGAAGTTTCAAAATGATCACTAAACAGTTCATACAGACCGTATGTGGACTAAGCTGCAGCAACAACGAATTTGTGATGTCACAACCATGAGCGCATTTACATACGAACATCTACTAAGCTGACAGCAGTTTAGCCACACATTCACTTTATGGTAAGGAGTCTTGTCACTGCAGTCTGTAGTTATTGTCTGTAGTTTTTGAGTAGTTGGTAGATGTGGGGCAAACAATTAAACATTGTACTGTTTCTGGCTGTCAGGAACATCTGAAAGGGGTGACTGAAGTTTCAGCTCGAACTTCACAGTTAGCTCCATGTATTTCAGCCCAGGCTGCAGGGGCTGAACATTTGTGGGCCTTAAGCAGTGTCCTACTGGAGGCCCACTACTCTCCCTAAATGTATTCCTTGGTATGAAAGAATAGAAACCGAAATAGTAAACTATTTGAACTCATTTTGATTAGGAAAAAGATATCGCCACTCACAGAGCTCCTTCTACAAACAATATAGAATAAAAATAAAGAACAGCACTGTGCAAAAGTCAGAGCCCACCATTCGTTTATTTAATTTCCAGTGAAACCATCCAAACAAAACTTCATGTTTCATGCACCATGTTTCAGAGTCAGGAAAACAAGCAGAAAACATAGAATATTTGCAGACTAAATATAATGTCTTTGTCAGTATTTAGAGAGTTCACTCTTTGTCTTTATTACAGCTTCTGTTCTTTTCAACAGACTTGCTTTCAGTTTTTCAGGGAAATCTGTAATCTCCAAAATTCAGTTTTAGAAATTGGTTGCCTTTTTGGTTGGTTGCAGCTTCTCAAACCGAGTTATCCCAAACACGTCCAATAGTGTTCAGGTCCGAGATCTGAGGTGGTCAGTATCATTGTTCTGAGAACACCAACAGCTTTTTTGTTTTTTCTTGACAGCTACACATCCTGCGTTGAGTTGTCTTCTCACAGTGGAAGGATGGACAGAAACACCTGTGGATTTTTCAGATCAGGAGCGAGAGTGGAGCTTGATTTTCTCCTCTCTCTCAAAGATGAAAGCTTTAAATACTGTTTATCTGATAGTGACAGTTTTGGTGGTCTACCAGGTCTTGCACTGTTGCTAGGAGGCCCATTTTCTTTGTATCTTTTAATAATATTTTGAAGTCCAGTTTTGGAAAAATCTGTTGTTTCACTTATTTTCTTTCAACTTTCCCCTTCCTAATGCAAGTGGATTATATTATATCTAATCTCAGGGCCAGCTCTGGTCTTTTGAGAGCCCTAAGCAGGATTTTTTGGGAGTACCCCATTTGCTAGCTGATGTACTGTAAAATTACAGGCTAACTAATAAAAATGACTACCACAAGTTGTCTAAATTCTATAAATTAATAATTTATGTTTTGCTGATGATTGGATGCTCCTATGGGGTTCTAATAAGATACAGTTTAAATTGCAGATAACTTTCTCAGCATTCTCAATCCAGGGCTCTGGTCTAACGCGGGTGGCAGTGGTGACTTTGCCTTATTATTATTATTAATGCTTGACGTTCCCCATATTTGGGTAATATGATTTGTTTTTCCTTCTTTGGTGACTCCTCCTCATACTTTACATGACTGACCATTTGTCATAAACGTCACGCTTTAATGTGCCAGAGCACAAAGATTAAGCCTGAGTATCTACACCTGCATTAAAAGAGAAAGTAGGTAACTGTGGTACAATGAATTAACCGTGTCTGTGTTTGTTGGCTTTTGTGAAGCTGAAACTCAGTCAGAAAGCCTGTCTATGTGGAAACTGCTTTGTTAGACAGATTCCATATGGACTACCTCTTGTTGTCAAACTACACATCAAAACAAATGGCATAACATTAGCGGCAAAAAGACAAAATACATTTACCTATAATCTTTCTCTCTTCATCTTCTCTGTAATATATACTTATTGGCTGTTTTGACAGGAAATTAAATCAAATGAAGAGTGGGCTCTGACTTTTGCACAGTACTGTACATACTCAGGACCTCCTAAGTGTCTGAAAATGCCACTTATAGCAAGAAACAGCCCTGCAGACAGGTTTTTGAATGAAGCACAATAGTGGGCAGCCCATCAGAACAGGAGTCATTTACATATATTGGCCTTAAACACACAGTATAAAAACAGCTTGTTTGATAAGTGATATGAAATGAACTGTTTTGGTACATCAAACCAAACAAAATGTATAAGTGGACTCCAAGAAGAGTGAGAAAAATGAGCCCATAAGGCATGGAGGAACAGGTGAATAGCTAATGGTAAATAGTGAGTAAACACTGGAAGCGGGAGCTGAAACTAGATTCGGCTGGGTAGAAGAAAGTTGAAAGTATGCTTTGCTCGCTAGTTCCAGTCTCCACAGACTTCTGTTATGTAATCATTTCTCAAAATAACATTAGCATATAGACGCAGAATGAAAAAAACCCTTCTAAACCAGAATAGTGGCCCACCTGCAGAACAGGCTTTAGGCGAACAACAAAAAAGAAAGAAAATAAGAGCCGCTCGGCCCCTGCGCTCCGTAATGAGATGGAAATGCATCCATCTATGCCTCACACCAAGGAACTGGACTAATTGTGGTGTTGTGGTGCGCTTTGTGGAACACACGCACACATTGCAGTCTCAAAACAATGGAGAATTTGCCCTATTTTCATAAAACTAACACCTACAGAGAAGCTCCCTTAGAGATCTGCGCAAACACACAGAAAGAGAATGATACATTATTAATGCCACACTTTATTACCATGAGAAATAATGAAATCTAATTAAAAACACCTTAAAAACTTCTTGTTTTGATTGTGATTAAAGCCTGTTTTGATTAATCTGGACCAATTCCAGTGTTCATTACTGCAATCTCTAAGAAGGAATCATTTTCCCTTTATTTTCAATTGCTTTTTAAGTAGTCTATCCATATCTAATGCTACTAGGTCTAATTTTTATCAAGGGCCCTTATATTTAGGACTTTCATGCTCCCTCTTTAATGATATTCAGATACCACCAGGGACTGGGATTGGGTGTTTTTTCACTGTTCACCACTGTTCATGTTGTGAAATAAATGATTTCTAGATCTCTCTTTTCCCCATGTCTGGAAACGTGTAAGTAGAGCTTGACCAACTTTTTGGAGCTAAAAATTTGGGTTGACAGTATCAGTTGTCATCAGTATGTGGTCAAAATGGTGATCATTCCCTAATATTCAAATTTAAAGCTACACTGTGAAAGTTTTGGGGATTTGGAGACCTCTCTGGTGAAAATGTGTAATTGCACACAATGTGTGGAAGAACACCATGTAACGTGACGTCAGTTGTGCTTTACTGAGCGGGTCTGATGACTGAGAGTGCGTTGAAAGAGTATTAAAAGAGAACTTAGTCAAAACTTGGTGAAGGACATGTCTTCCGAGTATGTAAGTGAATTACTCGACTCACACCTCTGAGACTCAAGACTCAAGACACAACTCGCACACCAGATACTCGAGAGTCAACTCAAACTAGCACCTCAGAGGCTCAAGACTTGACTCTGACTCACCTCCCAAAGACTAGAGACTCAACACTGACTCACCACCCAGGGACTCAAGACTCGACTAGGAGTTGCACATCAGAGACTCAAGACTCAACTTGGACTCGCACCTCAGAGACTCAGGACTCGACTTCGACTTGCACCTCATGGACTCAAGACTCGACTCAGACTCACATGACGCAACTAGTGAACAGGTGTGCTTATAGGCAAATTTATAGAACCTTAATAAGATATAAAATGATCTATAGTCACATGCAAAAGTTTGGGAACCATGGTCAAATTACATGTTTTATGAAATAAGTTCACATATTCTCTACAGAGAACACTCATCTGCTAAATTACTGTGCAGTAGTTAGGGCACATTTTCTATTTTATTTTTTCCGATTTGTTAAACGTAGCAAATAAAAAAAGTTAAATTGTACATTAAAATTAGCAGAGAAATACTATGTTTAAGTTTGTTCCCTGTGGAGGAAGTCTATTTTCACTTAGAACGACTGTATAAGTCAGGCCTTACTCACAAATCAGTCAGGCATCTTCCTCATCATGTGGCAAAATTAGTGCTTAGCATTCTCCTATGAGCGTGATGAAACTTTCAGTCTCACATTACAAAGCCCCAAACAATGTGATGATTTATTTGCGTTATGGGCTGGAGGATATGGAACGGGCCCTGTAACCGGAAGGTCACCGGTTCGATCCCCAGAGCCGACAGCACGTGACTGAGGTGTCCTTGAGCAAGGCACCTAATCCCGAACTGCTCCCTGTGCGCTGCGGATTGGCCTGCCCCCTCACTGTGTGCTCACTGCCCCCTAGTGTGTGTGCTCACTAGTGTGTATGTGGTGTTTCAGTTCACGGATGGGTTAAATGTGGAGGTGAAATTTCCCCGTTGTGGGACTTATAAGGGTCACTTAATCTTAATTAGGAACAATGTTTGTGAGAACTTGAGACTTTTATTTTAAATTGGTTGCAATTAAATTGATGGCAATATGAAAATGAGCACTCCTTTCAGCTATACTTACTAACCTGCGCCACTTGAAAGGATAATAAAGGTAATGCCCCGGCTCAAAGTAGTGATCCATTTAATTACAGTACGCTATAATTTGCAGTACGCTGTAATTAAAATGCTGTAATTATCTACTGTCACACAGCTCTAGACACCCAAGTGCTGTTCATGTGCTTTTATTACATCCAACAAAGACTTGTAAAAGGAGAATGGAGCTTCCAATTAATGCAACGTCTGAGAGAAAAGCTGAGTGCAAAACTGAGAAAGCGATACATGTATCTGTGGACTCTAGAGTGAAATTATCCAATGATCTGTTGCAGAGTTTCCAAATCCTGCTGTTAAAATAGCCTGAGTACATTTTGCTCAAACACAGCCATTCTAATCTCATGAAGGGCTTGTTAATGAGCTGATGAGTTGAGTCAGATGTGTTGAGAGCAGAGAAAATGCTCAAGGGCCAGAACATTGTTCTGTTGCGTTATGCTCACTCACTGGCCAACTTTATTAACGTCCACCTTGTACTTCCACTTACTGGCCATTTAATGAAGTCCACTAGATTTACAGGTGTACAGTTGTCATGCACAGTGTATGAGCCACCCTCTATCGGGCTTTATTGGGTGGACCATTTTCAACACAGCAGTGATACTGATGTTTTAGTGTATGGTGCTAGTACAGGTGTACTAGGCACAGTAATTTTGTTGGGGTCAGTGGAGTCAGCTTGTTTGGTAGTGCTCCACCATGCAAAATATCTGGACAACACAGGTTCTGTGCTCAGATGGCTTAAACAAAAATATGCATCAGATGCATCAACACCAGCAAGGTAAGTGTTTCTAATAAAGAGGCCAGTTGGTGTATATTAACAGCCTAACTGTATATAGATAGTGTTATAAAGACTGGCTGAGGTATCTGGATCTTGCCACATCTAGATGGAAAGCTTGTTAGATATTGTAAGCTTGTAAGCTTGGATCTAATTAGGTCAGGATGGTGTCCCATGGACGTTATCTCAGCCAGGATCAGGCCAACTTCTTTATTAAAATCTATGATGTTATGTGGGCTGCCTGTGGCAGCTGAGTCTGCAGTGTTAAGGCCTGGTCACACCAGCTTTTTTCAGTCAAATTTTGCAAGTGAAAGTGCATTCATTTCAAATAAATTTGCAGCGATTACCAGTTTCACATTTTGGGCTTCCAAATTGAATACATTTTGCATGTTGAACTTCGTGTCCAGTTCAACCTTCGTTTTTTTGTACCCAGTACCCCCCAGTTTAGTCTGGTCCAATTGCTAAGCTTCCCCCTATCACACAGTGCCACCAAGCTGGGAGGCTGGGAGACATATGAAGCCAGCCACTGCTTCTTTTTTCAAACGGTTGCTAAGGCATCATCACTGATGGCTCAACATCCCTGGAAGAGAACACTAAGCTGCAATATTGTTACGTGAGTTGGCTAGCGTCACGCTGAGTGTTGAGGGGAGAGGGAGGGCCGTCCTACCCATCCAGAGAGAGCGAGGCCAGCTGTGCTTTCTTGGACTTCCATCTACGGATGGCTGTGGCATCACTGGGGATTAAACTCATGATCTCCCGACAACGGAGCCAACACTTAGTTGCCACTTGGGAGCCCTACACTTTATGTCACAATTCAATGTGTAGCACTATTCTTTTGTGAGTGTATAAATACCTGGAATAAATATGTTTCTGTTTGTGTGTTTACTGTTTATGGTTGGTGAGTTACATGGCTTGTTAATTGCACGAAAATGGACGATAATTAACAACAGTTTCCATAATTTTCCAAACTTGTGGTCTAGCTGTAGTCACGGCTATCTGACAAGGCAACATGAAATTAAAATTACTATTGCTGACCAGTATTGGTGAGAAAAGTCATATTGTTGTAGGTTTTTCTAATAAATACTTATTAAATTCAAATAAATATTGAAAATTTTACACAAAATGGAGCTGATAATCACTCTCTAGCCATAGACAGGGTGTGATTAGAGAGAACTTAGGGCTGTAGTGTAGTTTTTCAGTTAAAATTGCACAATATAGACAATATTGGAATTGTTTGTCCTACATGTTTTGATTCCAGTATAACTAGTATATAACTAGTTTATCCAGTATATAAGTATGCCTTTCTTTTTCCAGTCTTTAGTCTGTCTAATTTAGCTTCCTTTTCACAGCTGTTTGAGTCTGTTGGTGATGGCGTTGCTGGGTTTCTTATGTTCTTTTGTTAATGTCTGATTAACCGGCGGCTGATAATCTGTCCACGTACACAGCGAGCCATTATGCGAACATGATTGCTGCGAAGCTTGTTTGAATTGTAAGCCGTATCATAGCTCAAACCTCCCAGGCTGCGGCGTCAGCACTCCTTGGAAAATTCCGCTGACCGCATTTGAATACCTGCGAACAAATGCATCCAGAATGGCTGGCAAAGTGTTATAGCGTTGACCGTATGGACACATTAGCTTCAAAAGCATATATAGTGAGTTGTTTGTCAGTGATGCCTGGCATAAACACAGAGCCATTACAGCCCAATAGCAAGCAAAGAGTCAGCAGTTCATTGCTTCAGGGATTTTAGGGGCCAATAATGATGTAGTGTGTTGTTATATTGTGTATGTGGTGTCCATAGCGCTTTTGATGGAGAATGTAAATGCATGGATTTGGTCTATTCATCTTTGTAAAGACGCAGAGATACACAGAGAGTAGTGCACGTTTTGTTTTTTGCTGAGTAATTTTTCAAATATTTGAGCAAGATTAATAACATTTTATACAAGCAACGGGCGCACAGTTCACCTGAAGGTGACGTGAATGCAAATGTATAGTGCTGTTGAATTTGTGAATGAATTAGTTCTTCTAAACTGATTCTTTTCAATCAAGTAGTTGAACTGATTATACAATCTTAACATTTTTGTAGCAAGTATATATAAAGTATACAGTACCGTGCAAAAGCCAGAGACCACCTGTCATTTATCTAATTTTAGTTTTCATTAAGAACGGCCATTACGAACAAGTTATTCATTTTTCAGCATCAATAATAAAGCAGAAAGCACACACTATATGTCCACATGTCTGTAGACATCTGCCTGTCCAGTGTTACTGAAATCAAGGCTATTAATAGGGAGTCTGTTCCCTCTTGTAAAGAGGCTTTACACTACATGTTGGAACATTGCTGTGACAATTCCCAAAGATATTGGAAAGCTCCATCACACGCAGTTACACAACACAGTTACACTGCACCACAGCCCAGGGTAAGGGGCTCCTCTGGCCAATGCTTGGAATTGGGCATAGAGACCTTACACTTATGTGTGGCTGCTCCAGAGTGTCCCATTTTATTGGCAGTGCTTTTGTATGTACAATTGAACAGCTGTGTCAGCAATAAGTGGACCTTAGATTAGCTGAATTGACCCATTAGAAGAGCATTGGTTAGACATGAGTGTATATTTGATAAATAATTACACAGAAGCCTCAACACATAAATATACAGGGTGATTCAAAAATATTCATGTGATTTCAAAATGATTGATTTCACTTGTACATCATTACACAACAATGCAGTAAATTGTAAATGGTTTAATTGAGCATAAAGTTTATTATGTCATTTTAGAAGTGCTCAATATGAACCTCCTCCAGCTGTACAGACAACATCAACGTGATAGTCAAATTCATCCCATACACGAGCATGTCGGGTGTCACTGTACTCACGGGTCTTTTAATGCGATTTCGGAGATCATCCAGTGTTGTGGAACCAACGACGAATTCTCGCAGACTGAAGGGAGCCATCTTACAGTGACAGCCAGAAACTCTATGATGCCCTCTTTCAATTGGTATGTGATTTGTTCCTAGGCGCACCTGTAGATTTTTTCAGATCTGAAGCAAGAGTGGAGCTTGATTTTCCCTCAGAGATAGACACTTTATATAAATAAATGTATGCAAATCTAATAAATAAATAAATTTATATGAACATGAAATTAAATGTCAGATGTTATTTCCCAATTGTAATTGGGGTCAATTGTAACACACTGAGGGGCTAGTAATAGTCACAAGAAATGTCTGGTAAATGTACGTAAATGCAATTAAATCAATATAATTCTGTTGTTTGATGCAGATGAGCTAAATGCAGAATGGCGTATGCATTAAAATAAATAAGATTAGCAAAAAGCAGCTGTGTCAAACCCTGGCAAATGCATTTTTGATCAGAAAGTAGAACAGCCCCCAACATTTTCTATAGATTTTCAATTTATCAACAAGCTACTGATTCTCCGCAGTGTCAGGGTTGGGGTTAAGATTACTACCAGGACCAGGATGCGGGTTACGTTTAGATTTTAGGTTAAGGTTAGAGTTACGGTTAGGCCAAGGTTCAAGGTTAGGGACAATTAAGGTAAAGTTAAATAAGTAAGTTAAATGCAAGACAAGCATATTTTAAACATTTACTACTGGCTATCCAAATAAAGTGTTGTCTTTATTGACTCAGACTTTTCAAATTAAAATGATCAGATAAAAGATTGATATTGTTATTGTCTGTGTGTGTATTGAGCTGCTAGTGAGCAATGAGGAGTGAATGGGGAGGGGTGAGAACCCCCTGCTGGAAAAACAAGTCACACCTCTCCACAAATATGGCATTGCTCAGAGAAAATGGACAGTACACTCGTAGCTTTCTTCTATCAAAAATCATGTACAACTGATTACACCTGCAATGTTTGTAACTCTGCACCTGGTACATTTATGCATATATTCTGGGAATATTCTGAAGTAGCAGATATATAGATCTGTACAGCAGATATATAATCTAAATGACTTGATCTCTGTGTTCCACTGTGGATTGCCCCACAGTTGAAATTTTACATATCTAGGTTTCAAAATATAGTTCAAATGGAAAAGCTTAACGCTAAGCTTAACAAAGCAAAGCTGTCAGCAATTAGTAACTGGGAGAATTTACATGACTCTATTCAAGAATTTTATTTTCCATTTGAATTATGCAATGTTTATCTTGTTATCTTGTTGTTTGTTTTACGTTGTCTTTGTCTTGTCTTTGATCTGTGTGTGTTTCTAACAGTGTATGTCACCGCCCTGCCTTCCCCAAGCTCTGTTGTAAAATGCAATAAAAAGTTGATCACTAAAAATCATGTACAACTGCCAGAATAAACAATAGCATTCAAACACAATGAAAAAACACTTTTATAAATGTCAGTGTGCTTACTAACCTACAAAGAATGAACATTATTAAGGAAGAAAATGCACAAGCAGAGTTCTTTATGGCTACTGTGAAAAGGGGTTAAGAACTGTGACAATTGAAAACAGTCATATCTCTCTAAAGCACTGTTTAAAAAACTGTTGCTGTATAAAATTTTAGCCCCTTACAATCTGTCAGCCACAAAATATTCATATCTTTAATAAAAGCCATTGCTTCATCTGCTTTTCCCCATTTCTGTATTTTAATATTTTATACTTATGTTAAAACCTTCTCTGTTCATTGTGCTCTTGTGTTATTGTTTGCTATCCGGTGTCGACCAGAGGAGGATGGGTTCTTCTTCTGAGTCTTGGTTCCTCCCAAGGTTTCTTCCTCTTACTCTTAAGGAGTTTTTCCTTGCCACTGTCACCACTGGCTTGGTGGCTTGGACCCAGATTTTTCTGTAAAGCTGCTTTGCGACAGCGCCTGTTGTAAAAAGCACTATATAAATAAACCTCGACTTGACTTGATATCAGTCGGGCCCTAACACACTTACACAGTCTACAGCCCAGAATGTACAGCCCAGAATATACAGCAAACCGGAGTTTATGAAGAGGAGAGAAAGGGAGGGAAAGAGAGAGAGAGAGAGTAGTAGGGAGAGCATGGAGATGAAGTGCATTTAAACACAGTTGACCCACTTAACCATGTAACTAATGAATGAAGTAGAGTGAATTCTTTATTTTGTCTGCAGTCAGTGAGGTTGGGTCTGGAAATGTGGTCCTGTGCTCGGCTGCCAGTATTGTTCAGTGAACTGAGAGATGGACAGACAGATGGAACTCTTGTTTTGTCTGTTGGTCAGTTCAGTGTGAGTGCAGTTACAACATGACTGATATGGATGAAACTAGTTGTGACCACAAAGTCTGATTGGTGGAACAGCGTTCTATTCATGCTGTCATCTGATAATTAAATGTTTCTTGTCCTTTTTAAACATATTGTAGTATAGTACATACAGGTATATAAGTACAAGAATATATTTACAGGAATCCTGGCTACAGGCCACGGCACCAGACGTGTCAGGAGACAGTGACCAGAGAGAATGACGCAACTCAGCATCTTACTCCTACTGTACTTTATTAAAACCAAACCACAAATCCATAGTAGGCAGGGATGCAAATTTAGTTTGACAAGTGAGGGGCCAATGTCGGGAAGCCAAAGTCTACATTTAGCACTTGAAATAAGAACTAGGCAAAAAAGAGTTACCATAGTCTCATATATAAATGGCTTGCAAATCATGCATAAAAATGTTTATTAACAAGAATAATGTCATGTATTTTCTGATACATACTCAGTATATCAGTTTTTGTCCTTTTACAGTAACAGATTTTGTTCTATTATTTGTCACTGAAATGTACTGAAATACTGTTTGTCTGGTCTGCATGTTGGGATGCATCAGGGTCCCCACGTTGTTCGCTTTTTTGTATTTTGTCTCATCAAGCACAGCTGATTCAACTCATAAACAACTAAACACAATACAAAAATGTGCAGAGCATAAGGTTACCAGCGCTGACATTGGAAACCCCTGTGATACTGGGATTGGGAACCCCTGTGATACTGGGATTAGGATCCCTTGTGATACTGCCATTGGAAACCCCTGTGATACTGAGATTGGAAAGCCCTGTGATACTAGGATTGGGAACCCCTGTGATAATGGGATTGGAAACCTCTGTGATACTGATATTGGAAACCCCTTTGATACTGGCACTGGAAACCCCTGTTATACTGGGATTGGGAACCCCTGTAATACTGGGATTATACTGGGATTAAGAAGCCCTGTGATAGTGGGATTAGGAATCTCTGTGATATTGGGATTGGGAACCCCTGTGATACTGGGATTATGAAGCCCTGTGATACTTGGTTTGGGAATTCCTGTGATACAAGGATTGGGCACCCCTGTGTCACTGGTATTGGAAACCTCTGTGATACTGGGATTGAGAACTTCTGTGATACTGAGATTGAGAACCCCTGTGATACTGGGATTGAGAACCTCTGGGATACTAGGATTGGGAACCCCTGTAATGCTGGGATTGGGAACCCCTGTGACACTGAGATTGAGAACCCCTGTGGTACTGGGATTGGGAACCCTTGTAAAACTAAATTGGAAAGCCCATTAATAGTTGTATTGGGACCCCCTGTGATACTGGTTTTGGAAACCTCTGTGATACTGGTAATGGGAACCCCTGTGATACGGGTATTGGGAACCAAAATGATTTTGGGATTGGGAGCCCCTGTCATAGTGGGATTGAGAGCTCTGTGATACTGGGTTTATGGAATCCTGTGATGCAGGAATTGGAAACCCCTGTGATACTGTTATTGAGTACTGTGTGATACTGGGATTGAGAACCCCTGTGATACTGGGACTTGGAACCCTTGTGAAACTAGATTGAAAAGCCCATTGATAGTTGTATTGGGACCCCCTGTGATACTGGGATTGGGAACCTCTGTGATACTGGTATTGAGAACTACTGTGTAACTGGGATTGGGTACCCCAAAGCAATAATAGGCAGAATTATGTTTGTATATAAAGTAGCTGAATGGTCTGCTTCAAATGGCACTTTTAATGACTTTTAATGGTGAAATAATGTTCGAATTTGTCCGTTTTGAAGTGCAAGCAAGCTAGTTCTACAGACATCTTTTATTCAAAAGAATTGTCAAATCAGTAACTTTACTTGTTAAAAAATATTTTTTCTTGAAGATACAAAACATTTGCTTACCCTGGGCAGCTCTCTGACTTGTGGTTGGGAAACTGTTTTAAGCCTAGTAGAACTATTGAGAAACGTATATGTAGGACAAACTAGTGATTCATTTGATAATGGCCATAAAACAAAGAGTTTTGTTTTTTGAAGTTTTTATTTGGTTTTCTGTTTCAGTTTCATTGATTTTCAGTTTATTTCAATGTGTTTTGCTGTGTGGTTTGTGCATAATGCAGAAAAAATAGCCTCCATGCATATTCTCTAAATACCACGCTTCAGTGCTCCATCCTTCCCTTATTGCTTAGTGATAGTAAACAGACAAGTCTTGGAATTTACATAGAGAAAAGTGTGAATGTAAAGTGTTTAAGATAAACAGGCAAATTCTAATTATTATTTTTTTTTATCTCAGCTAACATTAGTAACATAGCCACATTGTACTTCCCTGCATACCTTTTAGCTGAAAAACACACTTACTACCTCCGTGTGCTTATAAGCTTGGAACATTTGCTTCTATTTTATTATTACAGTGCAGTAACGTTACTTGTGGTAGAACTAAGAAATTGATAATGTTAAAAACATGTACTGCAAACTAGCTGGGTCTTCACAGCTTTAATGAAGAGCTGGATGTGGTTTTCGTGGATTGAGAGAAGTCTTGGGGATGTATTGACAAAAAAGATTTGGGTGACTATTTACTTCTATTGTTTGTTAGCAATATTAGCCTTGTAGCTTCAACACTAAACTAAGAAAGCAAATTTGGACATTTTTTTGCCGACTATTACTTTAATTCAGTATTTTTTGTACAACCCCATTTCCAAAAAAGTTGGGACTCTATATTTCATTGAAAATAGTACAAATACAACATATCAAATGTTGAAACTGAGAAATTTTATTTTTATTTAATTTAAAATTTAATTACAATTTTATTAAAAACTTTTTTAAATATTTGCCCATTTTGAATTTGATGCCAACAACACATTCCAAAAAAGTAGGGACGGGGACAACAAAAGGCTGGTAAAGTTGTGCAGTGCTAATAAAAAACACCTGGTGGTTAATCAGCAACAGGTCAGTAACATGATTAGGTATAAAAAGAGCAGCTCAGAGAGGCTGAGTCATTCAGAAGTAAAGATGAGGAGGGGTTCCTTGCTCTTTGAAAGACTGTGCAGGCAAATAATGCAACAATTCAAGAATAGTGTTTCTCAATAAAAAATAGCAATGAATTTTTGCTTTTCATCATCTACAGTACATAATAACATTAAAAGATTCAGAGAATCTGGAGAAATCTCTGCATTAAAAACAGACATGATTCTGTAGAGGAAATCACTGCATGGGGTCAGGAACACTTCTGAAAACCACTGTCTCTGAAAACAGTTCATTACTGCATCCACAAATGCAAGTTAAAACGGTAAAACGCAAAGAATAAACTGTACATAAACAGGATCCAGAAACCCACCTTCTCTGGGTCCGAGCTCATTTAAAATGGACTGAAGGGAAGTGGAGAAGTGTCCTCTGGTCCGACAAATCAAAATCTGAAATTCTTTTTGGAAATCATGGACGCTGTGTGCTTTGGGCTAAAGACCACTCAGCTTGTTATCAGTGCACAGTTCAAAAGCCAGTATTTATGATGGTATAGGGGTGCATTTGTGCACATGGCATGGGTGACTGGCACATCTGTGAAGGCACCATTAATGCTGAACGATATATACAGGTTTTGGCAACATATGCTGCCATCCAGACGATGTCTTTTTCAGGGAAGGTTTTACTTATTTCTGCAAGACAATGCAAAACCACATTCTGCATGTGTTACAGCAGCATGACTCTGTAGTAAAAGAGTCCGGTTGCTAAACTGGCCTGTCTGCAGTCCAGACTTGTCACCACTGACAACATTTGGCGCATTATGAAGTAAAAAAAATATGACAAAGGAGACCCTGAACTGATGAGCAGCAAATCCTATGTCAAACAAGAATGGGAAAACATTTTACTTTCAAAACTACAGCAGCTGGTATCCTTAGTTCCCAAATGCTTACAGTGTTGTTAAAAGAAGAGGTGATGAAACACAGTGGTAAATGTGCCCCCGTCACAACTTTTTTGGAACGTGTTGTTGGCATCAAATTCAAAATGGGCATATATTTTTTAAAAAACAATAAAATTTCTCAATTTCAACTTTTGATGTTGTCTTTGTATTTGTTTATTTGTATTTTTATTTAAATATAGGGTTTAAAGGATTTGCACATCATTGTATTCTATTTTTATTTACATTCTGCACAGCGTCCCAACTTTTTTGGAAATGGCATTGTATTTAAAGCATCAAAAAAGTGTTCTAGAATTAGTATTTAAGTAAAAGTATCAGAACTGATAACAGTATTGAAACATTTACAACAGTTCTAACAGTGATTATTTGCAACACAATCTCAAATTCTATTGCTTGGCTGCACTATGTAAGATTTTGTTTGTTAAAATTGAAAGAAGTAGCATTTCTGAGTCAGGGAAAAAAAATTGTCTGAATTAATAATTTAAAAATCAGAGGTGTCAGATCTGATTCGCTGGGTTTATGGGGAGTGTCATATGATTTTATGTATTAATGTCACATGCACAGGCCCAAAAATAAGGTCTTGGAAGTTTAGGTCTCAAATGCAAAATCAACATTATACTGATGACAACAGTAAATCATTTAATAACTTACCCAGAAGACACGTCCTTCACAAAGTTTTGACTTAGTTCTCTTTGAACACTCTTTTAAAATGCTCACAATCTTCAGATCTATCCACTCAGGAAGGGTTCAGAAGAACAACTGACATTACAAAACACATTTCCACCAAAGAGGTCAAAATCCCCCAAACTTACATGGTGTAGCTTCAAATAAAATGTGTTTTTTTGACCACAACAAAATCTGTTTATATTCCACTGTTGTGTCATCACATTTGTATATTCAGTGTTTTTACAAGTAATTGTAAAAACATTTCCTGATGCATTGAATCATTTCCTGAATTGCAATTGGATTAAGTCATTATGAAGTCAGGGAACTGCTCCACTGCAACGTGCAGTATATGGAAAACTGTGAAGAAGCTTTGGCTGACATATTTGTGGTAAAAACTGCAGCCCTATCTGGACTAGGCGGTTAATGATGATGATGATTTGTGGTAAAAGCGCTTGCTGAGATTGGTTTGAAATGTTAAACCAATATCACAGCACCAGAGAAGTTTGAAACTTCTCCATGAAAGTCCAGACACAGATGATATATTCAGGATGTCTTTTATGTCTGGCCTCAGTGGCCTTTTTATTCATGTGTCATGTTGGTCTGTTGGAAGAATTCTCTTTCTTTCTTTCTTTGTGTGTGTGTGTGTAGATGGTGAATTCAGGCTCTGCAGAAATACAGAGAGAGTGTCATTAGCCAGGTTTCCGTCCAGCTGTCGAATTAAATAGGAGAATAACTGAAATCTTGCAACAAAAATGCAAATCAGGTTGAGTTTCTGTCAGCTCTGTGGAATAGAATAAAACTGTCTATGTCTCACTGGACACTTCTTAGAAATGTGAAGCGAGTTTACAGAGAAACTTTGTGTTGCACTTTTTGTTGAAATTCTTGTTGTAGTTTTGTTTAATTATATTGCTCTGTTTTACATTGCAAGTGTGTGGCAAACATAATGACTGTTATGTCTGTTAGTCAGCTGTAGGCACATTATATCTGTCTACTGTCTAATATCACTTTTTAGATTTTTATTAGAAACTTAGAAAGGTACATTTTGAATGTCTGTCATGTTTTGTAGCTTTGGATTGGAAAAAATGGAAGTAGGAATGCACCAGTATAGGAATTGTGGGCCAATGCTGATGTCCAATATTGTTCTTGTACACACTTGAAAAAGATGGTTCTTAAAGGGTTCTTCAGTAAAGGCAATTGTTTTGTTTAGTTACTGGTTAAGCGGTTGTTTGCATGGTGAAATGTTTTTTCAGATTGATGGAGAATGTGTTGTGTGTGGTTCTATATAACACCAAAAAGGGTTCTTCTGTTGTTAGAAGCTTGACATGGAACACACAACATCACAAGCCTGATCAGAACGTGCTACACTGTGGCAAGAGACAACAAAATACACATAAAACTGACACAGGTGCTGACCAATCAGCTTGTAGATATGTGTCTCACCCGTAGTGAAGTCCAAAGATTCAGTACTGAAATGCACATCAAATGAGAGATATAATGGTCGTGACCCCCGATGTGGTCCTGGGGTGGGGTTGCAAGAGTGATGATACAAATACAGCTTAGAAAACACAGAGAAAGAATTTTGATGACAAGCTCTGCTGAATAGCTCCACCTACAGGCCACGGAACAGAGGCTAAAGCTGTAGTCACGTCGAAGTCTGGCTGGTGAAAAAGCCAATTAGCTTGAACAAGTGGTTCCCTCCAAAACCACCACAAACCAGGACGGCTCGTCATTACCTCACTTTTGTCCACCCCTGTGAAGAAAATAGCGAGCTGGCAGTCCGGCTTTTCATCCCGTTGCTAAGGGAGGGACTTGATTGAACTAAAAGATTGATTGAGTGCTAAACTTGAAATGCTTTCGCGGTGCAAGGCTAAAGATTTGTGGTTTGTTTTGAAGTGCTAGTTAAGAAATGCAGGCCCAGTCATCCCATTAAGTGGGGAGACTTATTGTTTGATTATTTCTCTGTCATTTTTATAAAGCGATTGTGGGTGAGTGTGGGGCGGTTCACAGGGGCAGGGGGAGGAAAAGGTGCAGGGGTGGAGGGTGAGTTGTGGGTATGTCACAAACTATTTTTCACCTTAAAAATGGGGTGCACTCTGAGGTTAGGAGCCCCTGGGCTATCTGTGTGTGTGTGTGTGTATTCATGAGTCCACATCCTGGATAAAAGCCTTCGTGTGTGTGTGTGTGTATGTGTGTATACTCGAGTCCATGTCCTGGATAAAAGCCTTTGTGTGTGTGTGTGTCTGTAAACACTGGTTGGCCTCATTACTGATCAGACCACTGATAGTTCAAGCCAAATTCCCTGCAGATTCCACAGAATGATGGTGAAACTCAAACACACGCATATGCACATGCGTAATAAATGTGTGTTTATTTCTGACCCAAGTATTTACTTTATTACTCTAATACATCTTTCTCCCTGAGACTCGGCATTACTTGCTTTTATACCGTGTTATTTCATGACCCTGGTCATATTAAGCAAGATTCATCACAATATACTGTTTAAAAATTGATATAAAATGTTATATGAAAAGATGACACGCATTATTGTCATTCATTATCATTTTATATCAACTTCAGAACAGAATAGTGTGATGAATTATGCTTAATATGACCCTTTTATAACCTATTCAGTCATGACCCTGGTCATATTAAGCATAATTCATCACAATATACTGTTTAAAAGTTTATATAAAATGATATGTGAAAAACTGTGCATGTTTCATTACAAGGAGATCATAAGTAGTCCTGTTTAATTGGATTTAGTGAAGTGCAGTGTGTGAACCACCGAGTAAAAATTAAAAATAAATAAAAAAAAGTCTTTTTAAATGTGGCACTGCTGGTTCTTTTTTCGTCTGTTCCAACTTATCAAACCTCAGGAAAAACAAATTTTGTGATTCATATCATATGAACAGGTAATGTGATGTTATGTTATGTATGTGATATGATGTTATGTTATGTATGTGATATGATATGATTTGTTATATTGCCCACCCATACTACACACTGCTCATGTACTGATAGTGCCCAAAAGTAGTATGCAGTATGTGAGTTTGCGAGATACCCGGATGATGTACTACTCAGGCCCAGTATTCCAGTTTGCAGTCAGAGCCATCTTAATGATTTACAGCATCCCATTCTGCAACGTGGTGATTTCACTAGGACGTAACCAGAGAGTGGGCTTGTTCAAGATAACCTGCTTCTCCTCTTGTCAGTCAGTGAGAGTAGCTGGTGGCAGTCGGGAAAGGAGCTGAGAAAAAAGCAATCAGCCGTCACCGTCTCGCGGTGTTGACATATCAGATATAACATTTCTTTAAAGAACAGAAATTTGAATTTCACACGTGACAGTAATATCCTCAAACACTACACATAATACTAGGTTACGTGCTGTTTTTAACACAGTTTGCATCTACATAGTTGTCAGCTGAGCAGCTAGCCTGTCATGATTAAGCTGTAACTCAGCTCACACTAGAAACAGTTTAACTTTTTGTTTTAAGCTGTTTAGTTCAGTTCCTTTAGGACTCGCTCTTAGGGCCCTCTAGCATTTTGCCATTAAGTTTTTGACATAATAAGAGAAATAGGAAGTGGCCATGGTCCCCTTAAGCAGGCTCTTATGTAACCATGCATCATGGTACAGAAAGAAAATGCATTATGATTACCAAATCACATTGACTTTAACATCATAACCCCAATTCAAGTTGCTCCCACTGCTGGCACTAGATCTAGCATGTGCACCAGAAAGCAAAGAACTTCTGCTTGCAATTGATAAACAGTCTGGCAGGCTCTGCACTTAGTGGAGCAGCATCTATTAGATCACTAGATCAAATGAAAGAGCAACTGTTCAGTAATAAAAAGAGCTGTGAATGTCACTGCAGCATTCTGGTTGAAAAACTGTTATATTATTTCTAATATATTAAATCAGCTAATAAATTAAAATGCACTAAAATTGGCAGGAAAGTGGCATATATAAGTTTTTCTCTGTAGAGGATGTGTTAACTTATTTTCATGTAGAAAAGTCAACAAAACATGTCATATGTCATTTGACCAGGGGTGTTCAAATTTATGTGCAGTACCAACTCCTGAAAAGGATCTTTAATAGCTCCTGGCTTGGATAGACAGGTCTAGGTAAAATATTTAATGGGTAGGTTAGGTTCTTTAAAAAAAACATTCTTCAGACGTGCACATCTGATTTATAAAAATGGTTCTTTAGAATCATCTACTGAAAGTTTCTTTAGGGAACCAAAACAGGTTTGTCTATTTGTCCTGAATTGTTGCTACTGTTGTTTGTACTGAGTGTCTCTTGCATTGTTGCCCCAGGGCAACAAACCCATTTTCCTCACTTTACAATCACACAATATATATTTAAAGATGATGAAAGGGTTAATAATGAAGGGAGTTTACATAAAAAAATCTAAAACCCTTGTTGGTCACACTATCCCTGGTGGGCATTTGTAAACCTTTTTTTTGCATGGTGCAGCTTGTGGATGATACAGCTTACTGCTCAGAAAAGCAAAATAGTGTTTTTATCTGTCCAGAAATATGATTCATATCTGTTAGAGTGTGAAGTGGATTTGGATTTTTTCTTTGTAATGTTGAATGTCATATAAATATTGTTTATGTTATGGAAAAATTGTGAAATATGTTTGTTGCCTTGAAGCAATATTGTGCGACAGTGAAATGGATTTAGCCAGTAGCCAGCTAAACTGTCACTTAATTTTACATTTTGAATTATTATTTTTTTTTTTGGAATTTGGAATTTTGGAATTATTTATTTTTTATTTGGAATCATTTCATGCCTTTGCCTATTTTGGAATTGTAACTTCTGAAGTGTTTAACATGTATGCAGTTTTAGAAAGCTTGAAGCCCCTTCCAGTCAATTATATTATGTAGCAGTCAGCATCCAATATGTTGGTTTTGTTTAGAAAATGAACGGCATTTTTTTTTTTTAATTAATTGATTCGTTCCTGATGTTTTAGCATAATTTTAATCTTATATTACTCCAGAATGTTGTATCATGATTCTTTTGAAAACAGCATGAAATGTGATTATTATCAGTTTTTTAAAAGTAAGATCAAAAGTTACTCGGTTTCATTCCAAATGTTTAGATAACAAACCCAGAGTTCTGTATAACACTCATTTATTTACATGGTTGCAGAGTGTTGCCTCAAGGCAGCGTACCCCAAATGTACTCCCTCATGTGTTATTTTTAAAAATTGTTTTTGATTTTAGTTATCAGGACCGTTTTAGTTATCTGACCATGCGACCACACAAGCTAAATAAATCTGTGCCTACACTGCTTTTCCACTTGAAATGGACACAAGTACTCAACCAGGGAATGAGTAGTTCTGGATTTGGATTTGTTACTGTACTATACTGTACTATACTGCCCAGTGGAAAAACACTATATAACATCGCTCCAAAGAAGCTTTGGCAGCTTCATTTTTAACAGTGTAGCTATCCGATCAACTCAAAACACACAAAGTGACTACGTGTAACCAGGTTCAAATACACACACACTGAGATGGAGATTGCAACACTACTCAACTCAAATACATTCGCACACTGCTGCCTAAACATTGACTATTGAGCTTCATACTCACGAGCTGCAGTTGAGTCACTACTTATGAGTGCTGCAGTGAGTTCTGTTTGTATTGCCTATGTAAATATCATTCCCCAGAGCATTCATTTGATAAGTAGAGCTGTTTATAACTAAAAAACCCAGCTGTGTGTGATTTCATACAATAAATGGGACATATTAATTAGAGTCATCCATAATTAAATTGAAAAGAAGCATTCATGATTTTGCACAGCTGTATGTTCCATTGAAAACACTGAGATGACAGCAGAAATGTGGCTCTGTTTTAAGATCAGCACCCTCCATCTGTAGACACCCCTTGTAATTATTGAGTTCGGGTGTTTTACCCACAACTATTGCTAAGAGCTGTATACAATCAAGAACATAGCCGTGCATTCTCCATAGACAGACACTGGCACTAGAATGGGTCATACTAGTGAAGAGCTCAGTGACTTTAAATATGATACTCTCATAGGATGCCACCTTTGCCACATGTAAGTTTGTGAAATGAATGCTCTGTATGTGCTATTATTGTAAAATGCATGCGTCTGAAAGCAACAGCAGCTTGAAAAAGTAGCTCTGCAAACTTGCAGAGCAGGGTAGCCTAGTACTGAAGCACATAGCTCGTAAAAATTGCCTATTCTCTGGAACTTAATGAAATCTAGTGTTAAGTGTTGGCTGGGTTGGCTGTGTAAAACATGCCGCCACTGGACCAGTGAAAACATGTTTGTGGAGTGATGAATCAAGCTGGGTTTGGTGGAGCACTGCGTGCCACAGTACAGTTTGGTGGAGGAGGGATAATGGTCTGGGCTGTTTGCCAGGGTTTGGGCCTCTTAGTTACAGAGAAGGGTAATGTTAATGCTACAGCATACAAAGACATTTTAGACAATTATATAGTTCCAACTTTGTGGCAACAATTTGAACACCTTCCCAGAAGAGTGGAGGCTGTTATAGCTCCAGATGTTGGGGGGGGGGGGCAACTCCCAGTAAATACCCATGGTTGGAATGGAATCTCTAGCATAGGTGTGATGATCAGGTGTCCACCTGCTTTTGGCCATACATATATATATATATATATATATATACATATGTGTGTGTGTGTGTGTGTGTGTGTGTGTGTGTGTGTGTGATTCTTTGGCCAAGCTGTCACTTTAAACTTATCTGGGATCAGCTCTCAGTCATGCTGACAGATGTACTTTCTGGGCGGTGGCAGAACAGAGCACTGGGGTCAGTGTTGGGGTCGATAGCTGGCCACAGGCCACACTGCAGCTCAGGTGCATCGGACAGAGCAAAGCGCTGACAGCAGGACATTGCCCATCAACCTGGAGTCTATTACCCCCTCTGTTTGTTCATACACACTTGCTGTGGACGCACAGCTATCCATGTCAATACCAACAGCATGCTCTCCTAGAGGACCGGCAAAGAATCCTTAAAGGAGTGATTCAAAAAATTATTAACACCATTTTCACCCTAAATGTAAACAGTCAGCTAAGAACAGTCAGCGAAGTTATATGTCTGACGTTTGTTACTTTAGTTCTGCACTACAGCTACAAGGCTAATGTAGCCAACAAATAAAGGAAGATTCTGAATATCAAATACTGTGTGTTAAGGGTGTGTGTGAATGTATATGTCTGTCTTTCTGTCTGCCCTGCGATGGACTGGCGACCTGTCCAGGGTGTATCCTGCCTTTCGCCCAGTGACAACTGGGATAGGCTCCAGCTCTCCACGCAACCCAGAAGGATAAGCGAATCAGAATGTGTGTGTGTGTGTGTGTGTGTGTGTGTGAAATGTGAAGGTCATTTTAACCAGAGTGACTACATTAAATACATTAAACACTCATAAAAAAGATGGTTCTTGAAGGGTTCTTTAGTAAAGAGATTAGAACCATGAGTATAAAAATGGTTCTTGCATGGTGAAATGGTTTTTCAGATTGATGGAGAACATGCTGACCTCTTTGAAAAGGGTACTATATAGCACCAAAAAGGGTTCTTCTATTGTTACGATGTCAAGCTTGTAACAATAGCAGAACCTTTTGGTGCTATATAGAACCATTTTCAAAAAGGTCAGCACGTTCTCCATCAATCTGAAGAACCATTTCACCATGCAAGAACAATTTAAGCCTGAAATGGTTCTAAATAGAACAATTCCCTTCACTAAAGAACCATCTTTTTTAAGAGTGCACTCTATTCAGTCATGCTCATCTACGAGAAATTCTCTATTGATCTCCTATGGTAGTGTTCCTCAGTCCTGGCCCTGGAGCTGCCCTGCATTCCAACTTCATGAAGGGCTTGTTAATGAGCTGCTGAGTTGAGTCTGGTGTGTTATGAGCAGAGAAAGTGCTCAAGGACCAGATTTTATTGCATAATACACTCACTGGACACTAGTAGAAACACCTGTCTTGTACTTCCACTCACTGTCCACTTAATGAGCTCTGCCATTCTTAGTCCACAGTTATAGAACTGAAAATTTTACAATTATAGACTGAAACTCATCGGTTGTCATTTACAATTTGTCAGCTTTCAAGCCCATTGATCATTTGACAGTTTCTGACCACAAAACCACTGTAGACCAGATATTATTTGGGTGGTGAATCATTCTCAGCACAGCAGTGACACTGACAGGTACGAGACAGTAGCCAGGTTTCCACCCCCATATTTTTATGCTTGCAAAAAGCCTTCATAGTAACAGCAAATATAGAATAAAATGGCAAAAAATAGTTGAATAAATGGCAGAAATAAGATGGTCTCCACGCTCTTTCGTGGTAAAATATATTCATAAAATTGAAAAAAAAAGCAATGAGAAGTTTGTTTTAAAGTTTTCTTTGTAAACTCGTTCCGTGTATTTCATAAGTGTCCTAAGTATAATACAGAGTTTTATTCTCTTACTTCAAGATGATCAGGCTTACTTTTTGATTTTTTTAACAACATTTCAGTTATTCACCTAAGTTTAATTTGGCACTTAAGTACAAACTTAGTGCCACTGCTTGGTTGAGAGTGGTCCACCATCCAAAAATATCCAGCCTAGAGTGAATCTGTGGTCAGAAACTGATGAACTGATGAAAGGATAGATGATTTCATTTTAAACAAGCAATGTGGAGCTAAAAAGTAGGGGTGTCTAATAAAGTGGCAACTGAGTATAATAAAAATATAATATTACAATACTTCAAGAGGTTTAATAAGTTAGAACGTAGAATTAGTGCCACTTTTATAAAAAATGCCATCAAAACTATGAATATGATTATTTTTATTCACCATTTCAAATACTGCACTGCACTAAATCTAGTTAAGCAGGACTAATAATTGTTCATTGTTCTTTCAGAATTTTTTTTTCGTGACGTTATGTAATTTATCACGATAACATCTACTAAATTCAAGTTAGAAAATAAAGTATGCATATGTGATTGTTATTGCAGCAAAGTCGGACATGAAAAATAACTGCTTTTCTCTCTTCTTTGTGTATTGCAGCTGTTTCGGCGATGAGAAGCAGTGCCTCAGCGTTCGGGTTTGCTGTAAGTATGCTGTCCTTATGCTGCTGCTACCAAATGGCTAGTTTGATGGCTGTGACTATTAGTAAACACTGTTTCGTCTGTTTCCAGTTTGATGCCACCCTAGACGTGCTGTCCTCCATCATCGTGCTGTGGCGCTACAGTAATGCAGCAGCTGTGCACTCAGCACACAGAGAGTACATGTGAGTCCTGCTGTCGTCATGATGCTTAGAAGTGTTTGAAGTAGATTTCCTCTTTCTCCTGGGGCTGCAGAATAGGGCTTTAAGGGCGTATATCAGGGAGAACTTAATTTCCCTAACTTTTTTTAAATAAAAGAGATTGATGTGTTATGTTAAACAACACATTTACATTAACACCAACCAGCCATTAAGGACATCATTTTCCTTTTCACTCTTTGTCCATTTTACCAGCTCTGAGTACCATATAGGTGCACTTTGTAGTTCTACAGTTACAGACTGTAGTCCATCTGTTTCTCTGCATACTTTGTTAGTCCCTTTTACCCTGTTCTTCAGTGGTCAGGACCCCCATGGACCCTCACAGAGCAGGTACTATTTGGGTGGTGGATCATTCTCAGCACTGCAGTAACACTGATGTAGTGGTGGTGTGTTAGTGTGTGTTGCGCTGGTCTGAGTGGATCAGACACAGCAGTGCTGCTGGAGTTTTTAAACACTGTGTCCACTCACTGTCCACTCTATTAGACACTCCTATCTTGTCGGTCCACCTTGTAGATAGAATGTTAGAGACAGTGGCTCATCTGTTGCTGCACAGTTTTTGATGGTCATCCTCTAGTCCTTCATCTGTGGTCACAGGACGCTGCTGACTGGATATTTTTGGTTTGTGGACTATTCTCAGTCCAGCCGTGACACTGAGGTGTTTAAAACTCCAGCAGCACTGCTGTGTCTGATCCATTTACACCAGCGCAACACATAGTAACACACCTCCACCACATCAGTGTCACTACAGTGCTGAGAATGATCCACTCCCCAGATAATACCTGCTCTGTGGTGGTCCTGTGGGGGTCCTGACCATTGAAGAACAGGGTGGGCTAAAAAAGTTAGCTAACAAAAAAAGATCCAGCCCAGATTGTCTTTTCATTGAGGCCCAATACAAGGCACCCAATTCAAGCAGAGATCATTTATGTATATCAATCTTAAAAGCCCCGTTACAAAACAGCCTGTTTAACTCTAAAGATAAAGAGAGGTTAGAAAATAGTTGTGTAAAAATGAATTGTGACTGTTTTTGGTACATAAACCCACACAAACATTATAAGTAGACCTCAGGGGAAAAATAACAAAGCAGAAACATATACTACACAGGCTCTTTTAAAGAAAAATCAGCTTCTAGTTTACAGAAAACATTGGAAACTGTCAAAACTGGGTTCACAGCAGGTAATGCTTATGCTGCACTCTCAAAAAAGGCTAAATGCAGTTTATCTTACAATCTGAAAAATGATTCAGGGGCCAAAACTCATTTCTGTTTGTAGTATATTGCCTTAATTAATATGGCAAAAAAAGAACAACATGATGCTACTTGATGCATGATGTGTCCGTATTTAGTTTTATCTTGGTTATTACTGGATTTTTATAACTGGTGTAAATCAACTCTAAGTATTTTTAATGAATAACACAGTTGTTCAATCTAGTACTGATAGGATACTCAGAAAAGCTTATCATAAATGCAGCAGAACACGAGATAAAGTGTGTTATCACAAATAACATCACCACTGTGCTTCATTTGCATCCACAAGCGGAAGGCAAGTTATTCGCAATAACACATGACCTTGAGTGCTGTATTGCTATTACACAACAGTTTTGACAAATAAAGAAGAAAGTAAAGCAAAGAAGCCCCAAATATTTGATCAAATGTGCTTTTATATTGTCAATCCCTTCCACCAAAAAAGTAGTATTCTTTTGTGTTCTGGACAGCTCAGCTTTTTCACTACCTGCCAGATTAACCTGGATGTCATTTTGTTCCAGTTCAGTCTGCAAAGCATTTCACAGGCCATCTTGTTTGTTTAAATGTATTCCGTCCATTTCTGGCTTGGTTTATTTGTTCTGCCATCACAGCTGCCGACTGAAAAGCTTCCTTAGAGGCAGTGACAAATGTTCAGAATTTGGTGCAGGCCTGCTGTCACACTCTGTTTCAGAATCTGACCAAACGGGCTGAAGATATTATACCTTATATTTCTTCTAAATTATCTTATACATTATCTTATACATTATGCTGTAGAAGTTATCTAAAGCGTCCATGTTCTGTTTTTTAAATATGCCAAAGTAGAAACCTAGAAACGTGAGTCGTTGCTTAGCACCTAGTGCTCAGTGAAAAATTATTATTGTGAAAAATTTGCTGTCTTCACAAATAACAGCACAGGTAGAACACCAGCCAATCAGATTGTGCTGTCAGAACTAACTGTTGTAAAGACGAGAAATTTATCACAATAAGAGCAACATAATGTTATATTGCCCTCCCCTACCTTCACGCAGTTTTGGATTACAATGAAGACACGATGGCTTAACAATACCGGCAAATGCATGTAATAATGTAGAGTTGTGCTTCAGGGTCCCTTTTTACCCGTCAAGCCCTCTTAGTAAATGAGAATCTGTTTGTTATCCAATATCCTTGCTGGATGAATGAATAAAATAAATAAATAAATAAATAGCTGAACAGATGAATGTCTGCACTGAACAAACATTAGCCAACTGAAGACATTTCAGCATTATATAAAATGCGGTTTACAATAAAGCAAGAGCATACTGATATTGGCTAGAGGCATTTAATTGGATTCAACATATATTATGATGAATACCAGTTATTACTGCCACAAAGTGTTTTTAGGGTGCTTATTTTTTTAGTTATGTTATCGTCAAGCAGACTTGGAGGCAGTTAGATTTGCCCAGTCAGCAGGAGATGTAGATTGACAAATGTTCCTGTGATTCAGCCTTTAAGGGTGTGCAGTGTTATGCACGTGCATATGTCATGATGTGTCGGCTGATGTTCGTAGTGTATAATTAACCTAGTTCAGGATGTGTATTTGTGTGGATAGCATTCAAAAGAGTTGAATCACTTGTTAATTTAATCATGGATAATTCTTGGTATTTTACATACATGTTTTTTATCGTTGGCTGTTTTTATTGTTTATTTATTTCCATTTTTAGATTTCTTCAGTATCCAGAGCTCACATTGCATGGGCTTAGTGAACACACTTGCACCAGTATTTTTTATTAGTCAAAGCAATATAAGTAACATTATTTGCTCTTTAATAGACCAAACTGGAATTTTACATTAACCCTAAAGCAAAAATGTGGTTTAAACTTCATTAAATCCAATTAAGTGCTACATTAAAAGTAAAGCCATTGGCTCATTAGGCATTGAATCATGCTGTGACATTTTCGTATACGTGTAGCAGCAGCATTTAAATACAGTGCAAGTGCACTTAACTGCCTCATTTTTTATGTCATAAAATTGCCAAATAAAAATAATAAATTATTATTAAATAGACACCTAACTAAATGTTTAGATGTTGTGGTCAATATTTCGACTATTTTTGGAACAAGTAAATAATAAATAATACATAGTAGAAATATTTTTTTGCCAATATTTTTGCCAATATTTTGCTTTGAGTTTTGACTTTTGAAATAAGAGGCATGCTGTAGCTCCTTTCATTATTCTGGACACAATTCATTTTTTGTGTAGTGCATTACAATAATCACAGTTAAGGGGTATTATTAGGCACATGAAGCAGAGTGAAACCCCACAATACCCATGATAAGATCACTGAAACATGTGGTCTCAAGTAGCTTATTGCTTTTATAAAACTACAGACAACATAAAATAAGATAAAATACACAATATTTCAATAAATCATTTAAGTTTAATTATTAATAATATTTGTGATAAATAATTATTCTGCCAAGAAATGTAGTTTCTTTAGATTGTTATTGTTGCCAAAGCAAACACTTTAACATTTCCCATAACAAAATTTTGCAGATTTGACCATGAAGTGAGTAGCGCTGAGATTTTTAGTTAATGCTATGTATGTAACTTGCCATGAAGTGTAGGCAGTACAGTATGAACATGTCCATTATTGAGGAAGATGTTCAGTTCCATCATCCCTCAAAGGAGTTTAGTAACACTGATATTTATGGCCAGCTTGTCACATTGATTTATCAGTCTACTCAGGCTTTAGCAAGAGCTTTAGTATTTATAAAGAAGCTGCTTATCGAGTTCTTCTTTGGAGTCTGTCTTTACACGCTGTGCATTAATTTTAAAGTTGTTAATAAACAATCATGGGTGTTTCTTTTAAACATGGAATATATTTAGTTTAGTAGCTAAGTATTCTAAAAATTGAAACCTTAACTGTATTCTGAATGCTGCCTTTACAAAATGTAACAGACTGAATACAGATATACAGATTTCATAACTTTGTGCTATTCAGGAAGGAGGTAGCTGTTAGAGATTTAGCCTGGGTTTGATGGTACTTGAGGCAAAACTAAAACACAGACATTTGAAATGTGTAAGGCATTGCACTGACAATCTTTACTTTTTATATTGCAGTATTAGTAATTAATTTAATTCAAAGACCGTGACTTTAATGGAGTTGTTTAGCCTGTTATCTAGCTGTTCAGCCTGGTTCTAAAAAGGAATAAGTTGTCCTCCTTCAGTTTAAACAAAACTGAGTTCTTATTTCATCTATACACTTGGTGGTCCATGCGAGCAGCATTACAGTCAGGAGTCCAAGAATTCAGTTCTGCTCACTTTACTCTCTCTTTCTTGGTTTTTAAACCGCTTATGCTTTTTTCTCTTGCTTTTGCTGTGAAAGTGTGAGAAAAGCTGGAGCAACTCAGATGCTAAAAGGCTAGTCTGCTGACATTTGCTTCACCTTAACTATGTCTTAAAAATAAAAAAAATAAACACATAAAAATGAAGCATTCAGAAGTTAATGAATTGTTTCAGAAACTACAAAAAATACACATTAGAGTCTGACGCCATGTTTGTTTTGGAATGCCCGCTTTTCATGATCCAATCAAATCCTGAAGAAAAAAAATTTGGCTCATCCACAATTATTTCCCACCTAAATATCCTATTTCACTCTGAAATACGTCACGTTAAGGAAAAAACTTTGAACCGCGATTATCTGTTTCATAATTATTTTAAACCTGTCAGGACGCACTAGCATATCACTATCATTTCATACATGTATCTGCAACCAAATCATACTATTGAAAACACTGTGTGAGTTTACATGTACTTAATACTCTGATAACTGCAGAAAATCAGATTTTGTCAGTAGTCTGATCAACGTGTTTACATGCACTTAAGTAATCAGACAATGGAAGACTCTGGGTCTACACGATGTAAACGTAATGTAAAACTCAAACTTCATGCTACGACTAAATCATCACCAGTTTACCTGAATATGAACATACATCATCAAGAAGATGAAGAATATTTTACCCTTCATTTCATCAAGCATGTGTTTGGTTTCAGTGTTGCTCCAAAAGTGTTTTGCTGCCATGTCTTGGCAACGCTGCTCGCTTATCTCGCTTGAGAAGTCTGAAAGAAATAAGAGTAGGAGTTTACATGCACTGAGAAATTGGATTACTGAGCTAAAACCCAACTCTCTTTATCGTTTTTATTAATCAGATTTCTAGACCTTCTGAGTATGCTGTTTACATGACCGTTTGAATAATCAAATAACTGCAGAAATCTGATTATACTCGGATTATTTAGTGCATGTAAATGCACTCATTGATTCCAAACTTTTGGACTGGGATTCCTTTGTCCTGTAGTTTATGTAAACCCATTTCACACGAAGTATTTTGTGAAATCTGGCAGTATTGTATGACAGTATTGTAGTGCATCAGTCCAGTTTCCCACTCTGCTGTAAGAAGCTGAGCTGTGGTGGAGGAGAGCCAGCCAGCAGGTCTCGAGAGACTCTGTTGAGGAAGCAGGATCCGGGCTTCAGGGTCGGAGAGCGTCCATTAGATAGGCTTGCACTGTGCTGTGGTGCGTTATCAGTGCTGGGGGAGAGAATAGTGATGGCTAAAGGTCAGCAAGGCTTTGTGTGCCATGTGAAAGGCAGAAAAGTGCAGGACAAGCAAGGAGAGAGCGAAGGCAAAAGAGAGAGAGGAGTTGAGATGTGCTACTGACTGGAGGAAGTGATAGAGACATACTTGGGGGAGGTGATAGCACTGATTTTCTTTTCAATCCAAGAACAAATCATTCAGAAATATCCTGATACCAACTCTGGCACTTTAAAAAGTTTTCTTATACGTAAAAAGAGAAATGCTTGTGATTTCTGCAGTGAAAATGGAACAACTGAATATAATGTCATTTCCAGTTTTTCCAGTATCTCCAGTATTTAGTATGTCCACTCTTTGCCTTTATTACACCTTCCATACTTTTTGGGTAGCTTACTTCTAGTTTTTCAAAGAAATTTGCAGGGATATTTTTCCACACCTCTAAAGTTCAGTCTTGGAAGTTGGTTGCATTTTCACAACCCAAGTGATCCCAAACACACACTGTTATATAGAGGTCAGTCCATTGCTCTGATAACACCAGCAGCTTCATTGTTTAATATGCAAATTTACTCCTTTTTCTCATTAATGGCTTCTTGCTACACATCCTTTCAGACACAGTGTTGAGTTGTCCGCTCACAGTGGAAGGATGGACAGAAACACCTGTGGATGTTTTCAGATCTGAAGCAAGAGTGTGGCTTGATTTTCTCCTCTCTCTCTAAGATGAAAGCTGCTGTTTATTTGATAGGGACATACTTCATGGCCATTTCAACTGGAAAATAAAAAAAATAAAGGATGGTCTCTGAGTTTTGCACAGTACTGTTATTATTGTAAAATTGTTCTCCTCAAGAAATTAAAAATAAAGGTATTAAACGATTAAAATAGCATGAGGCCTGTCATTATATTCCTGGATAAAGTCTATGTGTATTTTCTTATCCTACACATAATTTGCTACAATCTTTTTCACTTTCTTCAGTGTCAGATACATAGAGATGGTAGTATAAACCCACACTCAAGTGCAGTGTTACTTCTATAAAAATAATAAGTAAAGAAGTAAACGTAGCCTAGCACAAACTGAGTAGGAGTAAAACAGTATGAGGTCAAAAAACAACTACAGCACTGATGTCCCTGTAGAACTGCAGTGGAACTCTTTAGTACATCCAGCATCTATCAGCAAAGGAACTGAAGTTCCTGTGGTGTTAGGTTTTTCTCTTTTGGTTCTCCAAAACCCTCCAAACTAAGCAAAGGCAGTACAGACCAGGTGCGGAACCAACAGAACAGAATGAAATTAAACCCCAACAGAGAATTTGTAGCTTAAAGTGACTTAAGTACTTCAGTACCTGTCTGTGTAGAGATGTCTTTCTATTTTTGCTAATTGAGTATCCGCAAGAGGATATTCGGTTAACCAGTGGGGGGAAGAAACGCTAAACAAAACAATGAAAACAAACAACTTCATGCAAATTCAACACAGGGCCTAATTTTTTAGGTTATAACCTGTTAGAAGGCTTTCCAAATTCAGGCCTCATCCACATGAACCTGTTTCATTACAAAATTACATTATCAGCATAACAATCGGAGCAAACAGTAGAATCTTTGCATGAATTGTGTTTGTCCCCTTTCGCTTTAATGACCGTGTGCACTCAAGCTGGCACAGACTCCGGTCACTAACAGCGACAAAAGCCTCTGTGAGTAGATCAGATCCACCTGAAAGTCATCTGAACGTGAGCTTCAATAGAAGGAATAAAACTAAAAAAATAATCTGTACAAAGGCCTTAACATGGTCAGTATGGTGAGTGATACACATTTGAATAAGTTTGAATCATGATCTAGAATCGTAAACATTTCTTTTTTTTTATTTTATTTGTCATAACTTTCCTTTGTTTCCATTTATTGAAAATGTTCTGCTGTTTATTTCCAAGATTCAGTGAAAACAATCCCAGATTTTCAGTGTGGTCTCAGTTGTTTGGAGCCCACTGTCAATAAGAACGATTTTTTGCTTTTCTACATCATTTGAGGATGGCAGCTGTCCTTTATATTGTGCAAACATTTCAAGATTAATAAACTGATAGAAATGCTCCAAAATTGCTTGGAATAACCTTAACTTACATTGAAAGGAAAGAATGTTTTGCCCTCTCCTGTAAACTTAACATTTTGAATATACTTATTTTTCTTGGGACAGCGATGATATAATGGAGCATCCTAGTTTACTCTTAATAATTTACTCTTTTCAACATTCCATGACTATTCAAATACTCTGAGTCATCCTAGTATCAACATGTTAGTTCAGCTAGAGCAGTTAGCCTAGTTATTCTAAGAGCCACAGTATAGCTGTTCGGAGGCTGCTTTTGAAGGCCGATTGCATCACAGTGGCGTGACTAGGCTGTCCCATTTTGAAGCCTCCTTCATATCTCAAATTTCTCAAATTTATTTATATAGCGCCTTTTACAACAGATGTTGTCACAAAGCAGCTTTACAAAGAATCCGGGGGACATAGAGGGACATAGTTAGAAAAACAAATTAACCAAAAGCTCGACTAAACAGGTAGGTTTTTAGCCTGGTGAGGCCTGAAGCCGGACTGAAATTTTTCATATATATTACTCCTATGCAGATGGGAACATAATTGTTTTGCCACTGCTTTCTCTAAAATTTTTGATAAAAAGGGAAGATTTGAAATAGGTCTATAGTTTGATAGCT
Organism: Colossoma macropomum; assembly: GCF_904425465.1. Classification (NCBI taxonomy): domain Eukaryota; kingdom Metazoa; phylum Chordata; class Actinopteri; order Characiformes; family Serrasalmidae; genus Colossoma; species Colossoma macropomum. Next base: position 1,024,513 of record NW_023495014.1, read on the forward strand.
CAGAGGGGTCAAGACTAGGTTTCTTTATTAAGGGTTTAATTACACCTAATTTAAGAGATTTTGGAACATACCCGAGGCTGAGAGAAGAGTTTATTATAATTAGAAAGGGCTTAGTTATTTCTGGCAAAACATCTTTAAGTAAACCTGTAGGAATAGGATCTAGCATACAAGTTGTTGTTTTTGTAGATGAAATAATTTGGACAAGCTCTGTTTGTTGGAGTAAAGTAAAAGACTCCAGCGTCTCTGTAGTGGTTATACTGCACTCTAGATCTAGATTAGGTTTATAGGACACTGCACTGCAATGCAATATGGCTGAGAAATGAGTCCTTCTTTAGTATTGGGTAACTGAGGCAAATAGCTAATGATACAAACGTAAAAAAAAAACAATCTCATCAGTCGCCGGCAGTGAAGCATCTCCATCTCTAATGAATGAAAAAAATAAAAAACTAAAATCAGTTTCTGGCTCCATCTTTAAAGAACTTTAAAAAACCTTCAAAGGAGCAGTGTTCCGTGATACAACGGTAAGAACGAGAACAGCGGTGCTGTGACACAAACAGGAAATCCGCTGTAGAGCAGATCGTCTCATTTCTACACAGCCTTTGAAGGATGCAGCCCCTGAATTGGGACACACTGCATCTCAGCCTTTCTAGGCCAGAGACAAATTCAACGCAAGTACGCAAACGTAAATGACAGCATTCGACCAATGCGTTACAAACGCATAGCCATTCTGTACAAACTCACCATGTGTTCTTATGTTACTGTGGCAGTTAAAACACTCAGTGCTCAAGGGGGCGATAGAGGACAAATCGAAGCTACTGTTATTCCAGCAGCCTCAGAGGCCAAACATGGACAGTGGAGGAGAGTGATCTGCTTTACCTGTTCTGTTTGAATAGAAAGGCGATAATGTATCGTTTATGTTTATGTTTATGTAAGTGAACCATTTTTGCATGACACTCATCTGCTTGTCTGCTGTGTCAGTTGAGAAAGCACACTGGCAGTACAAGGCCGCTTGGCCAGGCTTGGCTTTCGTAGTAGCACCCTTGCTGTAAAACTTGGAATGTAGCTCAAAGGCTATGTTCACACAGCAACGTGGCCCAAATCTAATTGTGACCTGTATGTGACATTAGTGTGAACAGATCACACCCCTAAACTGACCCGCATGCGCCAAAGAGCAATGCTTCATGTTGCTTCATGTGGCTCATCCAGAGGTCAACAATCACGACTGCCAACAAACGCCAGTCACTCCCGGAGGTTTCAGTTTCATCTTCACCAGCGTCACAGGAGCCATCATGAAGCTTCATTGACTGACAGCTGGGCGCATCACTCAGAATGTGTTCGAGCTTGCCGTAAAAAGGCCACGGTCAATTCTTTGGTTTGCGTCCTTGGGTTCTTTAAAGTTTGCTTTCACACTTTTAACTGTTCTTTGACGCTGCAGCCTCGTTCTCTTACGGCCACGTTCGGCCGGTTCTTTCGGAATATCTTTGAACATGGAGGGGTTTTAGATAAGTCTGTTTTTGCACAATTGTACAAAAAAGTTGGATTGACATAAAAGTCGAATGAACTCAATGCAGTCACATTGCCACAAATCGGATACATATCGGATTTCAGTACCACATATGAAAGCGTCTCAAAACGGAAATGAAAATGTCAGATTGATTATGTTTTTTGCTGTTCACACTGAGACACAGACACACATCTCTGTCACATATGAAGAAAAAGATCAGATTTGAGCCACTTTTACCTGCTGTGTGAACATAGCCATATTTTCTGGTAGCAATCACTTGCAAATATGAGCAAAATTAACACATTTTACAGCCTCGTTGACACTTAAAGTTACCATTTTGCTGAATTGTTAGCCTGTTTATTTTCTATGTTTTCCCGTCAGTATTCGGATACTGGCACCAGCTTAACTCAGTACTCGCACATCCCTAACTGAGCATTAACACATACACACATTGGTCTAAGCGTGGTCTTTGCTGTCTCATAAGAGAAGCTGTTGTGATGCAGACTGTTGGGGGAGCAGGGTGACGTCATGGTGCACGCTGCTGTGTTCAGCTGGGAGAGAGAGAGAGAGAGAGAAAGCAGAGACAGGTGAGGCTGAGAGTGCAGTGTACTTCAGTATCCCTTAGAGACCCACACTGAAGAAAGCGCTGCTTTATTGGCAGAGCTGAAAGCCGGTAGTAGAGTTGAACGTTCTCCAGCCTTTCCCTGCCTCTGGTTACAGCTCCGCTTAAGCAGCGCTGCTGCCAGAACCTTCATTTCTGCTCAGCTCCAGCCGTCAAAGCACCAAGAGTCTACAAGAGCAGAAAGAGTAGAAACAGATGGGCAGAGAGAAGGAGATAAAGGGGGGGAGAGAGAGAGAGAGAGAGAGAGAGAGAACCTGGCACTGAGAAAGGCACAGTGCAGCTTTGTGAGTGTGCAGCTCGTTTGAACAGCCTCTAATGAGAAAAGCAGGTTGTCCGTGTCACTCGCTTCGTTAGCCAGCAGATCCAGCACCCACAGTCTCTCTCTCTCACACACACACACACAGTCTCACACACACACATTCAAGACAGAAAGAAGTGGAGGTGAACAAGTGAGTAAAAAAGGAGGGGAAGATGGAACGTTGGAGAGAGGATAAGGGAACGAAGATGAGGCAGCGAGGATAAGACTGCACTCATAAAAGCTGCACCCGTGATTTGTCCTTAGGGTCTACTCTTGTTTATATTTAAACTGGATCAGGCAGTGATTGGGCTCTAGTCTGTCTTACATCCTTTCAGATTTTTTGCGTGCTCTGTTCTGTATCAGTTTGGTTTCTAACATTTTGTTGTGCACGTGTCTGTCTGCATGAGGTTCTCTGCTAAATGAATAAATGTAAAGCAGTTGAGGCAGTACAGATGAAATAGTGTGGTTGGAGAATGAGGTAGTGAAGGTGAGGCAGTGTCAATGAAATAAGGAGGATGAGGTATTGAGGGTGAGGCAGTGTGGATGAAATAAGGAGGATGAGGCAGTGTGGATGAAATAGGGAGGATGAGGCAGAGAGGGTGAATTAGAGGGGATAAGGCAGTGAGGGTGAAATAGGGAGGATGAGGCAGTGTGAAAGAAATAAGAAGGACGAGGCAGTGTGGACGAAATAGGAAGGATGAAGCAGAGGGGGTGAGGCAGTGTGGATGAAATAAGAAGGATAAGGCAGTGAGGGTGAGGTAGTGTGAATGAAATAAGGAGGAAGGGGCAGTGTGGATGAAATACGTAGGATGAGGCAGTGAGGGTGAGGCATTGGGATTGAAATAGGGAGTTTGAGGCGATATAGATGAAATAAGGAGCATGAGGCAGTGAAGGTGAGACAATGGATGAAATAGGGTGGATGAGGCAGTGAGGGTGAGGCAGTATGGATGAAATAAGAAGGATGAGGCAGTGAAGTTGCAGCAAAATCAACATTTTAAATCGACACTCACTGCTGACACCAGTGTAGAATGGGACAGTGTTCAGAAATCATCTAGGATCAGTTTCTGTGACTGAGATCAGAATCATGGGAGGAATCTAACTTCAGAGTCAACAGCCGTACTCAGAGATGCTTTGTGAATCTGAGCCCTGATCTCTCTGCACACTGCGCGAGTGTAACTGATGATGACGTGAATCACACAGATGATTAATGATGACAGAGTCAGCCCTGCAGTGGCTGCTGCTCATTGATTATTCTACTGATTGCTCAGGAGAACCTGTGATCTGTCAGACTGAGAGAAGCTGTGACTGATCAGTTTTGGTTGTGGGCTAAACTTTTAGACGAGTTTCTTTTTGTCTAAAACTCACAAATACTTTCAGCTGGTGAGGAAACTGAAGTGGTTAAGGTGTGTGGCTTCTGGTTACATCAGCAGCTGGTAGAAGACATTGTCCTGCCTAGAAGCAGATGTCTACATTTCTGCCTTATGGTCTTGAATTTTTATATTTGCTGGGATTCTAGCCTACAGGAGAGCTGTCATTTATATGGCCAGCCGTGTTGCAGATCGTTGGCTAGTGGCTAGGGGCTGTTGTTGCTAACTGTTGGGTCACCATGGCACGCCAGGAGCTGCAAAAGATTACAAGACTCAAAGAAAAAGGAATAAAAAGCAGACTGTGTTTTCAGTTTAGTTGATATGAATGGTAAAGCCTTTATGTGAAGCACTTAAAACAGTTGATGCAACCCAAAAGAACTGGGTAAGAGGTATTACAGCTGAAGAGAGAGAAAGAGAGAGAGATGATGTTCTGAGACCACCTGTTGTTTAGTTAATTTCCAGTCAAAACATCTTGGCCAAGAGCCTAAACAAGAGCCAGTATGAGAATGGCATCCAAGCTTCATGCTGCCTCTCGTGGATGCCTGACACAATGTCCATTAACCCTTTAAAATCAGGCTTATTACATACTAAGGCTTATTATTCAGTAACTACAAGGACTCCAATGCATACTGGTTGAGATATTCTTAAATTATGGAAGTGTGTAATAAAACTTTGGGCCCTGGCTTTTTTAAGGGTTAAGTGCACATTATTCAGGAGTTATTTCTGTGGAGATTAGATGCAGGATAATTCACTTGCATATAGAAGCCTAAGTCAAATGGAAATAAATTAAATAGCAATAGTTTCTAAAGCTGGATTTTAAAAAATGATTAAAAGAGACAGGATATAGATATAATGGGACTCTTAATAGCCACGCAAGACCTGGCAGACCACCAAAACTGTCAGTTAAACAGTAGTTAAAGCTTTCATCTTTGAGGGAGAGGAGAAAATGAAGCTGTATTCTTGCTAGTCAGGAAAGAAGCTGCTTGTGTTCTCAGAACAATGGACTGACCAGCCAATATCACTCAATATATTTGGTATTACTGTGATCATGAAAAGCAGAAAATGCAACCAACTTCTAAGACTGAACTTTAGAGGTGTGGAAAAATATTTCTTTCAAACTAGTCTCCTGGAAAAAAAGAGAATCTGTAATGAAGGCAAAGGGTTGACACGCTAAATACCGAAAACAATTCTATTTAGCTGATAAAGCTGTTAAAATGTTTTCTGCTTCTTTTCCTGACGGTAAAAATAACTCCATAGCCATTTTAAATGGGAGTTATATAAATGAAAGGTGGTCTCTGACTTTTGCACAATACTGTATGTGCCAGTGGAATCTTACAGAAAGAAACCTTTGGCTTTTCTGCACTGCCCCAGCTTTACCGAGGCCGAGACGTCCTCTGAACAACCAGACAGTGTAAACAGATCACTCACAGTCGAACCATGCACGACCAGACAAGCACACACACACACACACACACAGAGCATTTCTACAGCAGTAATGGAGCTCTACTGTCCTGCTTTCATTTAATCCGAGTCGAAAATTCTTCTGAGACACTCGCTGGCAGCAGGCGTGTGCGTGCGTGGGTGGGAGTCTGTGTGTGTGTGTGTGTGTATGTGTGTATGTGTGTGTGTTTTGTTAATGAGAGGACCACACCAGCAGTGGCGTAGAGGGTGAAGCTCACCAAGCTAATTATCTTCCTGGCAGTACCGCAGTGAGGATGGACCCAAGATATAACCAGTCCCAAGTAAATCTGACCATTTAATCAGCATGCAGTTCTTGTAGTTAGAGCTGCAAATAAGGAGTATTTTGATATTCAGATATTGTTGTGAATTAATCGACTAATTATTGATTAATTGGCTTAAATGTGGCCTGTAAATGTGAGGAGCTGTAACAGTAAGATGTTTGGCAATGTTTTGACAAACTAAGGTGCTGTTCACCAAGAACTTAGTTACCAACATGTGGCGCTTTGTTTAAGCTGCCCATACATTTGAGCCACAGTGAGTATTAAGCAATGGCTAAAAATAAGTGAAATAATAATAAATATAGATTAACGTTGTAGCTCTTCAGACTGCAGCATCATTTAACCGGTTCAACAATTTAACATGTTAGTTCACTAGACGAGTTATGTGTGAACAGGTTTCCAGGATGTTTTTCACATGAAACTGTGTTTACAAAATTGTAAAGTTGCATTTCAAGCTAATAAACCAGCTGCTAAGTAATGTAAGTTTACATCGAAATGCATTTCTTATGTAATTTGCTGTTAAATTGGTACAGTTTTGACCAGGAGGATCTAAAGAGGCAGTGTGGATGAAATAAGGAAGATGAGGCAGCGAAGGTGAGGCAGTGTGGATAAAATAAGGAAGATGAGGCAGCGAGGGTGAGGCAGTGTGGATGAAATAAGGTAGATGAGGCAGTGAAGGTGAGGCAGTGTGGAAGAAATAAGGAAGATGAGGCAGTGAGGACGAGGCAGTGTGGATGAAATAAGGAAGATGAGGCAGTGTGAAGGAAATACGGAAGATGAGGCAGTGAAAGTGAGGCAGTGTGGATAATATAAGGAAGATGAGGCTGCGAGGGGGAGGCAGTGTGGATGAAATAAGGAGTATGAGGCAGTGAAGGTGAGGCAATGTGGATGAAATAGGGTGGATGAGGCAGTGTGGATAAAAAAGGAAGGAGAAGGCAGCGATGGTGAGGCAGTGTGGATAAAATAGGGAAGATAAGACACCTTCACTGCCTCATCCTCCTTATTTTATCCTCACTGCCTCATTCTAACTATTTCATCATCCCTGCCTTATCCTCATTGGATCATTCTCTTTATTCTTTACCGCCTCATCCTTATTGCCTCATTCTCTCTATTTAATCCTCATTGTCTCATCCTCCGTAGTAAAAAGGGAACAGCTTGTATATCTGGGCTCATTTCAGTAATTAAATTCTATTAAATTCAGTACAGCTGTATTTGTATAGTGCTTTTTACAACATTGTCCCAAAGCAGCTATCCAGGTCTAAACCCCTAATGAGCGACTCTGAGGGAGACAGTGTCAGAAAAATAGCATGAGGAAGAAATACTGAGCACAAACTAGGCCTTTTTTCCGCTGTAGTGCCAACCATTTAGGCTTTTTCACATTTTCGCATTTTACCCAAGTGTTCGAGTTTAAAGCACAAACAGTCTTACCTCAGTTTCGATGGCTTCTCAGGTAGTTTGTGCAATTAGGGGGAACAAAGGAGCAAACTTTCTCATACAGAAGAAAAGGATGAGTCACCGCTGCTGACTAACATTACACTGAAAACAGTTTGTGCTTTGAAGTTGGTGCTGCAGCTGCTCTCAGTGAAACAGTTTCATGCTCCCCCTTAAAAACTGTAGGCATTAGAGAGACCAAATGCTCGACAGTAAGTAGATTTCAGGTCACTGGAGTCGGTGGTTGTGGAAAACGTCTACAGTGGCTTTATGGACCATGACAACGTGGTACCGGTATGTGTGCTTGTTTACCTTTTTGCCAACTAGTTTATTGTTAGCAAGCTGTTTAACATCCCCAGCTAACATGGCTAATCTAGGTTTTTGGTTATGGTTATTTTCACCTGTCCATCATTTCATCACCCTGTAGATGTTAAGCTAGTTGACGTTACTGTATCCTGATAGATGTGAAGGAATTCTTCCATGAAGAATCCTTTATATAGCTTGGACTCCCACGTTGTTATGTCATTGGTGTTCTCCAACAATTCTGGACATGTCCTCGAATTTCAGTCTTGGCCACTATGATAAAGATTAAGTGAAGTGAATGATACGCACACCAGTATTTCTGAGGGGATTTTCTGGGTGATGTTTGTGACGTTAACAACAGAGATCTGTATGATATATGAGTATGAGTGGTAACCTGACCAGTGCGCTTCAGTCAGATGCCAGAAATGGAAAACAGCTATATATACAGCTAATATATTGTCGCTGTACAAAAAAATAAAAACATTTATCTCCATTTTTGTTGTTTTTTATTACTTGAACATGGTGGCTGTCCTTTATATTGTGTAAAAAATCTGTTGTCCCCTTTTTGTTATATTACCTACAATAATGAATCATACATTAGATATTGGCTGACAAATATAAATGTCCTATAAATATAGAATGTAGCTGTACTATGATCCAGTCCAGTCCAGTACATAAATTCAGTATTGTTCACTATTCATAATTAGGGTTTGGACATTGACACTGTTCTTATTCAACCCCTGCTTTTGTTAAACCTTTAAATGGCCAGGACCCACTGTTTTTCTATAACCTAAGAATAGCTCAGCCAGTTTGCTTAGTTACTGAATAATAAGCTTTAGTATGTAATATGCCTGGGATTTTAAGGGTTAATAGTTTTGCACATGCTAGAAATTTTGCACATTCAAATAACTTGCGAGAATGAAGGCCTGTTGATATAATCTCTGGATAAGATTTCTGCAAAGAACAGTATAAATATAAAACTGTTTACTGCAGTTTTTCATGTGAAAGTTCATGTGTTGACTTTAACTGAGTGCCAACTACTGCATGAACTCCTAACCTGTTTCTTTAAGTGCTGAACCTGCCTTACACTAACACTGAACTTCTCACCTACCATGTTCTCATATTTAACACAATCAGTCTGCAGGATCTTTTTTTCTGATGGTTTGTTGTCAGACATTTAGCATTAATCATTGACTTATCTTGTGGATCTTTCCTCTGCATGGCCTGAGAGCCTCTGTTTAATTTTCTTTGGAAACATATGCTACTTCTATGATAACACCGCTATCTGGCACAGACTAGGAGTTCTTCTTTTGAGTCTTGGGCCTCTTTTCCTAATCATAACCCTAACATTGTTAATAATCAACTTGTATTGTTTGTTTGTTCAAAGTGTAGTTTTTGTTACCAGCGTTTGTAGATAAGCTTTCGGGGACCATCAAAATGAAGTGTGGTCAATATGATAAATGCATCGCAGAACTTGTTAAAGCTGATATTTTTAAGAAGGCAAGGCATTTAAGGCCACACTGTCCTGTTATGTGGAAGCAGGTTTACATGGCATTATTCTAATGCAGGTATAATAATTCAATACATTGCTAATATTGAATTTCTATGGTTAAGTTCTAACTAAGCCCATTTATTTTAGATCCACAATTATATCAGCCATTATATCAGTAGCAGCTCAGATGGCAAAGCCAGTGAGCTGAGGCTCTGACCTTTTGAAGACAGGCTTCTGGTAGAACCCATTCAATTTAAGCCCTAATCACGGTGTCAGTATGTTGAGCACAGCCCTCCTGTGCCTCCATCAACTGCAGTAAAGCTTCCCCTGTAAAACAGCGCAAAGCTTGCTTACTATAGATTCTCTAAGAACAGAATGCTTTCCTTTCGTCCATTTAAGGGCCAGGATGCGGTATTTGTCCTAAGCCACCTGCACATGTACGTGTTAATTTGTATTCCACCAACTTTAATTGCGAAGCGGCAGAGCAGATGCGCTGTTCCATCATTGATGACTCTGGGGATGCCAGAGAGGATGTGAGCGACCTGGTTGCTATGGTGACCTTGCTTTTCTTTATCTGTGGATAAAGTGAAAGAGACAGTGCGAGAGGAGATGGTACACGTAAGGGGGTTTTGGAGGAGGCTAACAAAGACCAGTCTGGGTGATGCTAATGACGGTAACGATGGAGATCTGTATGATGTAGTGCTGGTGACTTTTGTTTGAGCATTTCATGACCAGGACTTGCTGACCACATACCGTACAGCAGTCTTACTCAAAATAAATAGAGCTTGAATTATTTAGTGGGAATGTTTTGAAGAAAAATATCGAATTATGGTAATTTAAATGTGATTATTTTCTATAAATTAAGCCTCAGGCTTGAAAGCTGAAAGTACATTGCCAGACTGCCAGTTCTGCATTATTAGGTTAAATTTCCCAACTTAAAACTTAAGACAATGTTGATAATAGGGGATATAAGTAAAATTACAAATTTTGTTTTTTTACTGATGTTAGGATCTGGTCACGTTCTGAATATAACTTTATAAATGTTTGTCGATCTCAGATTGGGTTACAGTTTTGAGACTGACATTTGTCATTGGGATTATAAAGTTTAATCCAGTCGCTGGTTGAGTTTCCACAGAATTTTGTTGGGCTATATTCATGCACAAACCAAACTCAGTGGAATACAGACTTGATTCTACCATTATCTTATTAGGAAACCCTGAATTAGATGTGTCAGAGTAAGGAGAACATTAACAAACTCCATTTATTAAATCCAGGGCAAAAATGAAATCCAGTAACAGGGAACTAGTTCGTTGCCCCAGCAGTCCACTGTGGGTTTGAGCTCCCTGTCCTTATGAGCCAGCCATACATCATCACACTGGAAAGGTCACAGATGAACTCATGGGATTGTAACCTGTGTGCCACTGTGAGATCTTGAACATACATCAGCTGTGCAACAATGCATTCAGGAATGACTGCAACAAGCAAAGCAGAAACTGAAGCAAAGGGTTATAAACAATAACAATACTACAAGGCCACAACCACGTGTGGTATGTTTATCATACTCTTTGTTAACAATATGAGTTGTTTATGTGGCTGTGTTTCTTGGGCTGGAAAACTGTGAGTAACAGACAGGGCTGACAGATGAAAAGGAAAAGCTAAATACATGAGTGCAGAAAAGAAACTTCTAGAGAAGTGGACTGCATAATACCAGTATGCAGTTAACATCCTACCATGCTCTGCCACATGTTAAAAATGCTGAGCAGGCCTAGATGATTTGATTTTGGATGAAGATTACTAGAAGAAAGCAAAGTCACTCCATTATTGGGTTCTGAATTTTAGGAGTTTCAGCCACAAAGACTGCACAACTGGCCGATGCCGCAATAGGAACAGTAACTTAACTGACATCTACATTTAGATCTGCAGGCAAGACATTTGTAGATTGGGTTGGAAATTTTGGTTGAAAACGCACATTGAGTGACAGTGATGCTCGTGCATTAGTGTGATATATAAGGAAAAACAGAAAAGCAGCTGTTCCTCAGGTGACTAAGAACGTCAGGGTGTGATCAAACAGTCAGCAACAACAGTCCATACACAACTACATAGCAGAGTTGCAGTGTATAAACCCCTCATTACGAAGACAAATGCACATTTGAGAGTTCAGTAGTGTAAGAACCAGTAGTGTAAGGCGAGTTTATGTGTTGTGTTCACATGGTTTTGGTCTATTTCTCCAGTTACGGTAAAAAAAAAAAACGTGATTAGTAAGGTTTTTCTGACTGAGCGCCTTCATACTATGATGAAGCATTTATATTCTAACGGGGGTGGTCTCTTCCAGGATAACAGTAACATCCACAGGGCATAGGGGGTTACTGCATGGTTTGATGAGTATTATAGCATGCGCAGTTACCAGATTTCAACCCAGTGTAGCACCTAGGGCAGATTTTGGGACAACACATAAAACAGCACTCTTCACAACCATCATCAAAACACCATCTGAGGGAATCTTTTAGAAGAATGATGTTCCATCTCTCCAGTACAGTTCTAGAAACTTGTAGAATTTATGGCAAAGTGGATTGAAGCTGTTTTGGCAGCTTGTAGAGGCCCAAGAGTATTTACTGAGTAAGACATTAAATCAAAATGGGTTGCAACACACCTGTTAAGGATTAGGAGGGAATATTCAGGGGCATCCAAGGTAGTTAGTTTTGTTCAAACTATTTTGATATAGTAATCTGTAAAACCTAATACAGTAGTATTAATGCAGTTAAAAACTTCTATTTCGATCTTTCTATTCAGGATCAACAGTAAACAACTCCTATTTAGTCTTAGACATTGTCTTGTCTTGCTTAAATGATCTTATTCATTACATATTTGTGTGTTTCTTGCAGTGCATGTGTTATTCTGGGGGTGGTGTTCATCCTGTCTGCTCTAACCATTCTGGTGAAAGCCATCCATGCCCTCGCCACCAAAGTACTGCCTGAAGTGGTAAGAAACCATACACATGCATGCACACCATCATCAGCTGTCAGAATAAAAGTAAGAACGTTTTGAAAACTGCAGTGGTTAAAGCCCCTAGAGAATCTAAATTTGAGTTTTCTTTCTAAGAAGGTTCAGCTTGTTCTTGTGGGCACACAATATACATGTACAATTAATGTCCTGTGAATAACTTGGAATTGCCCAGTAAATGGTTGATGTATTTTGCCAACGTTCTCTTCTCTTGATGTAAACTGGGCAGTCCTTTCTTGGGTCATGCGTACATATACAGTGTCCTCACCAATGACAAGACTGATGTGGCAAAACTGTGTTCCACAATATTCTTTTTCTTTCTGTTCAAGCTGCGAGAAAGTTAAGTGTAGTTCTGTTTCAGTGATGCAGCAGGCTGAGGCGAGGGGTGTCAATCACGGATGCTCATTAGAATATTAGGATCAGATAGTTCTGATAGGTCTGATGAGAGATTTTAAAGACATGTTTGATATATTTCTATATTGGTTTTTGTTTAAACATGACTGGATGTTGATTTTTGTATCATTCAGACATTTTTAATATTTTACAGTGTTCTCTGAGACTTTAAGGTGTGGGATCGGGTTACATCAGCAGCTGGTTGAAGATAGTGTTCTGTCTAAGAACAGACGTCTACGTTTCTGCCTGAAGCTCTGGGGCTGGCACATATATGCCAGCTTTTCTCAGCCATATTTCTGATTAGTCAGAAGAGCTGTCATAGCTTGCAGTGTTGCAGATGCAGAAGGCTAGTGACTAGTGACTGTTATTGCTAGGTGCTGCTTGCTCCCTGTCTGGTGCAGATACCACTAATGGCAAAAGATTACAACTGACTGACAGAAGAAAAGGGAGAGAAACCAGTTATATTACTGTTGAAAACCCGTAAGAAATGGGTGACAGATGGAGAGAGGCTGCTTCTCAAAGACATTAGATAAATCCTTTAAACAGCAGAAGCATGATGGACTGCTTTTATATTGATCTGATTACACCTTCCAAGTATACTACTATAAATCTCTAAGTAGCACAATATTTGAAACCTTGAGTATCAACCAATACTGATCTGATTTTGAATACTTTAATAACCTCAAAATAAAAGGCATTTGCCCAAATTAAGCCACATCAGCTTTTTTAAGGAGGGTTCGCTGATTTTGTCTATGTAATAATGTTAAATTGCCACATAGATAATGTGATTATGACAGTTACTAAAATTAGTCCCAGCCAAACAATCTGTACACCATCTGCATTTCACACTCATTGTCAGACCGCTTATTATTCAGTAAAACTAGCTCATATTACCAACTACAAAAGTAATTAAAATGAAATGACCCACCACTTTGAAAACCAGACGTTTACCAGACAGACAATCCAAAGCTGACATGTTATATGTTTATTTTTGGCTGTGGAGACGGGGAGAAAACAACATCTTGCCTTCTGTCATGGTATGAGGTGTCTTGAAAAAGTCACACAGGCTCAACTCTTGACCAAAATACATCCACATGTGCTGCTAAAGAGCTGAAAAGTAATTGGTGATGGCAGTGGAAAATGGGGCGGGTTTATGAGACAGGTCTGATTGGCTCAGCCCCTGATAATGGCAGTCTAGTCGCATGTCCTGTGGTGCAGTACTCTGCTTTTGTCATGTACTGGATACTGTTGCATATTATTATGAAGTCCTATTGCACTGTGCAGTGTACAGTACACAGTATGCTATTTCAAACACACCCATACGCTTTGCTGTTGGCTGTACGATCAGTTTTTCCTCAATCAGACTGCAAGGCCCAACTGCTTTAGAGAAACAGTGAATTTACTCTCAAACCAGTGTAAAAGGCCAAGGCATAGTGAGTGAGTGTGGGAGAATGTGTGAGTCAGATTTGTTGGCTGCTTGTACTAGTTTTCTTGGTGCTGTCTGGCCTCCTTTAGAGTGTACCCTGCTTCTGAGATTCTCCTAGGAAGAAATCAAACACACATACATACACTCACCATAGGCTTTATTAGAAGCACCTACTTCCACTCGCTGACCACTGAATGATTCTTATAGGCCCACTGTACGGGTGTTCAATTACAGACTTCAGTTCATCTGTTTTCATGCACAGTTTGTGTCAGCCATCTTCCAGCCTACAGGTTCTTAACCCTGGTCCTGAAGTGCCCCCTGCCCTGCAGATTTTAGTGTTTTCCTGCCTCCCAACACACCCACCTCAAGCTTGTTAATGATCTGATTAGATGGATCAGGTGTGTTGGGAGCTGGGCAGGACAGGGGGTACTCCAGGTCCGGAGTTGGGAACCACTGCTCTAACCCTTCATCAGTGGTCTTACGGAAGTCCGGAGAGGCCATGAGCTGTTGCTGTAATTTTGTGGATTTTTATCTTGAGACAACAAGATGAGTAACTTGTTATTTCAAGATAACAAAGTTGTTATCTTGAGATCACGAGACAATCAACTCATTATCTCAAGGTAACAACTTTGTTATCTTGAGATCACACGATAATTAACTCACTATCTCAAGGTAACACTTTTTGTCATCTTGAGATAACAAGATAAGTAACTTGTTATTTCAAGATATCCAGAAAATTATAACTACCTAAAATAAACTGCTAAAATAATCAGCTTGAGCTGTGGACAGAAACTGACCACTAATGAAGGGCTAGAGGATGGCTAACAAACCGCATCAGCAGATGGGCTACAGTACATGGGTGTTGCATGTCCTGTGCTTTTGTGTTTTATTCATTTGTTTACACTGTGCCTGACAGTCCTTGTATCACGATCATGCACTGTTCATGTGACAATGTTTACTGCATTATATTAAGATAATTTAATTGAGAAGCTCTTTTGTCCCTATGAGATCTGCAGTGTTAGAAATAAGATAGTGGTGTTGTATTGACATTTTATGGCTGCTCTGCCCAAAACACAATCATCTGAAGCTTGTAACAGATATTTAAATAACACATTCTTTACTTTCCTTCAGTGACAGAGAATTAGAATATTTATTTACAGCCAATGATATTTTATTTTTACATGCTTCTTTAACTTTACACAGAATTAAAATACTTCACTTTCACTGACTAACTCTCTAGCTGTTAGGATGTGGTGTTAAGTATCAATATTGTATCCAAATAGGGATTATCTAGATAAAGATGCAGGTGTAAACGCACCCAGGATGCATTTATAACAGGTGAAAATCTGAGACACATTTTAGCCAGCTGGACACCGTTTAGACTGCCTGCAGTTAACAGGGGCGGAGCTGCACCCATTTCAGTTGATGTGACTATTTCCGCCTGCATGCCAAGCTTTAGCTTACATAAAGCGCAAGTTTAATTCATTGTAATTCATCCATCTCACTACAATACATTGCATTGTAGCACACGTTGTCTATAGCAGCAAAGACTAGACTAGGAGGTTAATTTGTCTAAACAGCCACCTTCTTGTGAAGATTGACTGCCGGTTCATTCATACTAGAGACCAGATATGATTAACTGTAAGGTAACTTTCATTGTTGTTCAGAACTGGAACTAATTTAGCGAGTTGCACAGTTATACACATTAAACTGAAACAGCATGTATTCTCTAATAAGCAGAAAGTAGTGTTTATATATATATATATATATATATATATATATATATACACACACACACACCTTTGCTGGTACAGTGTGTATGTTTGATTATGAAGCTTTGAATTAAATGCCTCATCTAAACTAATGCTGGCTAAGTTTCCCGGAGATAGTTGATGTACATTTTGCATGGATTTCAGCAAAACTGAAGACAAATCATGAGTGTGAGGAACAGGGCCAAACTTCAAGTGGCTAAACTAGAGCTTCTGTTTTATTCGGAACTTGGATAGAGCCCAAGAACATTTTGCTCCAGTCTGATCTGAACCAGAGCACCAAGTGTTTTTTTATTATCATTACCTTCTTTTTGTACTTTGCCTTGTTACAGGAGACTGAAAAGCATGAAAGTAGCTGAGGGGAAAATGTTCATAAAAACTAGGGGGGTATCATGAGTGAATATTCTTTAATTACTCATAGCCAGTGATTTCATATATATAGATATATGAAATGGTGTGCAAAAGCAGCATGACCTGCACCTGCTGTTTCACTCACCGCCCAGGCTGGTACAAGAACAGGCTTGATGAAAAGTGGTGAAGCAGAATGGTGAGAGGAAGAAGGAAATGGAGGCAGTGGTCTTCCTTCCAGACAGAACGAGATTTTGATATTTAAATATTTAAAACTTAAATTTTGATTTCAAGACATTCAGGGGGTCCAAGAGGTTATTTAGACCCCCCCCCCAAGGACCCCCTGTTTTGCAGCTTGGTTTCCACTCATGTTAAGGAGCATCTTAAACCAGAATTGCTTAGGAAAGAGATGACTGAGCATGTGTTCTGGATCAGAACATACCATATATATACTCTATACACTTGTGAGAGGAGCTTATCTGGAATCTTATGGTTGTCTTTCAGTGTTCAAGTCAAATCCCCCTTAAATAAAGGTAGCTCCATGTGAGATTTGGTGCTTTGGTGGAAAAGCTGTCTTCGTTCATGTTCATAAGGATGCTGGTTTTGACTTGGTGTAGTCTCAACATTGGTTGTGGTGTGTTAGTATTGGAAAAGAACGAGTAAAACAGGTGAAACAGAAAAGAAGGCAGAAAGCAAAGAATGCAGTCTTCCTTCCAGAAGAAAACCAAAGTTTCTAAAAGTTTGTATTTTTGAACAGATACACCCCTGTAAGGTTTTAAAGCTAAGTCAACAACCCTGTTGCTCTTTAACACTTCCCTCTTCCTCATATACTTCATGTCTCTATAGTTACTTGAAGCCACGACCTGGCACTTCTGCCCTGTGCTTGAACTAGTAATCCCCTGACCGCAGAACCACTGTTCATACTACCAAAGCACAGGATTCCACAAGCAACTTGTGTGTTTTGTACATGCTTCACAAAATAAAACCAAAACCTTTGGCCTCATTCAGATTTGAACCAATAACTTCCTGACCTTGAAGGCATGGCTTAAAACAGCCGCAAGGCCTTACACTCAATTCTCTTTATTTTGGGTGGTAAGGTGGTGTTGGGGGTGGCTCTCAGATTCCCAACTTCAAAATGGAGAGGCACAAAAAAATAACTAAATGAATAAATGAATAACATACAAACAAACAAAAAACATCCCAGAACTTGTATGTTTGTCTCAACACTGACCACTGAAGGTCAGAAGCTACACTTTTCACAACGTAAGTTTTTTCACTTTGACCTTAGAGCAAATACAAAAGATGAGTCCTCAAAATAAGAGCCTAGAACCCACTGAAGAAAGTTGTGATCCATAACCTTATCTTTCTAGTAACTACTCTCTGATTTCCTCCTGAGCCTGAGGAGATATACATGGAAATATTGCTGTAAGCAGCTATTGCAACACAGACCGAACCTCAGCTTTTGCCTTGGAATATTGGCAATAATGACAGTTCTGTTCAGTTTAGTACTGTAGTATTGTTTAGATTGTGATACCTTTTATTTCTCTAGATGACCAGCTATGCTCTATACTCCTCTTAATTCTTAAATCCTACCCAGAAAAACCTTTGCAAATGAAGGTACTGAGGAGCTAAGTAACATGCAAGTGATGTCAAATAACATCAGTGATGGAGCAGCAGCTGCACAACCTAAATAGTTGAGCCAATTAAAACAACATATAATGTGTTTTTATATTATTACTGCATACTCTGAGAAACTAGCTGGATTAGAAACTGCTGGGGCAGAAGTGCTATACTCTTTGTGAAAGTGACCATATAGACTAACTATAGACCAGTAAAGTAGACATGAGTAGTGTTTGGGTGAATACTTTGAAAAAGTAGTGATGGCTGAACACTAATCAGTCTACTCAGGCTTTAGCTGACCTCAGTAACACTGAAATTAATAACCGATCTTCACATTGATTTATCAGTCTACTCAGGCTTTAGCAGAGCTCAGTAACACTGAGATTAATAACAGATCATCACATTGATTTATCAGTCTACTCAGGATTTAGCAGAGCTCAGTAACACTGAGATTAATAACAGATCATCACATTGATTTATCAGTCTACTCAGGATTTAGCAGAGCTCAGTCACACTGAGATTAATAACCGATCTTCACATTGATTTATCAGTCTACTCAGGCTTTAGCAGAGCTCAGTCACACTGAGATTAATAACCGATCTTCACATTGATTTATCAGTCTACTCAGGCTTTAGTAGAGCTCAGTAACTGATGAACTGGGGGGGTTGGTTTTGGGTTGGGTATGTTTAGTTATGTATGAGAGTGAAAATGTGAGATAAATCATAGATAACGATTGATGTTTGTTGTGTTTTGATATGTAAAAGTACTCAATTGGACGATGTAATTTAACAAAAGTAAATTATTTTGCTCAAAATAATGCAGGCCTGTCTTTAACCATTATCCATTTAGCAATGCACCGTTTGGGTAGGTAGTGAGTCTTCAGTAACGTGTGGAGAATGCAGCACAGCTGTGGTGTGAAGTGAGACACAGCAAAGGAACGGGAGAGGTGTGAAGCCGGGGACGAGTGCGTGCAGGATGGGAATAGTCTTGCTCTGCTGTTGCCAGGCAATCGGGGCTGCTTGGCAACATGTAGAGGGGATAGGGAGTGCAGATATCTGTGAGGCAGCAAAGTACTGAACCCCCACCCCAACCCAAACCCGCCCCACTCCCCCCGTTCATTATCCTCACACTGGTACTGTCTCTGAGGAGTCAGGAAGGAGGGGGTGAAGACACCATGCTAGAACAGTAGAGATAATATAGATAGATAGATAGATAGATAGATAGATAGATAGACAGACAAAGATATATATATATATATATATATATATATATATATATATATATATAGATAGATAGATAGATAGATAGATAGATATTCCCTAGTCACTTTATTAGAAACAATTACCTTCTACTTCCTCTCACTGGCCACTGAGTTCCACACACTTTACAGATTTAGGTGTACAATTACAGACACACACACACACACACACACACACAGTACTAAACAATGCAACACTTGGTTTTGCTCCCATTTCGTGGCAGTATGATAAAAATTGTTTTACGACCCACCGTGTTTTTTCTGGGGTTTTAGTAAAATCTTTTCAGTAAAAAGTGTTGTATTTTTTTTTCAGTGTCTCAGCAGAAAGTCACCCAGAGCATCACTTTGCTTTTTCTCACAGTGCATCCATCCATCCACAGCACACACGTCCCCGGCTGTCCATAACATGTAAAAGAATACGGGACTCATCGGACCAGGCAACCTTCCATTGCTTTAAGGTCCAGTTCCAAAGCTCTCAGACTCATCATAGGCACCTTTAACTGTGGAAAGTGTTTAACAAGGGCTATGCAGCCCCAGACATAGCAGGGTGTGATGTACTGTGGGTTGAGATATTCTTCATGAAACCATCATTAGAAAATTCTGTGACTTGTGACACAGTAGCCCTTCTGCCGGTTCAGATCAGACAGGAGAACCTTCCTTGCCCAGAATGCTATCAGTTGGTACTCACCACTTCTGACCAGGAGCACCCCATGAGCCTTGCTGTTTTTGAGATGCTCTGACCCAGTCGTCTGGCCATAATGATTTGGTTTGTCAAAGTTGCTCAGGTCTTCACACCTGCCCCTTTTCTCACGCTTCCAACGACTGTTTGTTTACTGCCTGATACATCCCATGACATGCCCTGCACTGTTGTTATGAGATAATCAATGTTATACATATGTATATATAACATTGATTATACATGTATATATATGTATGTGTATATATTTATGTATAAACTCAGGGAGAGAGAGATAAAGAAAGCGAGAAAGAGAGGCAGGAGGGGAGGGTGGGAGGTGTGTATGTGTGTCTGTTGGTGTTTTAATCAGTACTCTGGTCGTTCTCTAGAGGATTCCAGCTCTGCTCTGGTCTGTAAAGCCGAGTTTGGCGCATACAAGCACTCGCTAAAAATAGATCTGATATTTCTCTACTCCCTTCATCTGCTGCTGATCTCTCTCTCTCTCTCTCACACACGCACACACACGCACACTCAGTCTAGGTCTCTCTCACTCTCAGACACACACACACACACACCCCATACTCAATCTGTCTGTAGCACTCTCTCTTCCCCTCCCCACCCACTCAGACCAACCCTGGTTCAGTAATAAAATGTTAATAAGGCCACTCCCACAGAAGTGTGTGAGTGCTGAATTGCTCTCCTGTGTGTGTGCTTGTGGTGGTGTGTGGAGATTGATGCAACTGCCCGTGTGTGTGTGTGTGTACACCTGTTTGTGTAGTCCTTTGAGAGCACTGATTATTAATGATTTTGGGCAGCAGGATTGACCAGTAAGCTGCAGTGGACGCGCCAGAATACTGATTTGGGGGGATCTACACTTGTCCCTGTCTGAACCTCATAGCAGATTTAAATAGGTCTGAAACCTCTGATACACACACAACAAAAAACATCCTTTAACAGGAACTGCTTGTTTCAAATAGAGCTGCTCTAATATGTAAAACACAGCCTTTTCTAACACACTGACAAGTATTTATCATTAGAAATACACAACTCTAATGTTCATACAGACTGTCACCAAATAGACATTCACTGGCCACTTTATTAGAAACACCTGCCTTGTGCTTCCACTCACTGGTCACTTTATTAGAAACACCTACTTTGGGCTTCCACTCACTGGCCACTTTATTAGAAACACCTCCCTTGTGCTTCAACTCACTGGTCACTTTATTAGAAACACCTCCCTTGGGCTTCCACTCACTGGCCACTTTATTAGAAACACCTACTTTGGGCTTCCACTCACTGGCCACTTTATTAGAAACACCTACTTTGTGCTTCCACACGGTGGCCACTTTATTAGAAACACCTGCCTTGTGATTCCACCAACTGGCCATTTTATTAGGAACACCTACCTTGGGCTTCCGCTCACTGGTCATTTTATTAGAACACCTAACTTGGGCTTCCGCTCACTGGTCACTTTATTAGAACACCTACCTTGTACTTCCACTCACTGGTCACTTTATTAGAAACACCTACCTTGTACTTTCACTCACTGGCCACTTTATTAGAAACACCTGCCTTGTGATTCCACCCACAGGTCATTTTATTAGGAACACCTGCCTTGGTCCACCACCCTAAAACATCCAGGCAATACATCTCTGTGGTCAGAAACCGGACACTGATAAAGGGATAGAGGATGGCTACCACAAATTGTGCATTAACAGATGGGCTACAGTCTGTAAAGCAGCAAGATGGAGCTACAAAATAAGGGTTTCTAATAAGGTGGTCAGTGAGTACACATTAAGTCATGAAATAGCTATTCAGTATACTGTTTACATATTAAGGCATTTATAAAAAATAATCTTTAATTTTATTCTTAGTCTGTTTTCAGATACACTCACTGGGTAGGAGCTTATAAAGTGGGCAGTAAGTGGATGTATAAAGTAGTGTGTCTAATGACATGAACAGTTAGGGTATGTCTTAAACACAATATGCAGCAGTATAATCACAGTTAAATATTTTGCCTGTATTATATTTCTAAAATGTTTCACACCAGCACTAATGCACTTTCCAATGAGATATTGCTCTTCACTTTGTACTGCAGGTATAGTTGTATTTGCGGTCTCGCCTCAAGCTCTTGTCTTTAGGCGATGGCTGCCTGCATCCAGTCATTTCTCACTGCTTGCATCATTGTGCCATCTGCTGTCTGCACGTCTTGTATCGTCCCTGATAAGAGCGTGTGCTAAATGCACACTTGTAAAGTTGCTCTCTCTCTCTCCAGAGTAGTGCTGTGAAGATGGCTTGTCCTAATCTCTCTTCCTTTCCTCTACCTTCAAGAGATGCTGCTGATATACTGAGGCAGAACATCAACACTGTCAGTTGTGAGGAATGTTCTGGGATCCAGAGCTGCATTTGAAAATGTTAAATAGGTGTAACCCACACTGAGGGGTGAATTCTGAGTTGGAGTCATCTGTGGGTTCAGGGACGGCCTCTGAGAACTGAGATATTACTGAGTGGTCGTTATCAAGGAATAGTGATGAAAGAGATAAATGAGATTTACATTATTTTAGAAAGAGTGTTTGTGTAGAGTGGGGTCCACAAATCGGAGACCACTTTAAAAAAAACACCAGCATGGGAGAACTGCCACTCCAACCATGCAGTTGGAACAGCAGGCAGGTCACTTCTGACCATACAACTTATTCCTGTCCACTCCTTCATGGTAGACACTTAACCCAACTAACTACCACACAACCTGGCACAGAATAGTACAACCAACATGTAAACATATGTTAAACTAACAACTTTTCTACAATAAATGTCTCTCCTACCGTGAGTGAGGCACTTCCTTTTCACATGGCTACTTAGCATGGCCACGCCTCCTGCGCTCCTACAGCCGGAATGGCCCAATAAAACATTTTCATTAAATTAGAAAAGATTGCAAAACAAGCATTTTCTCTAACAGTGTCTGACTTTTGAACCCCACAGTATGTGTATTTAGATCTTTGTTGGTCCAGATGTCTCCAGGAAGATGGAAAACGTGACATTGTGAGGACATTTGGCTGGTACATGTGAGGAAAAATGGTTCTGTATGTAACATGAAGTTTTGTATGAAAAAAGTTAAATAGCCAAAAGGTTTCCTCTTGGTTACTGATGGTAGGGTTGGGGTAGCTGTAGAACAGCAGCATTAACACAGTAATATAGAAGTAAATGGAAATACCCCACACATACAGGAATACAAATGTGTGTATGTGTGTGTGTGTGTGTGTGAGAGAGAGAGAGAGGGGGAGAGAGAGAGAGGAATACAAACGTGCGCATGTGTGCTCGAGGGAGGGTCTGTGTCGTTTTTCACTCCTAGCGAGTCACAGACGAAGGCCGCTGGGTTTCTATTTTCAGATTTCTTCACCTCGCAGCATAAAAATTGATGAGTTCTTCAGCGCTGAAGATTCATCACACTGTTGAGCTCGGAAAGAACAAATTGATACGTTTTTCTGTTGTGTCTGTATTAGAGAGAGAGAGAGAGAGAGAGAGAGAGAGAGAGAGAGAGAAAGAGATAAATGAGATAAACAGAAAAAGAGAGGATAGAGAGACGTACAGATAAAAAGACATGAGCAGAAAGAGAGTGAGAGGCAGAGAGACAAGGGAAGAAAGAAGAGAGGTAGAGAGAGAAGGAGATATATAAAGAGACGAATAGGATATAAAGAAAAGAGTGATGAAGAGTGAGAAACATTGATAAAGGATAGAGAGAGAAAACGACAGAGAGGGAGAGAGAAAGGACAGAGAAACATAAAAAGAGAGATACATAGAAAGGGAGAGATGTAGAGAGAAAGACTGAAAAAGGTACAAAGAAGACAAGTAGAAAGAGAAAAGATAGAAATCAAGAGAGAAAAAGAATAGAAAGAGAAAAGAGACAGAGGGAGGGAGAAATAGAGGATAGAAAGAAAAAGGACAAAAAAGAGAGTAAGAAAATAGGATAGAGAGAGAGAGAAAAAGATGATAGAGCTAGGAAGAAATACAGAAGAGAAAGACAGGATGGAGAGAGAAAGAAAAAGGAATAGAGAGAGAGAGAAAGCGAAGAAAAAAGGATAGAGGTAGAAAAAGGACAGAGAGAGGAAAAAAGACAGGTAGAGAGAAAGAAAAGATAGGGAAAAACATGATAGAGTGAGGTTCATGGAGAGAATGATAGAAAGTAGAGTGATACAGAGAGACAAAAAGAAAGGACAGAGAGAGAAGAAAGAGATAAGAAGAGAAAGAAAGAGAGGGATGTATAGTGAGAGAAAGACTGAGAAAGTGAGAGAAGAGGAAAAGAGAAAGTGGTGAAGAAAGAGACAGAAAGATGGAGAATAGAGAGAAAGATTAGATAAAGAGAGACATGCAGATAAAAAGAAACATAGGCAGAGAAAGAGAAAAGAGACGGATAAAAACAGAGGCAGAGAGAGAGAGAGAAGTGCTGTGTTTGATGCAGTAACCTTGCAGCGCTGCAGTTTTTCATGCCTGCAAGGCTGGCATGCAATATTAATGATTCTGCTAAGACAAAGAATGCAGCTCTCATCCTTTCCCTCTCCCTCTCTCATCTTTCATCTCTCTCTTTCTCACTCTCTCACTCTTTCTATCATCTTCCAGGATGATTTCCTCTACAGTGTGTCGGTGATCAGCGGTGTGGTGTGTGTGATTCTGGCCGTGCTGAAGTGCATGCTGGGGAGAGTCCTGACCAGCAGAGCCCTCATCACAGACGGTACGTTGCCGTAGCAATGGCCAGCCGGGGTTTTTCCTCTTTGCAGCGTCATAGCAACTGAACCTGCATCTGTCTGCCTTTTAGCCACTCCCTCGTTGCTGCTGACCAATAGGGAGCCGAGAGGTTTTAGGGTGGAGAGGGGACTGTCCAAATTGTCACTGTCGTGATAAAATCTTGTATCTCTGAAATAGTTAAAGGAGGCAGGAAAAGACTATTTTTAATGTCTGTTAAAGGAGTAGTTTGGCGAGAAATCCTTCACTTACCCCACATCAGTCACTCAACCAAGACATGTTTGGTGTCCTAATTTTGCTTCTGTGGTTTAGTGCTGGAGCTACGAGGCTAACGTTGCTAAAAACACTAGAAGTCAATAGTCAACCAAATTCTTAATGTTAATACATCCCCAAAACATCTCTCAACCGACTCAGAACACATCCAGCTCTTCATTAAGGGTCATAAAGGACACAGTATGACCAGCAGCACTGCTGTGTCTGATCCACTTATACCAGCACAACACACACTAACACACCACCACCACATCCGTGTCACTGCAGTGCTGAGAATGATCCACCACCCAAATAATTCCTGCTCTGTGGTGGTCCTGACCTTTGAAGAACAGGGTAAAAGGGGGCTAACAAAGAGAAACAGATGGACTACAGTCTGTAATTGTAGAACTATAAAGTGCACCTATATGATAAATGGAGCTGATACAAATAGACAGTGAGTATAGACACAAGGAGGTGTACTTAATGAAGTAGCGAGTCAGTGTATGTACACGGTTCCTTGGCTCAAAGTAAGTCATACTTTCCTAAACTACATTAACAAGTCTGTGTAACCTTAATGAAGATCTGCAGTTTGAGTGGGTTGAGAGAAGATATGGGGGTGTGTTTATCGAAAAGATTTGGGTGACTATTGAGTTCGAATGTTTGTTAGCAACATTAGCCTTGCAGCTCCAGCGCTGAACTAATGAAGCAAAATTCGGACATCAAATATGTTTTTGCTGATCATCTGTATCTGAGGTTAGTGGAAAATTGACTAAGGCAGAATTTTTGGTCAAATCATTACTTTAATGTAACCTTTTGGACCATTTCTATCGGACCATTCATCAGTAAATGCTCACAGTGTAAAGGGCAGCTGGTGTTGTTTTCAAAAGGTGTGAAAAAAAGAACAGCCAAAAAAGTTTGTGATATGACAGCAACGAAATGCTGCCTAGTACTTATGCAGAAAACCAGGGAGGCAAAAAGACAGATGGTCCAGATGGACAGAGAGACTGGACAGTAAAAGATGGACGGACTAGCGGGCCTACAGGCCCATTAGCAAATCCGCATCCACTTGCTGATGGGGGAGTAAGCATAAGAGGCGTGGTGCGGGATCCATTTTAGAAATTTTGTGCCATCACACCACACCCCCAACCAATCACATAACAGTTATCATAAATTCAACCAATCACGGCACTGCCTGCTGAACTGTTGTTCATGCTGTTCTGATCTAACTTTGGCTGTCACATAAAATTCTGAAGAAGACAAAAAGAGCTGACAAAGCAAATGAGCGGCTCTTGAAGGGCAAAGAATGTTCTAGACGTTTAGGCAGCTTTTACAGGCTATGAACAGAGTTCTGGTTGGAGTTACTGTCCACTGTGTTACCGTGAGAAAGCACAGAGGTTATTCTCTCCGGCTAAAGCAGAGCAGACACTGCTGGGCCAGCTGACACTACTGAGACTGAAGTGTAGATAGAATAAGCAAATATACATCACGCACACACACAGACCCACAAACACGGACTCGCCTGTGACTAAATTTGAACCTGGTTCACAGCAGAGTGTGAAATTCAACACCTGCGCTGAGAAGTTTCTTCCTAAACCAGAGCACATCATTATAGACTCTTTTCTGCCTCTAACAAATTCCTCTGGGTAATCATCAGTAGTATGAGCACAAAGGGGGAGAACAAACATACAAAGACACTATAAAAAGGCCTTATAATATGTTTGAAGAATAATTTCACCATATATTTTGCATAATTCAATCTTTAAGATGTGGTCAAAGTCATTTAGAGTGCTTTGATATGAAATGCTCCATTCTAGAGAAAATGACTGGAGTCAGAATTGGTCACAGTGGTGGTGATAGGAACCAGACTTCTGAAGAGTTTAATTCCCCTGAGACATTGTTTTATGACACGGTTTGGGCCAGACATTTATTTTTCAAAACCCCTTTGTGGTGGAGAGGTACATGCAGAACATCAGGGAGACAAGTAGACAGATGGTCCAGATGGACAGCCAGACTTAACGAACAGCAGACAGACTGGCAGGCCTAAAGACCTACAAGCAAACCAGCATCCAGGTGCTGATGGGGGGTAAGCATAAGAGGTGCAGTGAGGGATGTGCCATCACACTCCTCCCTGTCAACCAATCACATTACAGTTCTGAAAAATCCAAACAATCACGGCACTGCCTGCTGAGCTGAGACATCGCTTTATGATAGTTTTGTGAAGTTTTTGACCAGAAATATATATTTCAAAACTCATTCATGGTGGAGAGAAATATGCAGGACATCATAAGTCAAAATAGATTTACCACTGTTTTATTACCATTTATCAAGACACACAGGTTTACTGGTCATTATGGATAGTAAATAAAATAGCTACACCTGCTTCCTAACACCACTGCTGTAAAGTTTCGGCAGTGCACCATTTCGCATCAAACCACTCCGAATGACTTTGTTTACATCTCAACGATTGAGTTATGCATCAGTTTTGAAAAATGGATGGAATTACCTTTAAGTCTGAATAAGTGAACACAACACCCTCTCACTGTAATTATTCCCTCATTATAGTTGTCTTTTAATTGATGTGTTTGTTTGTTTACCTGCAGGTTTTAACTCGCTGGTGGGTGGAGTAATGGGTTTCTCTATCCTCATCAGTGCTGAGGTGTTCAAGCATAACCCTAAAGTCTGGTACCTGGACGGTGCCATCGGCGTCTTGATCGGACTCATCATCCTCGCCTACGGCATCAAGTGAGGTTTTAGAGAGACACAGCTAAATTGGACACAGCTAAACTAATACTAAACCATTAGCATCTTGATAACTGCATACCTGTCATCGCTCACTTGCCTTGTAATCTACAACAGACCTGTAAGATAATAGATAGGCTTCAAGATTTTACAGTAGCTAACAGTATGTCATCCAGTGTCAGAAATCACACACAAATCTATCTGAGATTGCTTAACAACATAACGTGGTTTGAGGTGAGTGTGTTATGATTTAGGCCTGTTTCACACATTCTACGAGGTGTGAGTGGCACAGAACATCTATTTTTACAGCATTTTTACATTTATTATAAAGCATTTACACAGCCTGCCAGAGCAGCGAGGCAGAGCATTCCAGACTTTTCAAAGAAGTACCGCTGCATTAAGTCTAAACAAAACGATAATTCATAAATGAGCATGCTGCATTTGTTTACCCTCAGTGATCATTTAAAGTCAGTAGATCTACCAGAAAACATGCGACTGGCCACTTCACTAAGCACACCTCCTTGTATCTAAGCTCATTATCCATTCTATACGCTCCATTTACCATATAGGTGCATGTTGTAGTTCACACACTAACACACTACCACCACATCAGTGTCACTGCAGTGCTGAGAATGATCCACCACCCAAATAGTACCTGCTCTGTGGTGATTCTGTAGGGGGCCTGACCATTGAAGAACAGGATAAAGGGGGCTAACAAAGTATGCAGAGAAACAGATGGACTACAGTCTGTAGTTGTAGAACTACAAAGTGCATCTATATGGTCAGTGGAGCTGATAAAATGTACAATGAGTGTAGATACAAGGAGGTGAACTTAATAAAGTGGCTGTTCAGTGTTTGTAGCACCACATGGTTAACTAGTATTTTGTTTAATGAAAGACACAAATCTCATTTTAGAGTTTTTATTTAGTTTCTAAACTTGATTATTTTTATTGGTTTTCATTCAGTTTATTTCATTGCTTTACTTGACGCCTGAACTCTGCTGAGGGTAAACGAATGCAACATGCTCATTTATAAATCTTTTTAGACTATGTGTGTCTTGGCCGACTGACTACATTTGGAGAAAACTGTAAATTTGTTTCTTTGCCAAACTATTTAAATATAATTAATAATTTTAAAATGTCCAGGCTTTTAGGAGCAGCAACTCTTGAGTAGTACAGATTTCATTTAGTTCTCTGCCATCCACCATGACAAACACCTCCCAACCAACCAACTAGCCAACTAACCAAAAGTTATTACTTTAATAGTTATTACTTTGTCTTCTTATTTCATCTGAAATAACACTCTCAAGTGTTACGCTGCAGCTCAAAGTCTGTACAAAAAAAACAGCCATGTGCAGCTTTTCCCACTGATAACCCCTCCATAACAGACACCTGCTCCCACTGAGAGAGCCAATCAGAGCGCTCCAAAAAAACTGTTCCCAAAACTGGAAACTGGTATCCATATCTATAGGATGGAAAGTTCCAGATGGTAAATTATGTTCCCATAAACACAAAGTATGCTCATTCATTTATGACCTTGAACTTTGTCATTTGAAGGTTAGCTCAGTTAATAGCCTAAAGAATGCAAATGTGGCAATACGAGATGACAGAAGTTATGAGTATTATAATAATAATAACCTACACCGATCAGGCATAACATTATGACCACCTCCTTGTCTCTACGCTCATTGTCCATTTTATCAGCTCTACTTACTATATAGGTGCACTTTGTATTACAGACTGTAGTCCATCTGTTTCTCTGCATACTTTGTTAGCCCCCTTTTACCCTGTTCTTCACCCCCATGGACCCTCACAGAGCAGGTACTATTTGGGTGGTGGATCATTCTCAGCACTGCAGTAACACTGACGTGGTGGTGGTGTGTTAGTGTGTGTTGTGCTGGACATACTTGGTATCTGAGGTTTGCTTGTTAAGTTTTGTATTTGAGCTACAAGGCTAATGTAGATAGAAATAACAAAAGCTTACACATCCTCAGTTAACATTGTGCTGACTGCATGCCTGAATCATCACACAACTGGAGAAAGAGCCATGCAGAAGCCTACATTTTGTCCATGTGATAGATAACAGCATAACAGTGACAGAAACCATAAACTCAAGTCTATCAAGTTTACTTAACAACTCGACTCAACTTTGATTCACCTCATAGTTCTAGTACGACACTAAAGATCGTGGCACACCAAACCTGTTTTGACTGAATGCATTTTTCAGAGGAAAATTGTGCAGTTTAGATTTTCTGCTAAACTAAATTATGTGGGATGGTAAAGTTAGTGAAGGAAAAGTCAGGGCCACAGAAATGAGACAGAGGGAAAGTAATCAAACCAGCAGCTTTAATGTTTATTTATGGCCTTATCAACTGGCATGTAGACCTGTGAGGTCATGTGTCTTTCTGTAGTTGACGTCATGCCCATATTAGGAATTCTGGGTTTAAGCTGGATTTCTCTACAGCAAAAATGAACAGGAGTTTTGAAAATTGCTGCCATCATGCACTGTTGTAAAGAAAAAGGCTCTAATCTAATCCAACAGTCCTAGTATATAGGCTTTAATACTGTGTATTTCCCCTGCAGCTATTGGTATATGTGCTAAAGATTTAGTCAGGACATAGACATTCTGTTGCATACAAGGACACACCTACAAAAGACATTCCGTTGTAATTCAGGAAACACATGACGAGTCGTGTGTATCTGTTGGATACACAGATCAATCAGTAGTTGAGGTAGACATCTGCTGTGATGAGACATTTATGAGCTCTGCAATTTTAAATGAGGAAAAATATAAAGAAAATATGCAAAACTAAGGTAAAAGAAAAATACTTCCACACTTGCATGCAGTAAGATTCATGTTTTCACTCTGTACCAGTCTCATAATTCAGGAGAATCCATTGTCATTCAGAGGAAAAATGTACGTAGGGAAAAAAATCTATTGAGTTTGGTACATTTTTGTTTACCACAGGGCATGAAAATGATCATTTTAAAAAATCTCATTTCTTTTTTTCATACACAAACCCAACTTAGACCCAGAGTCCCTAACATGGGCATGACGATACTACTTCAGTGGTCTATTGAAGCAAAAACTTAGGTCAGCTTACCCACATAATAGAAATAATTTATTCTGTTGCTATGCTAACTCTCATCCCTCAGGCTGCTGACGGACATGGTGCCCCGCATGAGACAGACCAGACACTACGAACGCTTTGAGTAGGACACAGTCGGCACAGCAGAGGGGCGCAGAGAACGGACCCTGTCCGCCCACATGCACTGTTGTAGAGGCTCTCCCGAAGAAGGAAAACACCCACACAAGCGCGCACACACACACACAAACACACACACATACATTACGTATATATATGTATATGTAAAAGTGTGTGTGTGTGTGTGTATAGTATCACACATAAAAACTGCACAGTGCCTCATAGCAAACTCTACATGATCTATCATCAACAGCATCTCTCAGAGAGGAGGAGGACGAAGAAGAAAAAGGTAGAGGAGGCCTAAAGAGATGAAACAAAATCATTCTTTGCGACTCTGTCTATGGAGTGGGCTGGAGGATTTGTCTCAGCTGCAGCAACACACCTCCTTAATGTTATGGAACTACTGGGTGTGTTTGTATTTAGCAACTATTAGTTCATCCATCCATCGTTTGTGAAGCCAACGTTGACACAGTAAAAATACACCTGCACTCACACGTTCATCATGCATGACTGGAGAATACCTGGGAGTTCACTGGAGAAAGAGAAGAGAGAGCCCAAGAAATGGTCACGGATACAGATATGTTTAGCATCCATTCATCTTCAACAGGACCAGCTGTTGAAAAAAGCTTAATTGCCATTAGCAAGAAACTCATCATGTTTCTTTTCTTGGATCTGATTATTATGAGTGTATTTAAAAGAACAATCCAGCATTTTTCAACTTAAACTCCATCTGCAGCATCTGTATCGTATTCTTGATTACTGTGAAGAATAATTTTTATGCATTCCTCTTAAAAATAACAGAAAACGCAAAATACAGTAGGTTTTACACAGATTAATACAAGACTACAAAGGCTTTTCAATGGCAAATCACCATTGACTGTAAATACAGTCCTGTACTAGGTTTAATCTGTATGTCATGCTTATCCAGTGTTTCTTCTGAAAGCAAAGGTTTTCATGTTTAATTACCTTACTACCCTTGTTATTAGTTCTGGATCACAAAAGCCACTCCCACTGGTTCAAATGGTATTGGTGGTCCATTTTTCAAGAGAACATACAGGGCTGTGGAGAAGGGCTACTACACTGGAGAGCTCAGCTCCAACACATGGCTCTAATATGCAGTTGCCCCTGAAGGCCTTCATTACCTGGTGTTAGGGTTGGAGCTAAACTCTGCAGAGTGGTAGATCTCCAGACCCAGGACTGGGAACTCAATGATTAAAGGTGTTCGTACATAAAGCTCTAAATCTGTATAATTTGTTGTTTTAGAGATGGAACTAGTTTTCCAGATGATAGAATCTATAGTAATTCATCACCAGTGAACTAGTGAGGTGGAGTTTTCACAGGGGAGTGTGTTGAAATTTGCAGCAGTAGTAAGTGACAGATAGTGATTAGGTTGAAAACTGCTGGAATATTTCTTTATCCCACGTGACACACGTGAGATTTCTACCTCTTTTTTTGCAGACGTGGTGGTTGCCGTCATGTCGTAAACTACAGTGATGATCCTTCAGCACATACAGTTTAGTTTAAAACCAAACTTCAAGTCAAATGAAATTGTGCACAGGAAACGGAGCACACTTACTGAGTACAGTCGGTACACTGTCAGCAGTCTCCTCGTATTTAAAGCACCACTGCACCGCAACACTTAGAATAGCACAGCTGTAGTGCAGTAAAGTAGCACAAACATTACTTAATCATGTTCATAGTACAGTCACACTTCAATATTTATGTACTTGATGTAAAAATTTGGAGAAATATGTGCCGATGGACTTTCTATACATTTTCAGTTCTGAAGAAATATTGTTATCAATGTTGTATTCATTGTAAACATTGAGATTTAATATGGAATATCAACTTTTTGTGCAGGAATCGATTAATAACTCATGTACATACTCACAATAGTGAATGTATCAATAGTAGGTCGAGAAGTTGGACGTACACATTAGAGCAGTACTGTTGTGTTATGTTTAGGGATAAATCTGTGAGCAGTTCTTGTTTTCTGTATCGTCACATACGTCATACAAATGATCTGAACGAGAGGGTAAACGTACATAATATGTACAGAAATGTTCAAACACTTCTGAGTCTGTTTTCTGGGCACATGTTAAAGGTGTGCTCCATACAAAACCTGTAATTTAGTATGTGCTACCTTACTGTGTGGTCAGTTTTGAGGACTTGAGTCAGCAGTTTGAGTCACTGGGCACGCTGTAGGTAGAGGAAACAAGGTTGTGAATTAACTGCTAATCATGTGACCTGAATTCAAACTTATGAAATGGAAACCAGTCTCACCATCTACTTCATAATGTCCACTCTATAGGTGAACAGTTACAGACTGTAGCTCATCTGTTGTCATGCACAGTTTGTCAGCCCTCAAAGTCATCATTGGTCACTTTCTGACCAGAAGACCACTGTTGAGTTGATATTAGAATTCTGTTTCCAAAAAAGTTGGGACGCTGTGCAAAATGTAAATGAAAACAGAATACAATGGTGTGCAAATGATTTAAACCCTATATTTCATTGAAAATAATACGAAGGCGACATATGTTGAAACTGAATTTTTTTCTTTTTTTTAAATATATGCTCATTTTGAATTTGATGTCAGCAACACCTTCCAAGTTGAGACAGGGGCATGTTTACCACTGTGTTTCATCACCTCTTCTTTTAACACTAAGTGTTCGGGAACTGAGGAGACCGACTGCTGTAGTTTTGAAAGTGATGTGTTTTCCCGTTCTTGCTTGATACAGGATTTCAGCTGCTCAACAGTTCAGGGTCTCCTTTGTTGTGTTCTTCGTTTCATAATGCAGCAAATGTTTTTAATGGGTGACAGTAATTGACTTCAGGCCGCGCCCAGACTCTTCTACTATTGAGTCATGCCTGGAGTAACACGTATAGAATGTGGTTTGACATTATCTTACTGAAATAGTCACGGCCTTCCCTGAAAAAGACGTCATCTGGATGGCAGCATATGTTGCTCCAAAACCTGTATATATATCAATCAGCATTAATGGTGCCTTCACAGTTGTGCAAGTCAACCATTCCATGTGCACTAAAGCACCTCATACCATCACTGATGCTGGCTTTTGAACTGTGCGCTGATAATGAGCCGAATGGTTCCTCTCCTCTTTAGTACAGAGGATGCGCTGTCCATGATTTCCAAAAAGAATTTCAAATTTTGATTCATCAGACCACAGGATACTTTTCCACTGCCTCAGGCCATCTTAAGTGAGCTTGGGCCCAAAGAAGACGGTGGTGTTTCTAGATCCTGATTATATATGGTTTCCTTTCTGCATGGTAGAGTTTTAACTTGCATTAGTGGATGCAGTGACAAACTGTGTTCACAAACAGTGGTTTTAGGAAGTGTTTCTGAGCCCATGCAGAGATTACCTCTTGACAATCATGTCAGCTTTTAATGCAGTATTGGTTTAAAGCCTTGTCTCTTTCATACAGAGATTTCTCCAGATTCTCTGAATCTTTTACTGATGTTATGTACTGTAGATGATTAAATCTCAAAGTTCTTTGCTATTTTATGTTTAGAAACATTATTCTTGAATTGTTGCTGTATTTGCCTGCACAGTCTTTCACACAGTGCTGAACCCCTCCTCATCTTTACTTCTGAAAAACTCAGCCTCTCTGAGATGCTCTTTTCTCAATCATGTTATTGACCT
The DNA here is from genome assembly GCF_904425465.1 of Colossoma macropomum. Classification (NCBI taxonomy): domain Eukaryota; kingdom Metazoa; phylum Chordata; class Actinopteri; order Characiformes; family Serrasalmidae; genus Colossoma; species Colossoma macropomum. The sequence continues at coordinate 1,058,351 of NW_023495014.1, forward strand.
GTTGCCAATCAACCACCAGGTGTTTTTTTTTTATAAACATTACACAACTTTGCCAGTCTTTTTTTGTTGCCCTGTCCCAAATTTTTTGAAATGTGTTGCTGGCATCAAATTCAAAAACAATTAAACTCAGCTTCAACATTTGATATGTTGCCTTTGTACAATTTTTTTTATTAAATATGGGGTTTCCAAGATTTGCATTGCATTCTGTTTTTATTTACATTTTGCACAGCGCCCCAGCTTCTTTGGAAACAGGGTTGTATTTGGGTTGTGGAGCCGATGAGTACGTTTTTGTCACAGCTCTCACATTTTATGGTAGCTGTCATTATTTGTTATGTATTACACATGAATGTATGTATCTTGTATGGAGCACACCTTTTCTACACTGTTGGGGGAATTACCAATTGAAAATGCTAGAGATGGTACAATACCACTTTTAAATTTCTGATATCGATGCTGATATTGAATTCTTGAGTATCGACTGATGCCGATACCAGTCTGATATTTTGTGTATGTAAAGTGCCAATTGACCTGCTAAATTATATGAATACTGTTTATCTGTTAATAATGACACAAATATATATTAATTGACAATGTCCATTTGAGTGCTGGAAATTCAGGATAGATTTGTTAAAGGATTGGACTGGACAGTATTTTTTGCCACTCTGATATCCCATCCAGCATTTTCAGCTGATATCAGCCCGAAACTGGTATTGGATCACTGCCATCTTTAGAAAAGTCAGTAACACTTTACTTGACCTCTGCTACATTGACACAGCCATGCCATAAACATGCCATATACTGTCATGAACTGTCAGATTTTGTTGTGTTGTCTTTACTAGTAATTGTCATGACAGCTGCCATAAAGTTTTATGTTATGACAGCTTAAAAAACATCATGGCGTCTGTCATAACTACTGGTAGTAGAAACACAAGACCGTATTACATCTGCCATGACGTTTATGGCATATTATGTCAATGCTTAATCTAGGACGAAAATGCATCCAGAAAACTGGCCCACTGCAAAGGTTATGCTGTCACAGGCCTTACTCTGGACCCTCGAGAATGTGAAACGTGATGTTTATGAAGTATTTTGTAGACTGTTGTAATTCAGGCTTTTTAAGCAGGCTCTTTGATTGTATATTTGGAGCTCTTTTCCAGGTCTCTGAGCGTCACATGTAGCAAATATAACGTTACTTAGTGGAGGTGGGTGCACTAGTGATAGTAATTAGTAACCCTTTATGTACAATACAGTGTGACTTGCATATTATGGTAATAGAAATGCACTGCATTGCTCTTTGGTGTAAATCCTTTGCGACTTGTATACTGTATGCAAAGCAATGTCATAGGACTCATTAGTGCAGATGTATATTTTGGTAGGGATTTAGCTGTGCTCCAGTACTGTTTGACTGCTGAGTTCTTCAGCCCTTGTCAGAAACACCGGCTCAAACACACGCCCATGCAGACGACATCTTTGCTTTGTTGATACAGCAGGTTAACCACTTATACGAGTGTGGTTAGGACTTATGCTGTCAGCCTAAAGGCATTTCTGCATGGCTTAAACTGTCACGAAAACGCCACATAGCACGGATGCTGGCAAGGAGCCTCTAGGACTCGGTTCCAGTGTACATAATTAAATGATTATAAGGCCGACGGGCCACTCTGTGATCAGAACAGGTGTGTGTGATGTATAAAATGTACATACTGAAAAGCTTTAGAGTGCACAGTCACAGCTTCCTGTCGTCACAGAAAAGTTTATTGAAAAATAAAGATATATCCTGCTCATCAAAAAAAACAATGAAAACGAAACATTTATCCTTTTTTTGTCTTCATTATGGTCTCTATTAATAGATCTCTTCTAGCAGTGTCCACATAAAATGGCCCAAAGGAAATGAAAGATTGACAAGTTAGCAAATGATGAGTGGATGACAAAAAACAAACAAAACAAAAAAAAGGCAAAAGAAAGAAAAAATTACCAGATACCAACCTCAGGATCATTTGCATTTATTTCCAACAGTACAACAATACTTACTGGAAGGGTAATTACTGACCATAATGCTTTTCTAATCCTTTTTTTTAAATGAAGCTTTAGTGACTGACCTGTGGAAGGCAGCGCAGATGATCAGTTATAAACACAAACCCCTCTTATCCACAAGTGCACCTTTCATATTCTATTCCAACAGCTGTAAACACATCTGCATGATCCTACTAAACTAGATATTTGAGTATTTTCATCACCACCACCAAAACATTTGGCAAAACTAGTTTACTCACAAACGTTCACTATCCTTTGCTGTCTCTATTAAACAGCGGTGTCTGGTTAGCTACCATTCCTCCATCCGCACGGCTCTCTATCTCTGTCTATCTAGACACAAATGAATCTTACATCCACTAACCATCAGAAGGCACATCATGAAAAGAACGTAAAATCAGTAGCTTGGCGTTAACATCGTTATACACAAACAGATCTCAATGAAGGAAAACAACAAAAAGTGAAGCTGAACGGCTGAAGTCGTCAAATAAGTTAATAGTACGCGGAGAACTCGGAGAGACCCATCTGTATTTACAAATGTGCAAACGCGTAAAAGGAATCCGACATCAGAGACGACGCTCATGAGGTTCTTGCTGGCTTTTTAAAACCCAAACCAAACCAGGAGTGCGGTGCTTGTCCAGGACAGGGACACTAAACAGAAAAGAATGATATGCTCTGCAACATTATATCATATATGGTGTCACTAAATCATCCACTGTGCTTTGGAATTTTATGGACCTTTTAAAATCATTTCTGAAGTAATTTTTGTAAAAATTACAAATTACCAATTACTACTGACAATATAATTTTGACTTCTATGTATTTGTACTGTGCAAAAGTTTGAGACCACCTACATTTTTTTTATTTCAAAACAATTCCTTTTAAGTTATTAATTTTGAGGAGATTTAAGATAATCCATAAGGGAGGGGAAAAAATTGAGTTAAAAAATATAAAGATCTATAGAAAATGGGACTCCTAATAACTGTGCAAGACCTGGTAGACCACCAAAATAGTCACCATCACACAAACAGTGAGATCAAATATCCACAATAACTTCAGATTTGAAAAACAATCCACACATATTTCTGTCCACCCTGTGACTAAAAGCTGTCAAGAAAAAGTGCAAATCAAGCGAAGAAGCTGCTGATATTCTTAGAACAACCAACTGACCACCCCAGAGACCAGACCCCAGCATCGTTTTTGGGACAACATTGAACGTGAGAGGCAGAAAATGCAACCAACTTCTAAGACTGAACTTTGGGGGTGTGAAAAAAACATCCCTACAGATTTCCTTGAACAACTGAAAGCAGGTCCCCTAAAAATAACTGGAAGCTGTCATAAAGGCAGAGTGAACACAATTACACAAATGAACGGTAGTCTCTGACTTCTGCACAGTAATTTGTGTATATATATATATATATATGTGGTCCTGGACAACCACCTGCACTTAAACACACTTTAAATTACTCTGATAAATAATATTTCCCTCTGTCAAGAAAAAAGTCACTTCTCTATAAATAAAAAATAAAAATCACCAGAGATAAAAGATCTGTATATAAAATAAATTAAACAAACAAAAAACTATCATTTGAAAACCCTTATGAACAATTTTACAGTGTTACATCTGGTGTTACATAATCAGTAAATATGTTAGGATAGTGCATTTTCATTCCAGAAAAAAAAATTTAGGGTGATTTTGACATTTTTGCAGGCAAATGAAGAATTCAAGAATTCTGACCTGAAATGATGTTAAAAAAGCAACAGAAGAGTAATCATGTTTTGTCAGAATTTAAAGTGGCAATCTGTTGCGTAATATCTACACGTGTGGGTTTTTAAATGCTTTACAGAAATAAAACATCAGTATTTGTCTTAGAGACCAATCTGTGATGGAAGTGTATGTTGAAATTACGGTAGCTGGCGTAATTTGAACATAATTCTTTTAAAGTCAGTGATGTGAAATACTGGTGTCACTGCCGGCCAGCTCTGTGTGTGTGTGTGTGTGTTAGTTTATACTGGCTGGTTTTTGGTGTGTGTGTATGTGTGTGTGTGTGTGTGTGTGTGAGAAAGAGAATGATTAATATTATTTACTGGCAGTTGTGTTTTTCGGTGCTGCAGTGATGAGTGTGTAGCACCTCTCATCACCGACAACCTCTAATGTGTGCTGTAATGTATGTGGGGGGGGGCAGATCTGTATACCTGTAATAGCAACACCACGTTTCTTGCAAAAGTTCTCACTAGCACAAGGCTAGAGAGCGTATTCACGGTTCAGTAAATAAAACAATCCACCATGCACATCATGGCAGATCGAAGGTCAGGAAATTTAAAGGAATACTCCAGTATTCAAGCTAATATTTATCTACATCATACAGCTGATTACCACTGACAGTGTTTCTGCTGACTTTAAACTCACTTACAATGGAAGCCAATGGGCAGCTGCTGAATTCCAAACGTGAAACGTGAAATCACAATCATTACACTTCAGCAGTTCAGGTGTTAGACTGAGACAGATTGAGACATTTCAACGGTTTTCACACATAGTTTGTCAGCTACAGTTGGGGTTTCTGTGACGCTGTATCTTTTTCATTGAATTGGTTGGTTTTTACAATGCAAAGGCCAAAGTGCACCAAATTATAAATGTGGCTGATTGGTCCGAAATTTGTCTGGGATATAAGCACTATTACTTTCACAAAGCCTGAATGACCATTTTAATCTTTCATTAGCCTATCACAGTAGTAAACCTGATCTATCACATATTTTCTCAATATAGTACTATAGTACAGCACTGTGCAAAAAGCTTAAGCATATAAGTGCATTATTTAAAACTATTTATCTTCCCAATAAGTTTGTATTTTCTTAGCTGATAAAAACAGTACCATTTTATCTAGCCTGAAGAACAAAGTTTGCTTTAGCACACATGATTTAACAAAGAGCTGATTATCCAAATCATGTATTGGGTTGGTAACCATTGAACAAACTCACATACATAAAATTACTATTTATCATACTCATATTTTTGTATTTATTGTAATATTGTTTTACTGCCCAGATGAACAGCTTTCTAAAATGTCATTTTCTCAGGTGTGTAAGACTTCTGCAAAGTACTGTAAAATGTATTATCCTACCCCTTCTATTAAAACAGAGATGCTTAAAAAGCATGACATCTGCTTCTTTATGACTGAATGCTTTGTCAGTTCAAATTTAACCAATCAAGTCTCTGATGCTTGGCCAAAAAAACATGCCATGACCCATGTGCCAAATTTAAATGAAATAGCTTTGCTATGATTTTATTGCGCGTCTGCCATTAGCAGAGGCACGTGCTGCAAGAACCATGTGAGCATCAGTCAAAAGTCAATTGTTAAAAGAGGTAAACTATGAGGACAGTACAGTGATCATTCATGACCTTATCCAGTACACATCAATGAGCAATCAGGAAGAACGCAGATTTGATTCCTGACTTCTTAGTAATATCCAGCTGTTGTCTGAATGTGTGACATTCCATCAGAAGCACACCTGATTTAATTTAATGAAGGACTGATTAGATAAACTAGGTATTGGACGATAACTAAATACTGGCCTTCCTCAATGAGAACTTTGGAAATGGTTAAGCTAATACATCCAGGTCAAATCATAATGGCCTGTTTATGTGTTTCTGTGTATTTATTCTAATGTTGGTGTTTTTCCACAACAACTGCCTGCTGGCTTTACTTATGAGTGAGTTTCGTGAGTTTTGTAATGCACATGCTGCGAATGCAGTAGATAAAGATGAGGTTGAAAAACCAGAGTATTCCTTTAAAGTGTACGCGTGTGTGCTTGTACGTGTTTGAGCACTAAGCGCTGCAACACCTCTATACATATTCAAAACTAGTATCTACACTTGGATGGCCCTCTCTCCAGGCAGCCTGAAAAGAAGAGCTACAGTGAAAAGTCTAGAAGCTTCCTTTCCACAAACACACACACTCTGCGTGCTGTGTTTTCCGGGGGGTCCGGAACTTCCAAAAACGTTCCTGCCCGGTGAGGTTGGTCCCGTGATGTCGGCGAGCACAGAGAAAGGGAGAGAGAGGGAGAGAGGAGACCTGGGGAGGAGAGAGAGAAAGAAAATAATGCAGCACTGCAGTAGCATCTCCACACAGGCAGGGGGCAGTGTGGAGATTCCCTGCAACTCCTCTTCAAGTATTTCAGGCCTTATCGGGTTCTCCGAGTCACAGAAAGATTTGAAAATGAACAAAAAGAAAACGTTCAGTCCAGCACTCAGTCTCTCCTCTCTTTTTTCTCTCTCCCTGTTTTGTCTCCTTCTGTCCTTTCATTTTCAGAGCGATCATTTTTTTCTGTTCAAGGCGTTGAGGTGGAAACGATCATCCTCAGGCCCGTCATGCCAGGTCCCAGAATGTGTGGTTGTACATTTGACTGTCAGTCTTAATTTCTACAGTACTTCCGCTCCCCTTCCATTTCTGTATAAGCTATACAAATGCAATAGCTTAATCGGCTAATGTCCGCCATGATCATCTGTGTAATTATATTCAGGGAAGCGTTTCAAATGTCCCCATAACGTTCCCTTAACGTCTCTGTAACGTCCCCTACAAAACATATAACTGCTCACATTTTTAAATTTCTCTTTTTCTTCATTCGATTTCTTTGAATTTCTTGTCTTTAAATAACTCAACTGCGAGATTAAACGCACTGTCCCCCCTGCAGAGAAGTGCGAACTGAATTCAGCCCCATGATTTCACTTGCTTGTCATAAATGGCCTTTAAGTCGACTGGCTATAGTATACAGGCAGCATAAATACCCATATATATGTCACACAGAGATGAACTACTGGAGTGTTCTTTGGCCATCAGCAGGCAGTGTGCCTCCGGCTGTCCCTGTGGCATAGGCAGCATCACACTGATGTGGTTGAGACTGAAGATTGACGAGAAGAAGGGGAATTCAAACAGGAAACGCTATACACAGCCCACCACCAGAAGCTGTACACAAACAGACAGGAGCTGCATCACAGCTGTGATCCTCAGTTCAGGGGGAAACACTGGAGTGCGTGAGTGTGTGTGTGTATGTGTGTTATAAGCAGCCTTTGCAGAGCGCAACCTGGCCCTTCATGTAGTCCCTGCAGGGGCAGATGCGCTGTAGAGAGTGATGTGCTCCGGCGCAGCTGAAGAGAAGCAGGTCAGACTGCAGCACGCAGTGACGTGCTGAAGCACTGAAGGCTGGAACCACGATGTCGCCCACACTCTCCACTGTTTTACACTCCACCCCAAACCTGCAGAGACACATGAGGTGGAAGGAGGAGGGAAATAACATATCTTTACTGTGCTGATGAAGTCAAACTAACACAGCACTCATCATCAAAGAGAGCAACAAAACTACCCTCTATAAGGCATAAGAATGTGATGACATGACAGAACTCAAAAATGACTTCTTTACAAACACTGAAGTTCCTGCTAAAGCCTGAGTGGACTGATAAATCAGTGTGATGAGCTGGTTATTAATCTCAGGTTTTTTAAAACTCCTTTTAAGGATGATGGAACTGAACAGTTTACTCAGTAGTAAACATGTTCACAAGTGATAACCTTAGGATCTGTGTTGTGCTGGGCTTGTGTTAAAACTTGCATATGTTTGCATATTGCATATAATTATTATTACTGTTAATAATCATATTAATATTGATAATGTAATTATTATTGCTACTGAACATGATCAGCACTAAACTTCACTATTTTTATTTTTGGCAACAAGCTTCTCTATAGTTATGCCAATAAACCCATCTTAAACTGAACTGAACTGTGAGAGCTATAGACAGAGAGAGTAAAGGGAGGATGAAGGGAGAGAAGAAAGAAAAAAGAGAGAAGAAAAGTTGTGTGAGAGGAGAAAGTGTGTGTGTGTGTGAGGGGGAGAAAGGTAGAAAGAGGGAGAGAGACAGAGAGACAGCGATATAAATCTCTGGTCTTCTCTGGACTCGTAGACATACATACTTGATGTGTGCGTTACCGGTAAAGTCTACAGGGCCATAGGGCTCTAATTCTGCCATTCATTTAGGTCATAAGGGGGTTAACATGGACCTTCAGGGACCTTTCAGAGAGACTGTTTGGGCTGCGTCAGCAGATTTTGCTCTTGGAATTACGAGAAACTATAGCAAAATGCTTGTGATGACAACCAAACGGGAGAAATTCCAAAAAAATTATATTTTAGCCAAATAAAAAATGTATTCCAAAGAAAGTAATACATAATTCATGTACAAATCTCACTCTGAAGTGATCAGCCTTTTCATAGGCTTGCAGCCTTGTGGCCTTGCAGATCTGACATGATGACGTAGAGTACTACAGCGAACGTCACAGAATGTAGGCCCAAAGGCCGTGAGAACGGAGGCCATGGGCCGGAGTCCGGAGATTTAGTTTGGGCAAGGGAAAGAGACAGGTCAGTAAAGTAGACGGTGTCACCCCCATGTGGTGTAGAGTTGTGTTACAGAAACAATATTACAGAAACAAGAGAAAAAAATGCTACAAACATTAATCACACACAACTGGCACTGCACTGCCTTCTGCTGGAATATGTAAGCATGGCAGGTGACATCATATTTTAGTACTGTAATGAGCTCACTGAACCTGTAGCCTTCATTTTTTTGTCACTGTCTGCTTTGACTGAATGTATGTGTTTGTTTGTCTGTGTGCGTATGTGCAAACTGACCTGGCCAGGTCCTTGTCCTTGTTGAGGTGCTGGAAAAAGGATGGCTCACAAATGAGCTGCTCCTCCTGACACACCTGCTTACAGGATTTCCCCACTGGAGCCAGTTTAACCTGCAGAGCACTGAGCGGAGGCCACATCACCTGACCATGACAGAAATCCTGCAGAGAGAGACAACATATGATGATATTTCATTTTTCTGAGGTTTGGGAAACTGTTTGGAATAAACAAAACACACCAGCAAAACAGTAGTGCCACTGAAAATCTGAGTACAATCATCTTTTTTTAATTCATGCTTTTTTTTTTAAGACAAACAAATATAAGAAGGTCACAGTGATAAAATTGATTAAAATAATAACATCAAACACAAAAATACACAGATGTACCTGGTTCTCTATGAAAGCGTTGACTCTCTGCAGCATCCCTTCACAGGTGAACTCATACGGCAGATACGGCTCAATCTGGCCAAATACAAAATTTCACACAGTTACATTTTCAATCTCTGTTCTTTTGAAGCAATCAGCACCAATGAGCTACTGCAATAACTGTAAAAGATATAAGTGTATGCACAAACGTCAGTGATGTATGTTATATGCGTGTACCTTCTGGCTGAGGATGCCTCTAATAGCTCTCTCCACTTCTGCAGGGTTCTCTATATCCACAGTCCAGACGTGCGGCTGCCCAATATATACTTCAGCATACGGGTGCTGGGAGGTCAACTAGAGTAACATAGAATAAACAAATTCTTAAAACCACCACAATTTAATGACCAAACCTCCAAAATGGAGCCAGACAGCTGTATAAAGCAAAACAAACAAAGCAATTATCACATTATCTAATGATCAATCTAAATCTCCATCAACAACAGATCAGCAGAGGGGAACCCTCAGGCCTTCCAGACCTTTAGAGAAGGCCTAATGAAAACACACATCTTTAATTTTTATTTCATAGAATCATGATGCTTGTATTTCAACTCTGCAAGTATCTTATTTCATTGTTAAGTTTTGGTTGGAAATAAAAATTATGATCTTGAAGTTTGTAAGTAAAAACATAACACTAGCAGAAATTAGGATTATCATTTAGTTGGTTTTAATTTACTTATTTTTCATTTTTTAACCAAGTTTTGACACTTGTGTCCCAAACTGAAGGCCAGGCTCTAAAAGTCAGGCCCCCTTTTCAGTACCGGTTTTAACAAGTCCTCGCCCACTCGGCCTTTTTTTATTCCCTCAGGGGAATCCCTGGTGCCATCTTCAGGGCTGTTCCATTACTTAATTAGCTGAATTGAAGGGTGTTAGATGAGCCCTCAGAGAGGTCGACTTTAGCAGCAGAACTTCCCAGAAATCATTGCAACCTGACGCATTTCCCTTTGCAAACCCAAAACTAATGGGGAACAAAGCTGTTTCTAAGCTACAGCAGTAAACTACTTTAAAATGCTTAACATTTCAAAACCATACCATTCGATTTGCTGGGCTCTGAGTCACAAATTACAAATAATTTTAAGAATTACATGGCTAACAATAACAAAAGGAAAGAAATGTCACCACAGTTCTACTCCAAGTTTATTGCCAGACAAAACAATTAATCACACACATTGTATTTGTTACACAGACTTAAACGTTTTGCATTGTAAAGTTTGAAGGCTAGCTAATTAGTTCCCTGAGGCCTACTTGCCGAGGGCGAGTGTGTTTAGTTTGAATAATCCTCACTGTCACCTCCTCTCCTTTTTCTGCGAATGGCCACCTGTGTAACACAGGTGTGACACACATCCGAATGGTGAGTTGAAGTGGGTGAGGTAAAGTTACCAAAAGAACTGAAATGGGGCTACGGTCTTTCCTGAAATCCTCTAATGAGTCTGCTGTCCATCAGGGCCAATAACCTCACTGGACCCAGCCTTGTTGCTCCAGGACCATTGCCCATAAGTTAATGCATCTGATTTGTGGCAGTCATGGTCAGCGGTCTCTAACTGTACACTAGCAAGATGGAGCTGCAAGGGTGGGTCCGGTTAGAGACTGTTAGCCATGGGCTGATGCATCTGATTTGTGGTAGTCATCCTCTGGCTTTTCATCAGTGCTTGGTTTCTGACAAAAGAGCCGCTCTTGATTTGATATTTTTGGGTGGTGGACCACTCTCAGACAGTGACACTGATGTGTGTAAAGACGCCAGCAACACGTCAAAAGCATGCCACTGCTGATTACTGCCCACCTCCCAAATAATATCTTGTCAAGAGCGGTCCTGTGGTCAGAAACTGATCAATGATAAACGGGTTAGAGGGTAACTGACTAATTATGCATAACAACAGATGGACCACAAACTGTACTTGTACACCTATATAGTGACCTATAAAGTAGGCGGAGCTCATTAAATGGCCAGTGAGTGGAAACACAAAGTAGGTGTTTTTTTTTTGTTTTTTTGTTTTTTAAAGTGGCCAGTTAGTCATCACTGTCCAAAAAAAAACTCCAAAAACCCAAAACTTCCTTTACTTTGTTTAAGTTCATACAAAAAGGTTTTATTCCAAGCAATTTTGAAGCATTTCTATTGGCCCATTCCTCATGAAATATTCACACAATGTGATGGGCTGCTGCACTCAAATGATGTAGACAAATAAAAATCAACAAAGATGGAGATATTTCTTTTCTTTTTTTGGACAGCAGTGATATGCGTTTGTATGCATGTGTATGAAAAAACAGGTACCTCTCTTAGAGTGGGCTTGCCCTTGAAGAAATCTGTGTTCTTGCTGCTTTTAGGTGGGTTAAACTTCGGGTTCAAGAAAGCACAGCCATTGGCTATAGCCTCCAGAGGGGCAGGGCCTTCATAGGGGAAGGACAGTCCCACGAACAACTGAGGAGGGAAAAAAAAAAAAACATCAGAATTTCCATAATGCAGCAAATGTTGTTTTCATGCTACATTTAGCGAGCATGTCTTCAGTCATCCAATAGCAAAGGCTGAATGCAAACATGGCTTACACTGAAAGCAAACTATCTGGCAAAAATGACAAGCTTGCTTTCAAAACAATCTCCCTTCCCCAGGGGAACAGCTAATTCCATGGCTGTCGATTCATTTCTCCAGGCAGCATCTGGGAAACAAGGCAACATTAACATGGTTGGTGTAGATATGCCCTTATATCTCTGTGAGCCAAGTACATTTTAGTATTTTGCTTGCCTGGTTTTGAAATTCTGAAGCTCTTCAGGTCATTATTTTTACATTTTATGGTTTTCCTTTTACCACTTTGAAGGATTTCCTGCCACTGATAGACCACAAGTTTTTCTAGGCTTGAGACAATTCAGAAAAATCTTCAGTGCAGTGGCCATTTTCACACATGTGGATGAGCTACGGTTGAGAAAGCCTAACACAACCATCATAAACTGGACAATACAGATAAAGCAAGAATTGATCATCACAGAATCCTAACAACAAATGCTTTGCTCTTATCAGAACCTTTCAAATCACTTAAGTTTTCAAAGTATCACAGAAATGGTTAACAGTTTTCAGTGGCACAGAAAACTAGCCATTCAGCATATGTATATTTTAATCACTGGGTTCTTAAAAGATTTCAATGGAGACTTCTCTTGTGCTCAAGATATTAGTGATATTTTTATTGGGTTTTTTTTTTGCATTTACAAACTACAAACTATTCCTTTTAACCTACATCTGATCCGTTAATGTTCAAGAAAGGCATATGCACTAAAAATAAAACAAAGTAGGTCAAAGCTGCAGTGAACTGTGTGCTTGGTTAATCAATAATCACAATTTTATTTAACTGGAAAATATAATGAAAACATTTTAACTAGAAAATATCATTATTTTTAGACATCATCCAGGCCAAGTTGCATATAAAAGTTTGGGAACCCTTGGTCAAATTACATGTTTTGTTGATTTTCTAAGTGAAAATATGTCCCATACAGAGAACACACTTCTGCACAAGTTCCTGTTTATTTGCTGAATTTAACATAACAGGAAACAGTAAAACATAACACGTGGTTTTTTCCACCTTGCAAATAAAGCCCAGCAAATAAATAGGACTTGGGCATAAAAATGTGCAGAAACACTGCAAATTTAATTGTGTTCCCTGCAGAAGATGTGTTTACTTATTATTATTTAGAAAATCAACAGAACATGTCATTTGATCAGGGGTGTTCAAACTTTTGCATTTGTCTGTAATTGGGGAAGGAAAAGGTAAAAAGGGCAAAGAAACTGTGACGAAGGCAACAAAACAATTAACAGTGCATAGATTGCGTAGGCCGTTCACAGACATCTTGTTCTCCTCCTCCTCTCCCATGTCTGCTGTTTGAGGGCATCCACCTCCTCTCTAGATCACAGGGCTAATCGCACAACAGACTCTTATTCAGCTCCATGACTTGAGCAAATATTTGAGAAGGCCTAGGCTGTGATGCTTGCATGGGGGGGGCGGCGCTGAAGAGAGCCACAATAATCTGCTTGTGGAAGCACTCAGGCCTCAGGGCCTTTAGCCTAGTGCAGGTCTAAATGCTGGACACTGAGCACAAAGGGCAGTCTGTGCTTCACTGGACAGATGACCACACGTTCACAGCCCAGCAAGTACAGAAGAGGGCCTTCAGGGGGAAAATATGCGAATACACCACAAGGCTACAAAAATACACTTAAAACATGTTCCACGAGACCACACCACACACCACACACACACACACACACACAACTAGGCCTGTACAATAGGCAATGATATTACTACATATTACGCTCATGTCTTGCAAAATGTTAAAAGAATTAACTGCTGAATCAATAATGTGAAATGCCTAAAGTAAGTACACTGCATGAAATGGTTCTTTTTTTTTTGACATTTGTGGACATATTTGATCTTCAGTAAAAGTGCATGAACAGATAAACATATATAACAGAACAAAAAACAGGAAATTTGACTTATTGGAATAATTAATTAAAAAAACAACAAAAACAATATTTTACTGATCTCTGTGTCGGGGTTTTATTGACTGATATGATTGTCTAACTTGTCACACCTGTTAAACTTCAATAAACAGCAGAAATTCATGGTCGTAAATAATAAAAATACTGTAACACTTTTGGTTTCTGTATATCACCTCTTACTCTCACTAATTCTTATTTCTCACTCATTCTCTTTACACTAGATGTTGGAAAAGAGCATTAGTGAGGTCAGGTACTGAATGCCGAATGATTAGCCACTCCGACTCATCCCAAGTGTATTAGATGGAGATCACTTGAGAGAAAACAGTTTCACTGCTCCACAGGCCACTGCTGGTGGTCTTTATACCCATCTAGCTGACACTCGGCATTGCGCATGGTGACCTTTGGCTCATGTGAGGCTGCTCCACAGATGGAGAATATACAAGCTGTGTTTTTGCAATTAAACCCATGTGCCAACAATAGGTTCATCATAAAGTAGCTGAATTCACTAATCAGAAGGACTGTCTGGATACTACTGTGTACCTCTAATAGTGTAGACATTATCAGACATTTTATGACCTTCAACTTCAGACCTCTATTTTAATAGACTTGTAAAGGATCCCTGGATCCCTGATTTATCCATATGCTTAAAAGCTGTAATTTACCAAATACAGATTTTAGAATTACAATTGCTGCCAGCAGGGGGCAGCACAGCTTTAACAGTCCGAAATAAGGAGGAGGTGTGAGGAAGTAAGAAAAAGAAACAGGTGCTATTAATAGCAAACTGTGCTACTGGCTGTACTGAAAGCTACAGCAGAGTGTTGACAGAGAGAGAGAGTGAATGAGAGAGAAAGAGAGAGAGAGAGAGAGAGAGGGAGAGAGCGAGAGAGAGAGAGAGAGAGAGAGAGAGAGAGAGAGAGAGAGAGAATGACCCCTTCCCTTGTAAGGTGAAAATTCACCAAGCTTGACATTAAAATGGCTGCAATAAACGTCACTGGACACAAACGACCTCTGCTCTGCCTGTTTGCTGTGCCCCACAGAGCAATATGCTTGTACTGTAACAGAGGTATGTAAATGGTGAGGAAGGTTTGCTGTGTGAAGCAGTGCGTTTCACTCACAAAAGTGCCTTAAAACCTGTGACCATATATTACATTATCAGCTCTTATCTCAACACAAATGATACCATGTGCAGAATAATCACACCCAGTCATAACCACTAAGATAAAAAGAGAGAATAAGAATGAGAGACAGCGATATATGTAGAGAGACTGAATGAAAGAAAGTGAAGCAGAGAAAGAGGATAAGAGAAAGTGATAGAGCCAAAGATTTCCTCAAAACCTACTACTACATAACTCATCTATATATACACAGCACTATGCAGCACTATGGTCAGAGAGTACCCTTCATTTATTTCATTTCCAGTCAAAACAACCATTAAGGACAATTTATTCTTTTATATTTTTTTTAGGAAAAAGCAGAACATTCACACAGAACCCTCAATGACTAAATATTATATTTTTGTCAGTATTTAATGTCTATCATTTGCCTTTATTACAGCTTCTACTTTTTTTAAAAGACAGTTTTTCAAACAAAATCTGCAGGGATATTTTCTCACACTTCCAAAGTTCAGTCTTAGAACTTGGTTGCACTTTCTGCTTCTCACAAATCAAGCAGAGGAGAAGGGCCTACTTCCCTCAGGGCCTTCTCTGAAGGCCTAATGAAACTAAGAAATAAGACTGTAATTTTACATCATGCTTGTGTTTTAACTCTGAAAGTATTACGAACTTAGCCTTGTTTCATTGTTAAGTTCTAAATGGAATCAAAAGGGTTAAATTTTGAAACACTCAGCAGAATAGTTTTTTTTCTGTGGTAAACTTTCCTATTGGTTAGGACTTTAGAGCTGGAGAGAAGTCCTAAAGCATTACATTAACCATCAGCTTAAGTATGAAGTGACAGAGGAATCTGTGTGTTGATTTCCAGTAGGTAGGACCAATTTCATGAGACAAAAAAAAAAATTCACCCAGGCCTTCTGGAAATGCCAGATACGTCACTGACCGCATACAAGTGTCAGCCTAATCAGTGGGCTGTTAGAAATGGTAAACAGCGGCGGCAGCTCTATACCAGAACACTCTACTGAAAGTGTCACTGTGAAACTGCTACAAGGAAAACTACATGCTAATGTGTCTGTTACCAGTTTCAAGTAAAACACACATAAACAGACAGACAGATACACAGACAAATATCTGTGTATAAATAACGTCCCATAGGGATGGTAGACATAAGCAGTTTTGTAGAGGGGTTATTTCTTTATGTTTTTAACAAAGTTTTGACATTTATGGTCCAGCTCTAACAGTCATGGTTCACCACTGCATCTGAGAAATTCCAAACACAAAGGACCATTCTTCTGAGAACACCAGCAGCTTTTTTGTTATGAGCTGCCAATTTTCTTCGTTTTTGTCTTTCTTTTTCTCAGTAACGGCTTCTTGACAGCTACACGTCCTTTCAGACTCAAGTTTGTTGAGTTGTCTTCTCATAGTGGAAGAATGGACAGAAACACCTGTGAATGTTTTCAGATCTGAAGCAAGAGTGGAGCTTGATTTTCTCCTCCCTTAAAGATGAAAGCTTTTAGTACTGCGTATCTGATGGTGAAAGTTTTGGTGGTCTAGCAGGTCTTGCACGGCTGTTGGGAAGCCCATTTTCTCTGTAACTTATAATCATTTTTGTTCCAGTTTTGCTAACTCTTGTTACTCTAAGAGCTTTAGTAACTCTTGTTTTTTCACCTTGACTTTTTCCCCATCTCATGAAAATTAAATAAATCAAGAGCGGTCTCTTCCTCTTGTTCTCTCACACACATTTCTTCCTAAAATGGCGGCTTATATTTCCATATCCTTATTATAATATGCAAATGACCCTCTGCTAACACTGAGTCCACAATCCGCTCACCTGCATTCATTTGCACACATTTGCATTGCGTGTAATTCACGGCTCTGGGCTGGACAGCGCGGTACTGACACTCATGCAGCTGATTAGAACCTGCTGACATTTGGTATAGTTGTGATGTTATTAACAGCACAAAACAATAGGAAAGTTAAAAAATGACTATTTGTTGTGGGGATGTCCAAGCTCCACATTATTTATTTAGCAGCACTACTGAGCCATACTTCACACAGCAGCAAGACTTAAAGAAACCTAAAGCAGTCTATAAGCTACAAAAGCTTTGACGCTGAGCAGCAGCAGCTGGAGTATTTACAGTATCAGCAGAAGCTGTACACTGTAACAGTACAGGTATATCAGCATGTAATTCTCTGAAGTGTAATTACCTAAAACATGTACATGGAACAGCCCTCACTTCTTGTGCAGCGCACAGCTGGAACAGCTGTTCAGGCAGTTAAAGGTGTGTTGAGAGCTGGGGTAAGGGGTCTTTAATGTTTTTTTTGGGCGTGGGACGTTTGGATGTCTGAGAGATTATCTAGTATTTTACACACACATTAACATGAGCATATGATTTCTAAAAGTATTTGGTTTCTTCAGAACCTTATGTACTATAGGTTTTTATTAATAAGAATGAAACATTTAAAGATAAAATTAGTCATTGCCAATATTTGGTTTTGCCAAATGCTTATGTATTAATCTAGATGGTGAGAGGTTAAAATAGTAACAGCTAACAAGATAACAATAACAATAATAATATGATGAAGAACAACTGTGGTTTTATCAAATAATTTATCAGTGTAATGTCTCCTGCTCAAATATCTAACCTCTGAGCCGAAAACACTAACTCTATCTTATTAATAAACCTTTTATCATTTCTGGGGACCAACTTGGATGTAATTTGAAACATGATCCTCCAGGTTTAAGTGAAAAAGTCTGAGGAGGAAGCCTTATTTAATTCATCAAGAAATAAAAACAATCGGTGATAATTTTCATTCCCCAGTGGGGCGTATAAAGACACCAAGTGAAACCCCAGAGACAGCAGTGAATGAGGGACAGCGAGGGAGAAAGTGAAAAAAAGGGAGAAGGAGTGATAGAAGGAACGTTGGAGGGTACACCGAAAAGCAGATGTAAATACTCAGGAAGAGGCTGAGGAGATTAGAAACTTCAAAGATTTTTTTTTTTTTAAGAAAAGAAGTTCATAACTTCACACACAGGAGGCGTTCTTGAGTTTTGAAGCTCCACCACACTGAGGACTCTGTGCTATTAGTGAGCTATCTAACTCTGAATATCCAACTTATAACAGAAGCTTCTCTCCTAGGACACTGTTTAGAGAATTTGCTTAATTCAGCTTCATTCAGCAGATTAACAGCGCTTGGATGTTATTCTTATTTGATGAAACTATTAGACTGCTCACTATACTTTAGTTCATCTCCAGAAGTGCCAGAAGCGATCTCGTAATGAGAATACGCATCTGGGGACAACTTGTTAAACTTTTGTTCCTGGATTGTGGCAAAATTCACTGCTAACAAGGGTAATCTGCCATTGCCTCAAGTCTTCAGTTTGTTACCAACATGCCAGCGTTTGAATTTGAAGCCCAAGATGTGAGGGGGATGTGTTTTCCCGATTTTCTCCCCAATTTAGTAGTTTTCAATTCCACCCGCTAGTTAGGACTCCCCCAATCACACGATGCTATCAACGCTAGGAGGGTGAAGGCTAACACAGGCTTCCTCCGAGACCTGTGAAGCCAACCACCGCTTCTTTTCGAGCTGCCACTCACGCAACGTCACTGGACAGCCGAACGCGCTCGGAGGAAAGCGCCAACCGCCAGATCTGTTACGTCAACTAACAGACGCCTGCGCTGACTAGCATCGCGCTGAGTGATGGGGGGAGAAGGAGGGGCCATCGTACCCACCCAGAGAGAGCGAGGCCAATTGTGCTCTCTCAGACTCCCAGCGACGGATGGCTGTAGCATCACCAGGGATCGAACTCGCGATCTCCTGATGATAGGGCCAACCCTTAGACGGTTGCGCCACTCGGGAGCCCGTAAGGGGGATGTTTAAAACTGAGATTCCGTGCCAAAGGGTATGTTGTTTCCTTCTCATCCAAACCAAAAAAAATTTTAAAAACATTGTCAGCATCATTTTTTCTGTGAATTTGGTACTGACAATGCTCTTTTACTACGTGATAATGTCAACATTACGTCCAATATCTTGAGTCATTACAGGTAAGAGAAAAATAGACAAACACTTTTCATGCCTGCTGTGTCAATATGCTTTACCGTGACTGATCAGCTGTCTGATTTTTATTTAGTTATGTGGGTTGTGTTTATGTGAATCCAGGGCAAAGATGGAGGAATAGGCAGGGTGATGACTGCTGTCAGTAATAGGCTATAATAGGGTTGGGTCGATAGATGATGCCATTGTCCATTGTCAATGGCTGAAAGACATGATGTTGAGTCAGCATCGAGATGACATAACCCCCACTGCCCCCACTGACAGTGGGGACGCTTTGGTCACAGGATCAAGTTTACAGCCTAATATTACACCAATTATTCATGCTAATAGTTTTCATTTAATTTAAACATTTTAACTGTGTTTACACAGAGTCAGGTACAGGCACAGGACCATGAAGTTTTCTCTTCTCACTGAAATATCTAATGTTGAAATCTGTTTTTTAAACCAGCATTTCAGTAAATGTTTGTATTTTCACCATGGTAGCTAGCTATATTTGGGTCAAGCTAGCGGTATAAGCTCTGTGCTATTTGGTCATTTTATGTCAGCTCTAGTCTGTCTAGACTGCGGTGTGTGAGTACTTACTTTAGTCTCTCTCAGTAGAAATTGCAGGTCTCGGCCGCTGAGGATGCCGTGGTTTTTGACGTATGTGGGCAGGTGGACGGTGCTGGTGCCGTGGACTGTGCCGTGCACCTCCATGTATGAGTGGATGATGTCCAGATACTTCTTCTTATCCTAGCACACAGAAACAACACAACATAGACATCAACAAGAAACTTACACACAAGCAAACACATAGTATATATATATATATAAATAAAAGTTTCAGGAAGCTAAGAAAAGGAAACAAAAAAGGAACCAAATTTGCAAATTTCATGCATGAATTCCTCAGACTATTCCTCAGATTATTAACCGACCATAAATAAACTCAATCAATCTCCTAATCAACCACAACTGCATAAAGACAAATGTGTAGAGCATGTAAAACTCAGTGCATTCACATTTTTTAAATTATTTTTAAAAGTAACTCCACATGATGACACTACTTCAGGCCCACGCGCGTTTCATGACACCGCAAAAGCACAACCACACTTCAAATGATCTACAACCTGACCTGAAAAACAATATATGGGAAACACCGCTCCACAAATGCAAAGACACATTATATAAACCAGATGCAAACAGCAAGCCACAAGCAAAGAAAACAATTACACAAGTATATAATAAACCATGCACAGGTAAACAACAAACCACATGTAATGAAAACACAACAAAAAACCAAGAAGTAATAAAAATGGTATGTCATAAAGCAAACACCAAAAATGACGAAGGCACTGCAAAAACAAGGTAAACAAGCATAACCACAGGCAAACATACAAGCACAGAGAGAAGAGAAAACAACACTCAGGTAAACCAAACCAAATCATACTAAACAAATCATAACCAGTAATAAAAACTAACAAGAAAGTCTAAGACAGAGATGAAAAAAACACAAAACGAAGACCACTATTTTGCATTCGACAATCGTATCATGAAGAGATTTAAAGTGAACTAGAAGGTATTAAGGCATTTCTGCTGTAGCTCCTGTTTTACACCCCTCTCTTCTGATGTTGTGTCCCGAATCACACTAATTCTGATAATCCCAGGATTACAGTCTGTTACGCCAGGTCGCCATTTTTTGATAAGAGATTACCCTGGCACTGTTCTTCTGAGTTGTGCCAGAAACACACGTGTGTGCATGTCATAGTAAGGCCTATTCTAAGGCCCCATTGACATGTATCCAGGTACATGCACGTAATTCCATCTCTACGTTTTGGCCTCTCCTCCACGCGGTAACTGAAAATGGAGACTTTTCAAAACGCTCTCCAGAGTGGAGATTTTTTTCTGTGTTTTCATGATTTCTAAAAAATCCACAAAACATACTTAAAGACATGTGACTTGATAATCATTAACTAGAGTTGGGCAGTAACCCCTTTTTTTAACCCATTCAAACTCCAAATATTACAGTGATGGGTGTCACATGGTCACCGAATAAGTGAACACAGTGCACAATTTTCAGGTCATTATTCAATAAATTTCAACCCATCTATCTAACAAATGCTAAAAGTTAAACAGTGCTGCTAGCAAAGAGAGAGGAGCTGCTAGGAGTATTAGCTAAGCTGAAATTTTAACAGCTCTGCTCACCACAGAACATGTTCGATTCTGGCTAAATAAAGCTAAGTGGCTAACTTGGTTGGCATGGATAGATCAGCTGTGACCCAGCAACGGAACTTCTTCACAAACGTAACGAGGATTAGAATCTCCAAAAGCAGCTCAAACTGGGCTACAAATATGACAGTTATATGTGGAAGAGCTCAAACTTTCATCTGCTGAATAATGCAATAAATCATTCACTTTACTTTCACTTTCCTAACATAGAAAATACCCTAGAAGCACTGTTTGCTTGTTCTTGTTCCTTCTGCAAAAAAGATCTTCTTTCCACTTAAAGTTATTCATCTGTTTTATACTTATCTTATACTTACCTATGTATATGTTGTGTGTAACTGTGCAAAAGCACTCCAATTTTAGCTTCTGAACGAGGTGGAGAAACTCTGTTTTCCTTTTGTTTTTTCAAAGTGGAAAGAATTGGGCTCAATGTCACTGCTTGCTTGTTTAACAACAACAAACAAATTGTCGCGTTCAGCGTGTAATTTTGATTAAAAAAACCCCTACATTTTCCTGCCATTTATTCATTCTGTGAAAGTCGAAACTGAACATGTACTGTGTTGTTTATAGCTCTTCCCCGTTTCCATCAGCACCACCTATTGTTCTTACAGCACCAACCAGTGAGCCCCTCTAAAATATAAATGGGTTGAATATGTTTATTTAGCCGTTCAGATGTGGAATAGAAATCTGAGGCATGAGAATTTTGAAGTACTGTCATTTATACTATACATTTGTAAATACCAGCTAAATGATTTGCCCCCTTTTTTTTTTCTTTTTTCTAATTTTAAATTAAACAGAACATGTCAAAGTCCTATAATGAGGTGAGAAACGACAACATGTACAACTAACTGACACATCAAACTACTGCTCCCTTGTCCACAATGAACTTTATGCAAATGAGATGAGCGGCGACCAATCAGGTTGTTGTTTTGTGGCATGGTAACCAATTGTGTCACGCCCACAGCCACACACTGAGATATAATGTTGAAATGCACACAGAGCGGGAGAAATAGCTGTTGATAAATGTTTTTTTTTAAGTTTAAAAACAATACTAGGCTGCTTTGGGACTCACAGCTAGCCTATAACTCTGCATAGACTTTCTCTCTTTGAACCTCAACTTCGAACCAGCCAGCTGTTTTCATTTGTGGTTCATATTCTTTCTTTACTTCCTTCATGCTAGAGCTCACGAATGACCGAACACGAATACTTCAAATACTCAACCAGAACAGGAGATAACCAGATATACACAGATATACACATGGCTGGTCATGCGTTTCCTGAATGTCTATCTAGGTATAAGAGCCCGTTTGTTAGAACTGTTATCATCCTAGTGATCTTGTCAATCAGTGTCTAAGGCTACGTTTACGCAGCAGGTAAAAGTGGCCCAAATCCGATCTTTTTCCTCAAATGTGATACAGATGTGTCATTTGTGTGGCAGTGTGAACAGCAAAAACGCACTGAACCTGACATTTTCAATTCCGATTTGAGACGCTTTTATATGTGGTACTGAAATCCGATCTGTATCCGATCTGCGGCAATGTGACTCAGTCTGAACAGCCAGATCGGAATTCATTCGACTTTTACGTCAATCCAACTCGACATTCGTGATAAACATTTAGGCTGATGTTTCTGTACCAAAAAATTAGAGGAGACTCATCCAAACCCTCCGTGTTTGAAGAGATTTCGAACGAAACGGCCGAACGCGGCCGGAGGAGGCCGAGGCTGCAGCGTCAGAGAACAGTTTAAAGAATCCGAGGACACGAACCAAAGAAGTGGCCTTGGCTGAATAAG
This sequence comes from Colossoma macropomum, assembly GCF_904425465.1. Taxonomy (NCBI): domain Eukaryota; kingdom Metazoa; phylum Chordata; class Actinopteri; order Characiformes; family Serrasalmidae; genus Colossoma; species Colossoma macropomum. The sequence goes on from NW_023495014.1 coordinate 1,081,111, forward strand.
GTGCCCTTTTTACTGCGAACGCGAACCCATTCTGGGTGATGAGTCCAGCTGTCAGTCATTGGAACTTCATACTCGCTCCTGTGATGCTGGCGAAGACGAAACTGAAAGCTGCGGGAGCGACAGGCGTTCACTGGCCGTCATGACTGTTTACCTCTGGACAAGCCACGTGAAGCACTGTTCTTTTGCGCATGCGGATCGGTTTAGGAGCTGATCTGTTCAGACTGATGTCGCATACAGATCACATTTAAAAGATAATGTGAACAGCCAAACCAAAAAATCGGATTTGGTGAGAAAATCAGATTTGGGTCACTTTTACCTGCTGTGTAAACGTAGCCTAAGTGATGACAGTTTTTGATGACTTGTACGCTCAATAAAGATCATCATTCTGCATGTTGGTCTCCTGACTTCTCTCCTTTGCACAGAAAAACTTTTACACTACATGACGATGTAAACTAGCAGGACTCGTAGGACTGCATGTAAAAAGGTGCAGTACTCATGCTCATATTCTTTTTGAGGACGCAGAATGTTAATCTAACAAATGTGATTTATTACATGGCTATGTAATATAACTAATTATGTTGTGAAAAATAAATTAATTACATCTCATGCTCAACGAAAAGGGGGGACTGAGTCAACACTGTCTGATGGACAACAAGCATGGCATTAGTCCATGGACGTAACACAAGTTAGTATTACATGCAGAGTGAGAGGGAAAACAGTTCTGCCAACAAGTGTTTCATTAGCTAGCTTGATTTGTTTGTTATTGATTGTTCTCACAGAGCATGAACAGAGGAACTTAAGGTGGGTCACAATTCAGCACCAAAAGTTTAATAAGTTATACCCAGATGTGTATTCACATAAAGAAATAGTGAGAGTAGTTACTGAAAAACTGATTACTGCATTGCAATTGTTGCAACGATTCATCAATTATGGGAAAAAATCATTAGTTGCAGCTCTAGTTAATAGATTTCAAAAGTATAGCAAAATGACAATAATAGCTCTCTTCTAAGGCTTAAATTGAGTTTATAGGTTTGTTTCAAGATGATAATGAGCTAAGATAGCTGGGTAATTTCAGTACACAGTGAGGCAGTGAGAGCTGAAGGGTTGGAAGGATGAAACACAGCTCGTTCTTTTGAAGACTATCAACATAGATACGTGACTTCTCAGTCTTTCAAGTATGAAAGAAGATTTAAAAAGGTGATTGGCTGAGTCTCTGTAGTGATCTGCCACACACACAAATTCTTAGTCATACTATCTGAAAGAACAGGCGCACCAATCAGTGTTTTTGGGACCGATACCAATCGACTTTCAGCACGAACAGCCGAGAGCTGTTCGTGGGGGGGTAGGGAGGGGCTGGACTGTTAAAGCCTATTTACACCAAATTACACCAATTGTTTCAGACAAAAAATGGATGCGATTTTAAGGTAGTGGATCTTTAACCTCTGCATTTTTAGTCAGCATTTGCTTGTCACCCTGATGTATGTTTGTTTGGGCTGCAACCATGACAACGGAGCCTGATTTTAACGCATCCAGGCTCCAATTAAAAATCCATGCAGCGGTTCAGGCCGTCAGTTTCGGACCCGGTGTGAAAGACACCATTAATATGTGTGTGTTCATTTTCAAAACTTGGTGTGTGTTTTTTCGTCTGTAAAAATTGGGCTTTAGTCCTGTAGTCAAAAGTCAGAAGGTCTGTATTTCCATCTAGCATTTGAACAAGGAACTGCAGGGTCCTGTGACAAAGGAGCCTTATGCAGGGCTGCAGCAACCCTTAAATATGGCTCATATGTTCTATGTCACTGATCAGGTCTCAGGACTGTGTACACTTAGCCAACCCTTACTGAACTGCTGCATGTTTGGGCCCACTTTCTCTACAAAAAGCTTAATTTCAGGCTGCCTCATCTTCTAGGTCTCACATGCTTCTATAACAGCCATGCACATAAAACTTTGCTTATTTGTTTTAAGGTTTGTGTTCTCTGAATCTTTTACTGTTGTGTTACTGTAAAAACTGAATCAACTACATCAGCAGCCCATCACATTTTTTTTTTTAAGTATTCCAACAGACATCTGACACTAAACTCAATGATTTTTCCATGGTACAAGAGCCTCTGCCTAATCTTCCCTGTAAGCATGTGCTATTTGTATCAAAACTCTACAGTCCAGTGCTTCATTGCTACTCTTGGCTTTCTAGATTTGCATTTCTGTAAAGCTACTTTAGAACAATGTATGTTGAAAAAAAGAAGCACTACGTAATCTCCAGTATGAATCGTTTACTTTGTGGCAGTATGTATGTCCTGCATCTTCAAACCATCTTCAGAATAGAACAGACAGATGAGCTGAACTGGATCTCTGGTGTGAATCTACTACTGTGGGCCAGTCTGCTGGAACTGACTGTAGGAACCAGATATCTGGTGGGAATCTTCCGGTGGGCTGTCCCCTCAACAAGTTAATTAATCAGTCATTGCGTTTTTGGCTGAGTAAGACTCACTGAAGGAACTGGACCTCAAGTATAAGCCTTCTATTGTAAAACTGTTTCTCCAGTGTGACTCTTGTCACGTAAAACAGGCTACAGAAATTGTATTTCCAGTGTGAATGTGCTGCAGTGGACCAGACTGTAGAAAGTGGATCTAAAACAGGGGTGCAGAACTCTAGTCCTGGAGGGCCAGTGCCCAGCACAGTTTGGTGATTTACCTACTCAAACACACATTCCGGTACTTAAATGTTAAATGGCAGGTTTAGTGGGTGTGTTTGACTAGGGAAACCTACAAACTTTACCGGATGGTGGCCCTCCAGGACCGAAGTTGTGCACTTCTGATCTACAGTGCAAATCTTCTATTGCAGAAAAACCTCCAGTAACTGGATCTCCAGTGTCATTCTTCCGCTGCAGAACGTAGTGTAGAAACTATTAGACCTTCAATGTTAATTTTAAGTTGTACAATCTCCTATTGGATAGCTATCTATAAGAACTGTATCTCTAGTTTGACTGTTGGAACTGTATCTCTAGTGTGACTGTTGGAACTGTACATCCAGTGTGAATGTTCTACTGAAGAGTGTAGGAGAAATATCTTTATTTATTTCTTTACTGTAAGACATATAGTAAGAACAGGCTTTCCACTGTGAAAGGCAAACAGTGGCACAACCTACAGACTGTTGCTCTATTTTTGTGCGCCCTTCTTATATCCAGAGGTGTTGATAAGAAAATGCTTGCGGCTATGAGTCATGGGCTCTACCGCAGAGCTTTCAGCACATACACGCAGTCTACTGTGGTAGAGCAGACAGACTTGCACAGAGTACACATATATAAACACACGCTGTTAGCAAGCATCTGTATTTATCTGGACCAGTTTGGTGAGGGGCCTCAAAAACATTATTAGTCATGCCTACTCTGTCATTGCAAGTAAATGCAGTGTTTGTTGTGAGACTGTATGGTCTACTGTCTGCAGAGGCGCAGTTAAATCCAAGCAAAGCCGAGCTGAAAAGCCCCAATCCCGATCATGACTGTGTGTGTGTGTGTGTGTGTGTGTGTGTGTGTGTGTGTGTGTGTGTGTGTGTGTGTGAGGTACACAGAAGCGAGAGACTGATGGAATTCGAGTCTCAGGAGGGAGGTTTAATCAAAGGGAATAAAGCAGTTTTATAGACCCATAAAACAGCAGTGGGACAGACAGCATTAACTGCGCCATGAGCTGCATACTGAGCAAGGATGTGTGTGTGCACGGCTCAATGTTCGGTATTTAACATCCTTATTTTCACGTGTTAACAATACTGGTAAGTCAAACAGAAAGATATAGATAAAGTACTGTGCAAAAGTCAGAGATTACCCTTAACTGAGATCATTTCCAGTCAAAAGTTATTCTTATTTCAGCATCAAGAAAAAGACAGAAAATTACACCAAAGCCTTGGCAAATGAACATAATATCTATTTTTTCAGCATTTAGTGTGTCCAGCGTATGCCTTCATGAAAGCAGCCATTCTTTTCGGGAAACCTGCTTTCAGTTTTTCTAGGACATCTTCAAGAACATTCCTGAACTCACTGAAGGTTAGTCTTAGAAGTTGTTTGCACTTTCTGCTACTTTTCTTCAAATAATCCCAAACACATTCAATCGGGCTCTCAGTCCTTTGTTCTGAGAAGACCAGAAGTTTCTTTGATTTGTGTATTTTCTTCTCTCAGTAAGGGCTTCTTGCACAGCTGCACATCCTTTCAGAACCATAGTGCTGAGCTGTAATCTCACAGTGGAAGGATGGACAGAAACGCCTGTGAATTTCTTCAGATGCTCTCCTCTCTATCAAGATGAAAGCTTGAAGTGGTGTTTTTCTGAGGACTGTTTTAGTTGTCTATCAGGTCTCACGCAGTTATTAGGAGTCCCATTTTCTCTGTATCTTTTAATAATTTTTTTAAATAATTTTTAGAAAAAAAAAAATATTTTTTTTGTTTTACATTTCCCTTTGACTTTGTCCTTCCTTATGTGAGTGGATTGTTATATCTAATCTCTTCAAAAACATCTGAAAAATGTGCAATTATGTACTTAATTGAAGTGACAGAGAGAGAAAGAGAGAGAGAAAAAAAATGTGTATGAAAGCCTGTCTGTTAGCACCACAGACAGCTCAGTGTGAGTGCGTGTGTATGTGTGTGTTTGACTGCGGCCGCTGACAGCCTTTATTAGCATTTCAAAAGCCTGCAGACATATCCTCTGATCTACGGCCAGATGACCCTGTGCGCTCTCTCTCTCTCTCACACACACACACACACACACACACACACACACACACACACACCCTCACACCCTCACCTCTCTTTTACCCACCCACGCCTGCTGGAGAGAACAGCACTTCCTAATTCCGGGTCGGCACTCAACTTTGTTTCTATGGAAACCTCTTATTGAAAGACCTTGCAATTTCAGCGGCTCTGTCTCTGTCTGTCTGTCTGAGTCGGACTCTAGGTAGTGAGATGAGTAATTGAAAAGGTAATGTCAATATGTGGCTATAGCCAGCTGACTAAAAGTTCTCAGCAGACGAGCAGAAGAAACTGACAGCATGGTACTAAAGCTATGCTGCTGCTGCTGCAAGTTGTGTGTGTATATTTAATGTGATATTTTGGTTAAAACATCAAATTTACATAATCTTTCCACTTAAACTAAACGTAGTCGGTCAGCCAAGACAGGTTTGATGTCCAAAGCCTGCTTCTTTAGTTTTCCACTGGAGCTACATGGCTAATGTAACTGACAGGGAAAAGGAACTTCTAAATCACCAATTAGCACTGTGTAAACTGCATGCAAACTCACACACTTGCAAATCTATAAAAATGGACAGACTTATAGCCTAAAGGCCTTCACACTTTTGGACATCAAGGAATCAGCCTGTCACTATCAAGAAGTTTAAGCTGAAAATGAAGCTAATTGCGAATAACAATTTAATTGTCTTTTTTTTGTTACAAATGACAAATGACAACAAATAAACAAACATTACTCACTCATGTCCTCTAAAGGTGTTAAGATGCTCCCAATTCACATTCTCTTGCAACGTAAACTTTGACTGTGAATACTAAAAACTGTGGAAAACAAAAGTTGTCAGCTAAATAACTGTAATGAAGTGATTATGTAATAATTTCGACAACCCCAACAAAAAATTAATTTAAACGTGAATAGCTCATGTAATCTGGCATACTAAATGACAATATTATTTCAGATGGCAACATTATTTCATTCAGCCTCTGTTCAATTTTTGTGAACTTTCTCTGGCGACATGAACTCACTGGCCATCTTTAGTGTTGGCATGGCGACAACCAAGATGACTAATCAGTGTCCCAGCAAGTAGAACTTCAGTTTCACAAACGTCAAAAAGATTTCTACTTTGTCATGGATGGTGTTTGACAAAAGTAGCTCAAATGGGGCAAAACTGAGTTATATACGAAAACACTCAAAGTTCCAGCTCTTGAGTTAGGCGGTGAAACTCTCCACGCTACTTTTATGTTTTCAAACTGGAAAGTAGCCCACACGTTGTCATTCATCCATTTTCGGAGGAGCGAAGAATTTTCAGAGGAGCGAAGAATTTCTGCACTTAAAGACATCCTGCCCGACTGCCCGAACAACATGGTGAAAATTTCAATGCGAAAAAAAATGACCAAAGCGTTTTGCATTTACATGACATTTATTTGCATCACATGCACTTAAAAGAGCTGAACCTAATTGAATTAGGCAAAGGATTTCCAAAGAATTCAATGGTCTTCTTTAACAATAAGGCTTTGTTGTGGATCCAAAGTAATTTACTAAAATTGATCAAAACTAATCTGCTATCATATTTCTAATTCAACTCAAAGTTTGGTGACCTTGATTTATTAGTGTTTTCTTAACTCATACAAGAACTATTTCTACGTTTCTGAGTGTCAGGGTTCAAGATGGCAGCTATTTTACTAAATTATTTTAATGCTACTGAGAACCAAAAAAATTGTCTTCAAATTTTCAACTCTAAAGTAGCCAGTTTTAGCACTCATGAGCCAATAAGCATGGTTCAACATCTAGACTGCTGATAGGCTGTCTAAAGTACATTGTGTACGCATGGTATTTTCAGCTCTTTTTGACTAGCCTACAAACCCTTTACTGTTCAGTATACCCACTTCCAGCAACTCACACTCATTCTGGTTCAAGCCCCACCTACTTTCAAACTGTAACTTAAAAGAAGGTATCAGAACAATCAGTACTGAAGTCAAATCAATCAAATCTTTTTAATAACAGCTGTGACTACTGTTTTCAGCAATGATGTATTTTGCCTTGTAGCTACAAAAGCAAACCACAGACACCCAACGTGTCTTGATGTCTGAAGCTGTGAAAAGTTGATTTCTTTGCCAACCTACTGCTTTTTACCACACCATAAAGGAAGCGATACGATGAGACCTCGGCCGTACATACTTGTACACATATTATACATGTAATAAGGATTTTCTAAACCTACACCATGGATCCTTCTAATCCTACTAACAGACTTTGGAAAAAAATCAACATTTTGTTGTTCCTCATGCTATAGGTTACCTGCGCTTCCTGAAAATGTTCAAACACAGACACACGCAAACAATCAGAAGGCATCTGCTTTTTATTGTAAAGTGGCAGTTCTACCTCTCAGCAACACATCACAGAGAGCCTCCGGCACTAACCCAAAACCTGTTCCAGGCTGAACAACCTATTTATAACGAAACTCCGACCAGATCAAAACTTGCAGCAAAATCGCAAAAGCTGGAGTCGTGCTGGCTGACACTGACTCCCCTGGGGCTTCATTTCCCCACGGCATCAAAAGATGGAGCGAGGAACAGCAGAATCACTTTGAGCACTCTCTCTAAGATGACACCTCTGGAAAGCTGAATTCTAGGCGAGGCCCCTAGAAACTGCTGAAGTAATGCTGTTTGTGCCACAATGGTTGAGGAATATGAACAGTAGAACTGCTGATAGTACTACATTATAAAAAAAAGTAAAAGCAGTGAGAATGGTTGTACTACCCTCAAGTTCTTACTTCTAGTTATCGGACAGATGGTCTAACTGCAGAAAGATCGTAAAAAACCTTTTCTTTAAAATTATATCTTATTTTAAAGCAACACTGTTTAAGAAAGGTGCTATATAATAAACAGATATTATTATTTGCTGTTTAAAATGCCTATTATGTTCTGTTACACAATCATAAACACCTCAAAGCACTTCTTTTACACCATGGAAACACTCTGGTCATGGTTGTTCTGTCATGATGTAGTAAACACTATAAAATGTCTAATTTGTTTCAGTTTAGCCTCCAGTTTAGCCTCCAAGTGCAGGGAAGAGCCTTTGCTTTGGAGTATTTGGCAAAAACACGCTTTACCTTCCAAACTTGCCAAAAAAATCCTTTGGCAGAGGGGCGTGTAAGCGGAGGAGTTTATCGCTCTCGGAGGGCCTGAACATTGGAGCGGGCTCGAGTGTGTGTGTGTCGGTGTGGGTGCGTTCAAACAAGTGTGAGCACGGGTGTGAGAAAGATTCGGTTTTCATGTGTTATCACAGCCTGCGTGTGCGCTTGCACAGCAAGCCTCTGCTCCACTCTCCATTTCAGCTCCCTTTCAATAGGAGCTCCATCTACAGAGACAATGACCGACACTTTCCATTTGAAAGCTAAAACCTGCTTCCTCTTAGCAAATTTCTCCAAGTGGCCACTGACCCTGGCAGGTATGGACTCTCTCAGACTCAATATTCACACATGCTGAGAAGCAAAGAACTGTGTGGGTCCTAATGGCTTCACCAGGCATGAGCTCACAATGGAGAAATGCGTGAAAGACAAGCTGGAGGCCAGTGAAACTGCACTGAGAAACAATGTGGTGGAACTATTGAGAAGGTTCTTAAAGGACAGTTTGAGCAAATGCTTTTCCACAGCACTGTTTTTCCAAGTTTTTATGGTTTTCCACATGAGAGGATCAAAGCGAAAGAAATGGGTTGTGCTTTCACACATGGTTTTCCTCCTGACCTGCTATTGCTGAACACGTTTCTCAGCTGTTGATCGTTTCTGTTGGTAAGCAAGAGATAACTAGCAAAACAACATGATCATGGACAAGCGGCCTAAATTTTAGATAATGCAAGTAGTTAGAATTTTGTTTTCCTCGTCCTGACTACTGTAAAGCATTGCTCACAAAAGTCTGAACAACACCAACAACAAATTACAACTAAACGAGTGCTAACCTTCTCCAGATTCCACTTAAGAAACTTTATGACCCAAAGATCTGGAACAAAACATTTGTTTGTATTTGATGCATGTTTTACTATTTTTTTATTTTGATTTGTTTCTTTTTCTTTCACTGTTACACTGTAAAGCATTTGGGGATATTTTTATATTTCTTAATAGTACAGCAATATACATCTCTGAATACCTGGAAAACTATGTTGTCTTAAGACCATCTAATCTCCATATTTTACTTACAAAATTTAAAAAGAGTGGTGTAGCAGCTTTTTGTGTTTATACCTTTAGTATTTATAATAACATTTTTACTGTTATTATTTTTTTCTGTCACTGCTTTTATTTTGGGCATGTTTATATGGGCCAGTTTTAGTATTGTGCTTTTTTTTTTGTTTTATATGAAAATATCAATAAAATTCGCTGTTAAAATTACTACTAGTAGCTAGCAAAGGCAGAGGATCATACACAACCACTTGAAAGTTTGGAATATTCATATTAATAATTTTGTTTTTTATTCAATAATAACTAATACAGTGCATCTCTAAATATTATAAACTAGTCTCCTGGTGATATTTTAAAATGCTTTATTCAAGTTTTTAAATGATGACATTTCTGAAATACATATTTACAGTTTTCTACCAATTACTGGACCTCTACAAACTTGAATATTATTACCACACTCTTTTTTATATATGTATATTGGTGTTTTTGTTCAATTTTCTCCAAAATTGAGCGGAATTCAATTCAGTAGCTAGGTCTTCCCCAGTCACACGATGCTGCCCAGCTGGAAGGATGAAGGCCAGCATGTGCTTCTTTTGAGAGACATGTACCACTGCATCTTTCTGAATGGCTGCAATGTCATTTGGCAGTTCAACATGCTTGCAGGAGAACACTAACAGTAAATTCTGTTACACCAGATAACAGCCACCCACAATGGCTAGCACTGGGCTTAAATGGAGGAGGATCCTTCCCACCCACAGAGAGCGAGGCAAATCATGCTGTCTTGGACTGCAGACCATTGATCAAATGTGCAATCTTCTAATAAAAGGGCCAATGCTTAAACATTTGCGCCACTTGAAAGTTTTGAATGGAAGTGTACATTACAGGAAAGCTGAAGCAATCATACCTTCCAGAAGTTATCCACTTTTCCATAGACGAGCGACTGGTTCTGTCGCTTGATGTCATCGATGTGCCGGATGTCGCTGGCGTTCAGGTGCTGCTCCACCACAAAGCCCAGGAAACTGTTATCAGGGGTGTGAGCTGTGGGAGAGAGCAACAACCAATTAAACAGAAGGACGAAACAAAACAAATCAATCTGTATGGAGAAATTCAGAAAAGAGAAGGGACATATAATAACCAATCAGAACAGACAAAAGAAACAAAACGACCAATCACACTGGAGGGAATTTGAAAACAAATTGAACACGGAGGAAAAAACAGGACAGGAATGTTATTTCATCTGTCATATTACTCTGTAATCCACAAAGGCCAAACGGTGATGCAGAAAACGAATAGCTTTTAAGATTAACGGAATGGCCGATTTTAATTAAGATATGATCCTGGGTTAAACGATTTTCTAATCTGTCGTCATGGTTACAGTGGTTGCCAACAGGTATCATGAAGAGTTAAGATGGAAAGTGAAGAGTTCAGATTGTGTTTGTGTGTAGGAGAAGGATCAGGGTGTGTATTGATGCTGCCAGAGGGAGAGGGAGAGAGAGAGAGAGAGAGAGAGAGAGAGAGAGTTACTATGGGAACAGTAGGCCAAAAGATCGCCTGGGTAACAGGGCGCTGGCAGAGTTTCACCTCCGTGCCATCTGTCTAAAACTTTAAATCCACATTACATGTCTGCTTCTCTGCACACAATCAAATATCCAGATACTTGTGGGTGGTAGGATTGTCAATTATTCAACTAAACCCAAAAAAAAAAAAATTAAAATGTAGTCTGCAGTGATTAAGTGGCAGCATGCATGATAATAATGCAACCTTTAAATTCTACTGGTCTCTTTTACAGGCCAAAAAAAGAAAAAAAACATGGCAGACACATGCCATGTTTTATATCATATTTGTTATATAGTCTATTCCAATGTAAAGTTATTGTACATTAAAACAAACAATTATTCAACTAACAGATACTTTATGTATCTGCTGGGTTTATTCTCTTAGTCTTAGGGACAAGAAGAGTCTTCAGTGTTTAGTGACCACTTACTCTAAAATACAGTACTGTGCAAATGTCACAGACCCTTTCCAGTCACTAACTACAAATGACTAACTACAAGATGTTAATTTTTTAACATGAGGAAAAAGACAGAAAACATACTTAACAGAACAATACAACTAAATATATTGTCTACTTTTTTCAGCATTTAGTGTGTTTATACAGTTTTGGAAACTGCTGTTACATCAGTCATTTTCCAGGGACTTTCACCTTCATTATGCAAGTGGACTATGTAATATCTGATCTAATCTAATCAGTTTTGACTGGAATTTAAACAAATGACTTGTGGGTCTCTGACGTACCCTCTGACAGTACTGTATGTGCAACAGTTTAGCTTTTCCTATAACCCTGTGATAAACAGACTGTTGCCACTAGTGCCGGCCTGTTTGTAAGAGGTCAAAATTTGTACCGCTTTTGTGAACAGGGTCATCTATCCTTCCTGTACATTTATTTGAAGGACTCCTGAAGCATTTTTCCTTTTGTGTATTGAAGCACTTGGTGTCGGTTATGGTGTAGTGTGTGTTTTATATCCGCCATTTAAAGCCATTTAAACTTACATAGTGTAGCTTTAAATTGCCCTTTGGGATAAAACTTTAAAGCAAGCAAGTAAGTAATCAGCACATTACCTGATTACTATTATCATTAACAGTGACAGTCCTAATGGGCAGATCCATCATAAAAGCAGAGATGCTGTTTACTGGATGTACAGCGTTACTGCCTGCAGTCTTTGCGTGTGCGTGAGTGGATGTATGTGCGTGTACGTGTGTGCATACACTGTAGCTGAGCCTGAGGGAGCAGCTGGACTGTGTTGTTGCAGCAACCCATCAAATCCAATCAGGGTGCAGAATGAGATTCAGAAACCAGCCGCCCCATAATGCAATTTGTGTAAATTTGGTGGAAATCAGAAATGGCAATAGAAATGGAACAGAACCCCTCCCACTCTGCCTGCTCTCACCCTGTCCCTCCTGCTTTACGCTAAATGACTAGATGCTGCTAGCATTCTAACTGTACACCAATGCTGCAGCACACACACAGGCTGTCAACCACAATCACATTCAGTAGTACAAATCTGAATGCACTGCTCATTTCAGAGGCCTGGAAAATGTTTGCCTTCTAGACCTCCAAATAGAGCTGTCATGATACAAGAATTTTTACTCTGATACTGATACTAAGCGTAGTAGGTACGGCTTATAGAATTATTCAACATTACTGATAATACTGACAAAAAAAAAACAAAAAAAAACTTCCACTGTCGTTTTATTCTACTCTACAGTCAAATAATGCACTTAACCTGAATAGGGCAGCCATTCACTTAGTGTCAATCCAATGTAAGCAGATAGTGAAAGAAAAAGAACAATTATGGTTGGAATTTAAAAAAGTCTGGAAGCTTCTCCTTAAGTGAAGGATAGTCAATTACAACATGAGCAAGTCTGACTTATTTTTCCACAGAGTGTTACTTTCACCCAACAGAAAAGAAAATATGATGATATGGATTCTGAAGCAGGAGAATGGTCAGTAAACAGTAGCTTTCCCTCAATGTTGGTGTTCTTACAAACTGAAAAACTCTGAGGACGTGCAGTTCACACCATAAGTGATCTGAGAATGAGCTAACGTTAGCCTTACAAAAATCACTAAAGTTCGTTATGTTTCATTATCTAACTACGTACAACTGGTTTATTAACTTATTTTCTAAACATTGTTTTCATGTGGAAAAGAAATGCCATCCATTCATCCTGGAAACCTGTTCACACTTAGCTCGTCTAGTGAACTAGCATGTTCAAATGTTAAATAATAGAGCAACCTGAACAGCTATAAAGCTAATCTACACTTTTATTATTATATCATTAATTTTAAGCTATTGCTTGATACTTACTGAATGAAAAATTATAGGCAGCTTAAACAAAGGGCCAGGTGGTAATTTGGCTCTTGGTGAACAGCACCTCAGTTTGTCAGAACATTCTTAAACATTTTATTGTTTTAGCTCTTCAGTTTATTACAGGCCATATTTAAGCTGATTAATCGTTATTAGGCGATTAATCCAAATCAATAATCGGATATCAAAATAGCTGCCCTACTAGTTTAACAAAACATAGCTATTGCACAGTCGTCACTGTCTGTCTAACTGAAGTGCCTTTAATGCTAAACAAGTTGTATCATGTGGCTTTGCTATGTAAAAAGTGATACTTAAAGGATGTATGAAAGCTGTTCATCAGTAAACTGTGATTGGTAAATGCAACATTAATGTTGAAAAGTCAGGATTCATAGCTGTAATATGCAGACTCTACTTGCAAAATTTAGGCCCCACTATACTTGCAGATTGATTCAGAAAATTATGATCGTCATTGTATGCATTGAATGTCTTGAATGTAAATAAATTCTATAGAAATACAACACATCATAAAATTCAACAGTCTGTTTAAAACAAACATATAATGGGTTAAACCTCTTGTTTAATCTGTATAAGGTCACATATTTAACCTGGATATTTTAAACATGCTAGAAAGGTGCATTTCTACCCTTACTTGGTGTTTTCCCAGAAAATACTAGGCTGACCACTCTACGGACTACCACTACAGAACTCATTACATTTTTGGCTAGACTGGAATTGGAAGTCAGCAACTCCACCATCATATCGCCAGTGAGTTTGGGATGTTCAGCATGCCTTTAAGCTAGAAAAAATAAATGTTGAAGTTAGACAGAAGCCTGTTTTTTTTCTAAAAAGCCTGGGGACAATTTATAAATTACTTTAGAGAGATAAGTATTTTAGAAAAATAAATAGTATTATTAGTTTGTTCTGCCAAAGGCATAAATGTAACAGGTTTTATATTTCTCCCCTTTCTTTTACTTATTTATTTACATGCATTTATATTCATTTTATACTGGCACTTCCTCATGAGTGTTTATGTATGAGTGCATTTTTTTACCTATGTGTACTCATGTAGGTAAATACATGCAATGCTGTTTTGTTATATGACATTATAACGTGTTGTGTTATATCCATTGTTTACCGAAGTACACCCTCTCCACTTTACGTTTAACAGTTAGCTGCTCACGTAACAATAGTGTAATCTTGGTAACATGTGTACATTGCTCCAACAGTTGTACATCCCTATAGTTTGTTTATGCTTAATAACATGTCCTGGGACCTTCCACTGTAAACATTAAAATGAAAATGAAAAGAAAAAGTCTTTTCCCATCTATGTTATTCAAATGAACATGCACAACCTGATTCGCCTACAGGCTGAATACATCACTGAGTGTTAACCTATTTAACCTATGAAAGACAGAGAATTGAATTGTTTGGCACATTTTAATGTTGAAAAGTATTTATTTTTGAGACAGTAGTTCTAAAGCTCTCTCTCAAGCTGAACTGCTCGTTCTCCCTGCAGTCTGCACACTGCTCCCTCTGTAAAGTCAAATAAACACAAACAACGAAGACATGTAACTGGTGTCGGGAAGCTGATGTTTACACTGTAGGAGTGAAGTGCTACTAATTAGCAGAGACTGGAGGAGGAGACGTGGGAGAGAGAGAGACAGAGAATTTACAGAGAGAAAGAGAGAGAGAGAGAGAATGTGAGGGAGGACAAATGAAGTCATCCTTTAATTTCCTCTACTTTAATGAATGTAGGGGTGAGATGGAGGAAAGGTAATGAAGAATGTCATTTAGCTTTACTAAATAAAGGCTTCACCTTGCCTTCTTTTGAGCATTTCTGAGAAACGCTTGCTGTTCACTGCTACCTCTCAATTTAGTAGCAAACAAAAATCTGCAAAAGTTTTGTTAACATTAAAAAAAATCTGGGCAGGTAAGTTTCTCTACAATACACCTTTTAACATCAAACCACACATCTCAACAATTGAATTAGGCAAAATCTATGGAAAAAAAAAAAACAGCTATCTGCTAAATATTTGTCAGTATTTTGAAACGTTCAACTTCAAGTTCACCAAAATGTCCTCATTAGATGGAAAGGTAGGTTTTGTCAAAATAATAATTCGAGGGTTTTGTTTACTAAACTATTACTAAAACCAAATATTGAAAATTCAGAGATGCTGCCTGTTCACAACTGTGTGGGTGTGTCAGATCACATAACTGACAGTGGCATCTCCCAGGCAACTTAAACAACCTGGTGCCACTGGCAGTATTGAGTGACACCACCAATAATGCTAGAGATGGCACACACAGCTGTTAGAACCGGCTTGGTTCAGCCCTACATGGTTGATTTTGAAGAACAAGAGCCCCCTGCAGAAAAACACACCACTTTGCTCTTTTCGAGGGGTCTCTGAATAGTAAACGGGTAACAAGCTGTCTAGAGATTTTTTAGAGATACAGTTAATGTCCAAGGTTTTCATCTTATGATAGGCTGACATATCGTGTCCAATATTTGAAGGTCACATGACCTTAATACGGTCATATCTTATTGTTTCTTATTGTGCACCATGCCTGTAAAGTTCAATTGCAAGGAAACACTGTAAGCTTTGATGTTACGGGGAGTGGCTAACATATAATTTTATTCCTAAAGTGGACCACTAGCTATCAAGCTCTGGTAAATGAAGTTATAGTAGATTCCTGCAACAGGTGGCACAAGTAGGGTGCAGCATCTACCTACGCTACAAACATCGGTGTAACAAACCCTCATGCCAAGCACTGTTAACAAATTTAGAATTTTGTCTGAGACTCAGAGCTGCAGGAGAGTGGTCACTTCATGTGAGGGAGCGGAATGCGAGTAGCTGATGTATACATATTGTTAACTTTGGTAGATCTGACATCACCTGCACCAAATTTAGCCCCACCCAAGTCAAATCGATTTGAAGAAAATAGCAGAAAACATTATTTAAAATCTCTCAACAGAAAAGACCAACAGCAATCTTCCTCTGCCAGTTCATAGTAAAAACATCACAAAAACTATAGATAATAGAAGAAATCATGAAAAGGAGTAGAGAGGGGCTTTAATACATTATTGCAAACTGACCAAGGACACATGCTCTTTTTTTTTTTTTAAAGAACTTTTTGAAAAATGAAATGTCCCCAATCTTTTAGTAAATAAAATATGTACATTAATAAACACTGGAAATATAAGACAAATCACAGATAATTAAACGCAACAGTTCTATTTGACTAAACTAAGTTTGCTGTATTGCTTGTTAAGCTACAACAATGTTACAAGTACTAAAAGGAAAGGCTCTTGTTAAAATGCAAATGTGTTCTTTTTAATGCTGAGCACTGCTGTTTCTGTTATTTACCCCAAATTAAGGAGAGAATAAATAAATAAACAAGTAAAAGTGGGGCTACCTTGCTGTTCAACATTGTGTTCATTTTCTGTTTGGGCAGATGGTGACTCCCCATGAGCGATTAATAATTCAGCCTCATAAACAGCTGATTAAGATCAATTAGGATCAGACGAAAGCAATTAAAGGGGAAGGCTGCAGAGAGGAATGTTGCTAATGGGTTTGTGGTTAACGAGGGCACAGTCTGACTCCTTGCCTTTAACTGAGATAATAGATCAGGTCATGTTAGAAGGGGTGGGTGGAAAAGTTGATTTCTAAAGTTTTGTGACATTTAGGATAATTTTGTGTGTTTTCGCTGTTATAAAGAGTTCTATAAGACTGATTTCTGTTCCAGTCCAGTTTATAATTTCTGTTTTGGGCAGAATTACAAAACTCATGAAGGCAGCAATTAGGATGGTGCTTTTGCCCAAGCGCAGTTTTTACACTGAGCACAGGGGGATATGTTTCAAAGTCCAGTTTGTTTTTATTCTTTCTGCTTTCAAAGTTAGCTAGCTATCTTCAGGGGAAACTGCTAAATAGGACAGGTCTACAGAACTATAGATAGGTTCATTAATAAAAATACATGAGAAACTGACTACACCACTGAAAAATGGATCAGCTACACTCTTTTGCATGGTTATACTACAGCCATGTAGTATAACCATGAAAAATACACAAACGACAGTGTCAAAGTACAAAGTATAAGTACAAAATAATGGAAGTATTTGCTTTAGATGATCAAATGCTCTCTGTTGTTGAGGACGCTGGACTTTGAGGAGATTTTTACACAATTTTCACCCCAGTTTAGTGTCAACTCCACCCGCTAGATAGCACCCCAATCACACTACGCTACCAATCTGGGAGTATGAAGACTTGCATTGGCGACGCACTAAAGTTCTGTTATACTTACTTTCAAACATGAGCAAAACCTTCAGGTTTCACTGTTTGTCTGTATAGCTGCTCAGTCTTCCTGTGACAAAATGTAACAAATACCTGAATACTGGCACCTTGTAATAGAGTACCGGTGCACATCCCCAAGCGCTGAGCAATAAAAGAGGAAAGCACATCATGAAGGGAATACTCCATTCTGTCAGCACTAACTTCAGGAACATTTCAGGTTTTCTGGATATGCATTATCAGATAAACAGTAACATGGGGTGACTGACTTAATGTTGCCTAATGCTGCCCCAGTGGTAAGCTAGTGAAACTGAAGTTAGCTACCATCCATGGCTGCCAATGTATGGTGGAATGCATGATATACAACTGCATGCAAAAGTGTAAGAACACCAAGTCAAATGAAGTTTTGTTTATTTATGTGAATACAGGTTAGCATATCCTCTACAGAGAACACATTTCAATGCATAATTTCTCTCCAAATTTTAGGGCAAAATCTTTATTTATTGCTGGGTTTAACATATCAAACAAAATCAAATAAAATGTTGAACTCTGCTAATAAACAGCATTTGTGCATTAAAATGTAGAGGATGTGTTAACTTATTTTTTGAAAATCAACAAAACGTCTCATTTGACTAGGGGCGTCCAAACTGTACCTTTTTTTTATTGCATGCAGGTAAAAGCTCTTGGCTTCATGTACCACAATGGAAAGGAAGATGATTTGAAAGAAGTTTTATCTGAAACATCAATCTAATACTCTTCCTGTTTTCTTGAGCGTGCATGTGTTTCTAAAATACGCTTCAACATAAGCAGGTTTAAGAACTACATGTTATGTTTTTGAGTACAATAAAAGGGGCATTTCTTCATTCTAGCAGGTAACTGATCTTACACAGACTGGAGTGTGTATGTGTGCTGGGGATGCGCCTTTGTTTTTGTAATACTAACTTTGCATTCAGATTAACCAGACATAAGCGTTCGCCATATTGTGCTGTGAGGTTTTGGTTGCACTCAGCAGTGGGAGCATTAGTGAGATCAGGTACTGATGTAATTAATTCTGGATCACAAACACCAATCCATCTCATCCCAAAGGTTTTGTTTGCTGCTCCATCACTCTCAAGTTTCACTGCTCCACAGCTCAGTGCTGGGGGTCTTCATACCCCTCTAGCCTACACTTGGCACTGGACATGGTGACTTTAGGCTTAAGACTTAACAACTCAAAGCCGTTTGAGACAGGAGTGTGATGATTTAAGGAAGTCATTTCCACAATACTGAGTGATGTGCATAAGCTTCGATTACTTGTTAGCTACACTACCAAATACCAAACATGTCTTGGCTGATTGTCTGCATCTGGGCTAAGCTGGAAACTGTGCAAATGGGCTTTTTAATTAAACTGTTCCTTTAAGGAAAAGTGGTCACTCAAACACTTATCGGACAAACCCAATCCAGATCCAACTTGTAATGTCACAGGCCTGTCTTGAAGCAGTATTTCTTGCTTAGCCAGCTAATTTTAAGCTTACTTCATTGTTCTCCTGATGGCGAATCACTTTTTACATGCATCGCCATGACAACTTACGCTACTCGCCTAAAGAGCTTAGGGGCAAGTTAGGCTTGGGATCTTGGATCATAAGCGGCTCATGGATAAATCAGAGCAAGCTGCTGACGAAATATCTCCAGTGCTTCTCAGGGCATTTGTTTGGTATCAATCGTGAAGAACACTGCCTTTTGCTAGAGGAAACAAATCACACTACATATTGTTGATGTCAGAACAAAGCTCCAAAAATTTACAGGAGGAGGAAAAAAAATATTTTGAACTTTCAATGTAAGTTAATGTGACAAGATTTCATACTGAATTAGTCAAAAAAAAAAAAATAGCAACAAAATTCTTATTTTTCTTTTAGGCCAGGCTTAAACAAAGCAAAGCAGTCAACTACTGGTAAATGGGAGAATGGGGCCAAATGTTAAAGAGAACACCAATTTTTCAGTGGCAGTATTCTAACATGTAGTTTTACCTGTATTTTGTCATTTTTATCTTCATGCTGTTTATTTTCTATGCCTTTGAGCTGTGAGCCACCTGACCATTGCTTGTTATTGCCCTGCCTCCCCAACCTTCCTCTACTTAGACCTGAGCTAAATGAGTGAGATAAACGGGCAGGATATCCAACACTATGCACAAACAGCACTACCTACTTAGTTTACATGTTATTCAACATATACTTATATAAGCATTATTATGGGATAATGAGTCCCCCTTAAAAGATAGATTTTCATAAAGACATGGACCTGAATACTGAATAGCTATTGTGTATATACATACTGACACAAATACACACAAACATACAAATGAGGCAAACAGACCCACCCACCCCTCACACACACAGACAAACACACACATACACAGATGTATTTGGTACTACACCTGAATGAAAGCCATCACTGTTCTCCCACAGTAAGCTAAGTCTCAAACCCCTTTCGAAGTGGCCCTGACTGGAAAATCCCCTGGCTTATAAGAACATCATGGACCATCTCTAAACAAAAGAGCTTTTCATTCTAAACACTACCTGAGCCCACCACTCCCTCATCTGACCTTAAATACAACCCAGAGCTAACGTTTCACAGGCCAAAGGCTAAGGCATAAGGTTCAAGCATGCGAACGCATGCGCATACACTGACACACTTACGGAACATGGTGTTGAACTGCTGGGGGTTCAGGTTCCATTTGCCCCACGGAGTCTTGTGGCCTTTAGACTGGGCGTACTGGGCGTGGTTAAACTCCGGCTCTGTCCCAAATGAGTCTAGTACTCGGAGCATACACCTGAAACAAGAACAAACAGTTACTTTAGAAATACACTCAATATAAGAGCTTTAAACATGTACTACAGTCACACATGATGACATAAGAATCACATCGATATTAGACAGATATGATGATTTTTTGTACTCTGGAAGAGCAGAATGTTTAGGTGATGTATTAAAATATCTGCATTCTGTTCTTTTTACTGCATTTGAAACCCAATAGAAACTATTTTTGCATTTCTCTGTAATGCTATCCAGGTGGATCTAATCCCAATTTACTACCAACATCAGCAGACGTACATAATTCACGATATTAGGATCAGCCCACAGTTCCTACTTCATAAATGTTTATGTACCAGCATCAGTACCAGCAGATATGTATTTGGAAAAAAAAATAAAAATCTGATATCACTGTCGGCCCACAGTTCCCATTTTATAATGTTTATGTACTGGCACTGGTATTAGCAGATATGTCCATGAAACATATCTGCTATTGGCAACACCCCAAAATTCCTATTTTATGAAAGTTTATGTACTGGCATAGACAGATATGCGCATGGAAATTATCTGATATCAGCATCTTCCTAAAATTCCCATTTTATAGTTGTTTATGTGTCAGCACTGGCAGATATGCACATGGAAAAATATCTGATATGGGTAAAAAAAAATCCCATTTTACAAACATTAATGTACAGGCACCAGTAGTTATTTACATGAAAAATATTTGATTTTGGCAAGGTCTAAAATTTCCATTATATAAATACTTATGCACATGCATCAGTATCAGCAGATGAGTATATGAAAAATATCTGATGTTGGCACTGGCCCAAAATTCCCATTTTATAAATGTTTATGCACCAGTATCACAATTGGCAGAAATGTACATGAAAAATATCTGGTATCAGCACTGGCCTAAAATTCCCATTATTATAAATGTTTATATAACACATCAATATTGGCATCGGCAGATATATGCACAAGAAATATCTGACAACGACATTGTTCCACAGTTCCCACACTGATGCATCCCCATCCAAAACTATGGAAGCAAGCAGTGAATGTTCTATATTTTAATTTTAAAGATGTTTTACAATAAGTCTGCCAACAACCAACACTTACGGGTATTTAATTTAAGTAAATAATGTTCTCCAGATCATTCCATCCCATACTTCACAAAAAGAAAAAAATATATAGAGCTTTTGTGACCTCATCCTGTGTTATTTTCAAAATCAAAAAAGAATCAAAATGAATAATGCGTTTACACGGTCAACAAATAGGTATACAATTTTCAAGTCATCAAATGTCAAACCATCTATCTAACAATTGCTAAATGGTAAACAGTGCTGCAAACAAGTAGAGAGAAGCTGGTTAGCATTAGCTTAGCTAGCATAATAGCTCTGCTCACCACAGAGCATGGTTGATTCTAGTTAACTAAGGCACTGACACAAGTTTAGATGATGACTCCAATTTGAGGAAGTTAAGTCAACTGGAACTGAAGGGAAAGGAAGGCAAATTTATACTTTTTTTGTGGTGTCTGAATCTGATGTTCTATAGCTAACTTGATGTTAGCTTAGTGAACAGGCTACAGACTGAAACAGTGCCACACACCACAGCACAGGTTTGATTCTGACTAACTACTGCTCAACTGACAAGTTCAGATGATAAAAACTAATGTTTGTGAGAGCAAAAGTCAAGTGACTGGTGCTGGAGTGACAGAAAACCGAAATAAAATGTGTCTTGGTTTGTTTGGGACTGTAGCATTTTGGTTAGCAAATGAATGCTTACTTAGCAGGCCAAACGTGCCACACAGCACAGCACAGATTTGGTTCCAGCTAACCGATGCTGAAACAACACCTGTTTAGAGGATATCAGAGAGCTGAACATGTTCTGTGGTGAGTGGAGCTCTTAGCCATTGCTGCTATCATGCTTAATTTTTCTGACCTACTTTGTGGTGAGATCCCACACCACCAATCAGTGAGCCCCTCTAAAGCATAAACGAGTGGACCCGTCATAATCTGGAAATACCGTCATCATTTTTAAATACAGACATAATCTTTAAACACTGCGGTACACATTATCACTGTTATACTGCCCAACCCTAGCACAAACACATAAATAATGAAAACAATATAAAAACACATTAAGTCTCCTCTCATTCAGTGGGAAGTCTTCTCCCTTCTACGCAGCAGTCAAATGTTCCATGGTTACATAATGACTGTAGAATGTTTGGATGTATTTTTATTGATCAGGAAGAACAACGATGGAAATGACTCCAGAACGTACAAACAAACAAAGCATGTAGTGAAAGTGTGTGCACATATGTGAATATGTGTGCTGCATAAGGAAGCTCTATAAAGCTACACAGCAGATGACATGGTGTATGCACATGTGGGAAAGATTGTTGGGTTGAAGAAAACACAGCTTGGCTGCACACATGGAGTTGCTGGAATACTGGTATCTAGAGAGAATAATAAATTTGTCCTTGTCAGATTAAGCCTGGTTTTAAGGATATTACTTCATATTTCATGCTCAACACCACACAGGCTGTAAACTCGTCCAAAAGGGCTTAAAATCGAACATATCAGGGGACTGTTAAATCTTAATGTTAGTACATGAGCTAGAGGCTTATAAAACAGCATGGTTTTTCTATTCTGCTGAAGACTTACTGTGGCTTCAGAGGCTGATTTCAGATAGCACGAACTACAAAGGTCAATGCAGAGTGATCGACAGTAGCAGTTCACTGATAAGACTGTAGACTGTGGATTGCTGCGGAGAATAAAGTCATGCAGCATGCAGGGCACTAAATGCAGCAGCAGCAGGTCACTAAAAATACCAGTTACAATCAGAAAACCTTCCTGAGTTGAGTATTTTGTTAAAACTTGAAATTGCTACTAAAAGACAAAAACATGAGACTGACAGATTTTGGCTAGTATCCAACTAGCTATAGATCCTCATGTCCAATGTTCAAGGCTGTTCTAAACATAAGTAAGCAACAGGTTAAAGGGACACTGGTCAACAGGACAAATGTAACCATTGCTACATCTGCTGTAAACATTCTTACCTGCATCCTACAGCGGTGCTGTAGTAGTCTCTAGAGTGAGACTTTCCAGTTTAAAGACTAGGAAAACTCCCTTTCGATGTATCTTGAAGGTGGGAGGAACCTACAATTGCTGCAGGGTCGATTTTTGTTGTAAAATGTCTTTTTTTTTGTCAGTTTGTTGATACACAAGGAAGGCACATAACACTACAGCTAAGCAGCTGATTTTTTTTTATTACAGCAGCATAACTGTAGTAGTTCTCTTCAAATTACCATTAGACTGGAGAGGATGGATTACTTAAATGACAGAATAAGTCACTGGCAAGGTAGCTACTTGTCAATCTATAGATCTTCAGTTTTCTTTCTGGCTGAAAGGGTAATAAGTTTGTTTCTGATTGTTTCCGTTTTGTGCTGAATAAACAGAGTCAACGTTTACTTTAGAATTTTGTTTGATGACTGAGGTAAGCGTTACACTAATGCTAGCCTGGTTGTATTCATTAGCCCATACCTACACCTAAATCCAGGAATACCTACACCTGGAAAGTGGTTAGGCTAGCACTGGTTGACACCACACAGACACCCAATGGTTGTATGATGTATGGTGTATTTCAGTAATGCATGCTGGGTGTTGTAGTGACATTAAATGAACACTGAATGAATGAAAACAGTATGGAATGAATGAAAACGGTATAAAATCTAGAACTATGTTGAATCAAAGAGGATGAGGGATGCAATGCTGAGCTACAGAATACTGCATAACATGGCAAATAACATATTAAACCAATTAAAGGTTTAATGAAGAGCTACTGTGCTTGATGTTCTAAAAGAACAAAGCATGGTGAAATAGTTGTAAAAAAAAAAAAAAAAAAACACAGGAGCTATTTATCTAATATTAGTTAGACAGCCAGCTAACTGCATACCTACAAACTTCCTTGTATTTGTCTTGGTGGTTTTATGTTGTGTTCCTGAGCAGAATGAAGCAAGTTTCTAAGAACCCTGTGGTTAATGTGGTGATAAAGTACTGCTGCACTTGGAAACTCAGGTCACTTTGCTTTCAAAACTGAAACATGCTACTCTGAAGTAGGTGATCTGAAATTAAACGGACCTTTTTTTACCTTGTTAGATCATGTTCCTGGGTCATATTAAAATTGCAATATGTAAGATTTTATGTTAAAATTTAAAGAAGCAGCATTACTGAGTCAGTAAAAATAGTAAGTTAAAAGGCCACTACGATGGGTTGGATTTTGTGGGAGTTTTCCGGACCATGTCATATATCTTGTATTAAAGTCACACACAGGCTCAAAAAGAAGGTCTGGCTCGATGTTTAGGTAAAGATATGATGACAATGGTAGATAATTCACTTATGTCTTCAGAAGACATGTTGTTCTCCAAGTTACTGACTGCATTCTCTTTGATTACTCTTTCAACATGCTCACAAACATCAGATTTATCTGTTCAGAAAAAGGGTCTCAAGCAGAGCCGACCTTACAAAATATTCTTACGCACACTGCTTGCAATTACACATCTCCACCAAAGAGGCCTCCAAATTCCCAAAATGTACGTAGAGCAGCTTTAAGTAATCTTTCATAAAAACGAAGACATCTTCTGAACATCTTCTGATTTTTGATTTTGCACCAGAGGGTGTGAAGAAACAATATTATCAAATATGTCCCAACTAACATCATGAGAAAAGGCTCAGCTAGCTCAGAGATGACACAGTGCAGAAGGAAAATACATGTTGACAAATGATGACTTTAAAAATGAAAATAGCAGAAAAAAGGTGGAAAAAGCAGAGAACAACAGAAAGTGAAATAAGAAAGACACAAGAAGAAAAACAGAAAAGGGAAAAGAATAAGAGAGGCTGATCTGAGAAGAGAAAGTCAGCAAAAGAGACTCAAATGTAGGCTAATTTCAGTAGGCTTTGTTCAGTCAACGCTGATTCTCTTTAGTAGCTGCCACAAAACCAGAGAAAGCACTGACACTAGGTCAAACCAATGACAAATACACACACACACATCTTTTTCCCTCCAGCACACCAGCACATCTGCAGTCTAATCCCACCTGTTCCCAGTGAAAGCATGGGAGCAGCTCAGTGCTTCTCTCATACTGCTGCTTTAGAGGCTTAAAGCATTGTTCGGGGATTTCACAACAACAAAGTGGCAGTCCCACCACTGAGGTTTTCTAAAACTGAACGCGACGGTCAAGGGCATGTACACCGAAACCAGCATCTATGGCTGTGTTTGCACCTAGATTGTTAGCTGAAGTCACTGCACTTGCGACAATGTTTTTTTGTTTCATTTTGCTTGCTTTTATACTGTGACAGCTAAAGTGCACCAAATTACATGTGGATGTTTGTTTACTGGTCAACAATTTTCAAAGGATACAAGCACATAGTTACTTGCACACTTACCACCACAAAAACTGAAAAATAGAAAAGAAAGACATTTAACATCTGCAGTGCTCTCCATAATGTTTGGGACAAACTTTGGCACACACACACGTGTGTATATATATATATATATATGTGTGTGTGTTCTTTGCAGAGGATGTGTTTTTTATAAAATATAAAGTAATTATCTCCGAATAAAATCAACAAAACATGTAATTTAACCAAGAATGGTGATCCAATCACCATGACTGCACCAAGGTGATGTTAATACCAAGTGTACATAGGGTTGATGAGTCCCGGGGGAATTCATTCTTTTTGTGTACAGATGTTTCTTTGTCAATGTATGTGCCGGGAGTTATCTTTCCATGGAGACTAACTCAGGCGGGATGACCTGTGCATCCTTTAGGTAAGTCTATTCACTCTGCAGTAATCTTGGCAACAGCTCTGGGCAGTCACTTCCAGCCATACAAGATCAGGCTCTTATGGGGAGAGAACAATAAATGCTAAGCTGAAAGCCACATTAACATTTCAGATTTTTGAAATTACTGGTAAAATCTGGTGAAAGTAGTTTTAAGAGTTTGTAATCCCGTTGGCTCTTTTTATTGAAGCGTGGGACTTTCCCTGTAAACATATGCCATGTTGAGCTGGTTTTGTTTTTCGACCAGTCTACCCATCTCCTCCTCCTTTATATCCCTTGGCTCAGCTGTAAGTGATTTTTACTTACTGGTAATGCACCCAGGAGGGCCCGAGAGTCTTCTTAAACTGAGACAGGCCCACAATGTCTATGTAGATGAGCTCCACCACTTTATCACCCTGCGTGGGACAGCTGGACTTATTCCCCATCACTTTCCGCATGATTCTGCAGAAAGAGGACAGGGGTGAGAGTGAGGAATACAAGTACAAAAAAACAGTGAGGGAGAGAAAACAGAAAATGGAGAGAACAGATAGAGGACAGAAAAAAACAGACATAAAGGTTTATGAAAAAACATTTCCAGCTTAATAGAGCTGGATTAAACGTACATTAATATTGCATCACATTGTCATTTATAAGAGAGGCTTTTTGTCAACATTGCAGCCAATAATCTGCCTTTATCTGTGTGTACACTGAGTCTTTCAGTTCAGTCACTGAAGCTGAAATGTAAACATCGTGTTGCAGTAGGTATAAGGTCTTTATGAGTGTGTACATGTGTTCTATTCACTCTTTAAGCCCAGTGACTAAAGCAAAGCTACCATGTCCCAGTAAATGTATTTGTATGGTGAGGAGTGTGTATGTGTGTGTGTGTGTGTGTGTGTGTGTGTGTGTGTATACTCACTCTTTTAGCTCAGCAATGGAGGCTGAGATGCGGATGTCGTGACCCAGCAGGTACAGGGTGGTGATGAGGTCACTCCACTGCACCAGCTCCCCCAGTGGACCCCCGCTGAATGCATTCTCTGCTATCTTAAAGCCAGACTCCTTCGTTAGCAGCCCCAGATGAACCAGGATCTAGAGAACAAGTTCAAATATACATACATTTACATAATTACTGTACAGAAGTCACAGAGTACCATTTATTTAATTTCCATTTAAAAAGAAAAGTACAACTTTAATTTTTCAGGAGATATTTCAGAGGAGATTCAACAGATGACAGTCCACCTTGCACAAGGAAGGGGAAAGTGTAGGCTGGAGTTCAAAAAAAGATTAAAACGTGCAAATAAATGGAACTCCTTATAACCATGACAACTCAATGCTGCGGGTCTGAAAGGGTGTGTAGCAAGAAGTTGTTACTGAGAAGAAAAAATAGAAAATTTGCACTAGAACACCAAAACTGGACAGACCTCAACATCACTGAATGTGTTTCGGATTATTTGATTCGTGAGAGGCAGAAAATGCAACCAACTTCTAAGACGTAAGTTTGGAAGTGTGAAAAAATATCACTGTACATTTCTTCTAAGCACTCAAAGCAAGTCTCATGAAAAGAATGGAAGCTGTAATAAAGAGTGAACACACTAAAAAGTGGAAGAAAAAAAACATACAAAAAAAGAAGAAAGTGTTTCTCCCAGAAATGTAGCCTAATGTCCATTCATCTGGATTTAAAAATTCCATTTATTGCTGCCTTCATTTTGTTACAGCTTACACCGGAACTACAGTATTTTGTTTGGTGAAGCAAACTGAAACATGGCAAGGGGAAAAAGTATGAAATCAAAATGAAGGCATCTTATTGTGGTTTATAAGAAAAGGTCTAAACAAAATGCCTTTCAAGCAAGTTTGACTTTGAAACTTTACCCCATGAACTTACTTCACAGATTCCAGCATTATCCTACAGAACCAGTGAAAAATTTGGACACACCTGACTGAATAAAACTTTTGACATTTTGATTTAAGAGCTTATGCTCATATTCTTGAAACTGTCTTGAAAAAATGAGTGTCTTTCTAGGAGTCCAAACTTTTGACCGCTACTTATAAAACATAATAAATGTGTGTATATGTAGCTGTATTTTCAGAAGGCAGCTTGTGGAAAGACATCCTTTATTACCTGTCCTATTAATCTACTCTGAAATTTTATAGACGATAACTGCAAGTCGTAAAGCCTCATATTTGGGTTGTCTTTATGTACAGTGACGGCCAATGCACTGTAGCAATTTTTATTTCACTGGTATCTCCAACAACCTTGACCTTTCCCATAAGATACTGTATATGATAAGTAGACTGCACTAGGTTTGTCTAAGCTAGTGCATGTATCGTTTTCAGCTAATAGCTGTGGGTATTGGATTAATATCAGGTGTCCATTGTGAGGGGCTTAAAAGGAGAGAACAAAGAGCTCGTCAGGGTCAGGGTGTTACATTCATGTTATGGCAATCATCTCCATGGACACACTGGGTTACAAAGCTATTGTAATGCTCTATGGTGAATCTGTGGTTTGGACTGACCATGGAAATGGTCAATAGTTATGGTCTTGGAAATGCTTTCACTGTTCACTGTTTTGTGTTTCTTGATCTTGTGCGCATACATACACTACTAATACAGATTTACATTAGCACTCAATCTATTAAAAAATCCACCCCTCACCCAGCTTGAAAACTGCATAACAGAAATTAAAACATGGATGAAGCACAACTTTCTCATGTTAGTGACAAAACAGAACTTATTCTAATAGGATCCAAATCAACTCTCTCTAAAACTTCTCCTTTCTCTCTTTCCATCGACAATGGAACTCTGTCCCCTTCCCCTCTGGTGCGAAATCTGGGCGTTCTCTTTGACTCAGCTCTCTCATTCAGTGCACACATCAACTCTGTAGTTAAAACTTCTTTTTTCCATCTCCGTAACATTGCAAAAATTCGATCCTCTCTGTCTGCTGCAGAAACCCTTATTCATACATTCATTTCTAGTCGCCTGGACTATTGTAACTCTCTACTTGCTGGTATTAACACCTCCCTTTTATGCAAACTCCAGATGGTACAGAACTCTGCTGCTCGCCTTCTCACCCGCACCCGTGCACATCAGCATATTACACCCATCCTGCAACATCTCCACTGGCTTCCTGTAAAATACCACATACAATTCAAAATTCTTCTCCTCACACACAAAGCTCTACATAACCTTGCTCCTTCTTACGTCTCTGATCTACTTATTCCCTACAAACCAACTCACACTCTCAGGTCTTCCTCTGCTGGTTTACTCACTGTCCCACCTTCCAAACTACATGGGTACGGTGATCGTGCTTTCTCTAGGCTGGCTCCCCGACTCTGGAACTCTCTTCCCTCACATATTCAACAGGCCAACTCTGTCAAACCTAAACCAGCCCTTTGCCAAGTCCTGCTATGTTTTGCTTGTGATGTTATGACTGTGCTTCATGTTCTCATGTTTGTCTTTACTGTTCTGTATTTCGAAAAACCTGTAAGCGTCTTTGAGTTCTTGAAAAGCGCTATATAAGTATAATGTATTATTATTATTATTATTATTATTATTATTATTATTAATACTTTCAGTATTTGATGTGTCCACTTTTTGCCTTTATTACAGCTTCTGTTCTTTTCGGGAGACTCGCTTTCCTTGTTTCAAAGAAATATGCAGGGATATTTTTCAACACCTCCAAAGTTCAGTGCACTTTCTGCTTCTCAAGATCCAAGTAATTCCCAACACATTCAACTATGTTAAGGTCTGGACACTGGGATGAGAACACTTTGCAGCTTGTTTGCTTGACTTGCAAATCTTCTTTATTGTCTACTTTCATCTGTAACAGCTTCTTCCCAGCTACTGATTTTCATACTCAAATTGCTGAGATGTCTTCTCACAGTTGAAGGATTGACAGAAACACCTGTGGATTTTTTCAGATCTGAGTTGAGCTTGACTTCATACTATCTACTCAAAGATAAAAGGAGGATTTACTGTTTATTCAAAGGTTCAGGACTGTCACAACTATTACATAATTGCTTTACTGCAATTATTTGAGATTGGTGCAATTTTTAAGCTGACTGCAATCATTTTCCACAGTTGTATGATTTCACAGTCATATTATATACATATCATGACCAGAATGTGAATTGGGTTTGTTGGGTTGAGGTAAATAAATGTAAACAAAAGAGAGCAGTAAATGCATTCCTTGAGATGTTATGGGGCTTACATAAACAAAAATATTCTAACTTCTAGCATGCAGCACAAATATTGTTTGTTTATTTGATAGCTACGTAGCCAACTGTATCGGTTTTAAGCATGTCTGCTAGCTGAGTGTTTTATTTTCTTATATTTTCTCTTTTGAGGAAAACAATTCTGAGTAACTGCAGATATTTGTGTATGAGTAAGTGCACACAACAGTGTAGTGTATCATTAGTATGTAAATATAGCCACTTTAGGCCACTTGAGGCCTGTATTTTAATAGTTACCTACACTGAACAAGAAAAGACAAACTGTTAAGCAAAATTATTTATATGACAATCGTCAGCTAAAGTTTCATCACTGAGACAGCCCTAGTAACAGTTTTAGGGGTCTACTAGGTCTTGCATGAATGCCAGGGGAGCCATTTTCTCTAGATCCTTGAATATCCCCTTAAAAAAAGAACAAACTGCACAGTACTGTGCGCACACACACACACACACACACACACACACATCACACACACATCACACACACACACACAAATCACACACACACAAACAAGCACAATGTGTCATTTAAGAACTGATCTCAGAGAATTCTGGTAAACAACACTTCGGTAACATTTTAAGTGGGACTTTTTCAGGCAGGAAATTAGGCAATGTCTTGTGTTTTTCCTGGGAGAGAAAGTGTGTGTGTGTGTGTTTGGTCTGTTGCCACGGCTGTTGGCTGCAGGTGAAAGAGAAGAGTCTCGCGTAAACTCTCCAGGGAGAGAGTGTCCTGGATGGTGTGTGTGTGTTTGTGTGTCTCTCAGCACGACGCGTGTGTGAATTATTCAGCTGGAGCAGAGCAGAAACACAGCGTGCATTATTAAAAGGTGGCAGGTACGCAGCACAATGGGCTTTCCGTGTTCTTCTCACAATAACATACCTAGCACACCTAATACAGTAAGTCTGCAGCAATATATTGACAACTGATGAACTAATACTAAAAAAAAAAACAAAAAACTCTTGATATCAGCCAACAATAACTGCACATCTGTTTTACCTTGGAATTTTACACCTTTTTCCATGTTTTTATAAATTGTCCTGTATTTATGGTTCAAATGTAAATTATATTGTTTTGTTTCACTATGAAGAAGAAACCACATGTCTCTAAGGGCATAGCCAGATTATAATCTAATTTCTGGTACTGGGTATTGTAATCACTGGGGACGCACCAAAATTTCAGCCACCAAAAATGGTTGAAACTGGCATGGTTTTTGGACAAAAGAAAAATTTATGCAAACTCCAGATGGTACAGAACTCTGCTGCTTGCCTTCTCACCCGCACCCGTGCACATCAGCATATTACACCCATCCTGCAACATCTCCACTGGCTTCCTGTAAAATACCACATACAATTCAAAATTCTTCTCCTCACACACAAAGCTCTACATAACCTTGCTCCTTCTTACCTCTCTGATCTACTTATTCCCTACAAACCAACTCGCACTCTCAGGTCTTCCTCTGCTGGTTTACTCACTGTCTCACCTTCCAAACTACATGGGTACGGTGATCGTGCTTTCTCTAGGCTGGCTCCCCGACTCTGGAACTCTCTTCCCTCACATATTCAACAGGCCAACTCTGTCTCCACTTTTAAATCTAAACTTAAAACCTACCTCTTTTCTATTGCTTATAACTGTTCTCAATCCTAAACCAGCCCTTTGCCAAGTCCTGCTATGTTTTGCTTGTGATGTTATGACTGTGCTTCATGTTCTCATGTTTGTCTTTACTGTTCTGTATTTCGAAAAACCTGTAAGCGTCTTTGAGTTCTTGAAAAGCGCTATATAAGTATAATGTATTATTATTATTATTATTATTATTATTAATACTTTCAGTATTTGATGTGTCCACTTTTTGCCTTTATTACAGCTTCTGTTCTTTTCGGGAGACTCGCTTTCAGTGTTTCAAAGAAATCTGCAGGGATATTTTTCAACACCTCCAAAGTTCAGCGCATTTTCTGCTTTTCAAGATCCAAGTAATTCCCAACACATTCAACTATGTTAAGGTCTGGACACTGGGATGAGAACACTTTGCAGCTTGTTTGCTTGACTTGCAAATCTTCTTTATTGTCTACTTTCATCTGTAACAGCTTCTTCCCAGCTACAGATTTTCATACTCAAATTGCTGAGTTGTCTTCTCACAGTGGAAGGACTGTCAGAAACACTTGTGGAGTTGAGCTTGACTTCATACTATCTACTCAAAGATGAGCAGATGGACATTAAGCTGGAGCACTAATCTGGCCCTGACTATGAGTGCACAATATATTGGTGGTATTAAATATCTGGGCCTACACCAGCTACCAAAACTAAGCAAAGCAAAAAAACAACACCCAAGTAACAGTATATGGGCTATACAGTCTTGGCCAAAGCAAGGTGTTAATTATTAGTTGTTGTTGTTGGCACACATATTCTGCAGGGCACGTCAAAAGCCAGGAACAATCTACATACCTGTAAAACGCTTTACATACGTAAGTTATGTACTTGTGACATATGTAACCCACTAATCAAACTATTAAGCATCTTCCAGATATTTAGCTGGTTCCTCAATTTTTACTCACCCTGTATATCAGTGTCTGCCCTCTCACTCTACTTTAATCCTCAGCAAAGGGTGTGTAATCAACTTAAATATAATAGTTATTATAGTTGATTAGTTGATTAATCAAATAATAGTCAATAGATTTATCAATTACACAAATGCTAGATACAGCCTTAATCTCAAGAGAATACAAGATTATTCAGTACCTTTTTCCGCTTGCGGTTCTGCAGGTCCTGCTTAGTGGACAGCGAGCGAATGGCGCTGACCCACGGCTCCTCCATCCGCTTTATCCTCAACATCATCCAGCGGAACTCTTCCCGCCGAGACATCACTCGATACAGCTCATCTAAGCTGGTTCGGATATCAGACTGGACCAAAACCAGGCAAAAAAAACAAACATCAGTGTCTATGCTGACTGTCTAGAGCACGTGTCAGGCTCCAGTCCTTGTGGGCCAAAAACCCTGCAGACTACCTCATTAAACACAGCTGATTTAGCTCATCAACTAATTAACAAGGTCTTCATGAACTGAATTCAGAGTGTAAGATGAGGGTAAACACTAATCTCTGCAGCACTCTGGCCTGGTATGGCCTTATTTGCTAATACTTTGAGCAGAGCAGATTTCACAATGCAATTTTTTTTTTTTAACAAATTATTTTTATTAAAAGCACATATTAGAAATCTTTTGGCCCTTGGTGGTTTCATCTTATCGTCAGCACTATCTTGGGAATGTGTGGAGTCTGGAATGATTCCCAAGAGAGTACTCACACTAAGATCGCCACAAATATTTACACATATTAAATAGTTTATCTATAAACAAAACTGCTTAGCCTATATTCACTACAGTACTTTGAAACATGACTGGCTGATAAGCATTCTATGAAAGCTTGACCACATTTTTAAAATTTCTTCAAATATTACTCATCTTGTAGTTTGTAAGCTAGCAGCAATTACCAGCACAGAGACCATTTAATGGGACTATTTTTCTTTGCAGAATGTAAAACTTTTCTGTTTATCATACTTTTATATAATAATTGTCTCAACAGCTGATCTTAAATATCAATAATAAAACTGTGATACAACGAAGATTGTGGCATAAACCATGTTTAAAACATATTTATGGCAGAAAGGTGCATATATGGTGTTGTATGGCAAAACAGTCCTCAAAGAAAACTTTCAGATTTTCAATTGTAAAGAAATTTAAGGTGGTATGTTTCTCTACAATATACTTATTTGTATTTCACAGAATCGTGTAATTTCTGCCCATGTTCGAGCTACAAAGTGTAAAAGTATTAAATGAAAGTAAGTACTGTAAGTGACATGCTAGCCAGCTACATTTAACAGTAGTGACATGAGTGATGACTCCAACGTTAATGATGCATTGCCTTTCTCAAAACAGTGAACTCTCTGTTTTAAGCTTCATGGTTTACCTGTGTTGTCTTTGCTGCAGTTTCACAGCTATAAATATAAATCTCACGAGTTTTCACATTCTTAAAACAAGGCTAATTTTACAAAACTCTGGTCTGCTACATGGCATCATTGCAGTTACAGGCCAAGCCAGTCATCTATGTATTTGGATTACACTGACCAGCATTATTAGCCAATACAGTCACCTCAACTGAAATACCATTTGCTCACTGCCTTTTAAAAAGCCTACCAAAACGGACGTACAGGAAAAGCAGCCAGCATCTATGCATTGTACACTTGCAATAAAAAAACTGTCTGAATGGAGCATTGGTCCATTGTCATGACGATCGTCTAATGGAGTTTGATCCATCGTCAAGCAAAAGAGCAATGCTCTTTTTTTTACAGCACTGGCATGCTAAAAAAAATCACTGTGTTATGGGTGTCTGACAGTACAAAATGCTTTAATGCAAGCTACATGCTCATATAACACAGTGCAGCATTTAGAACAAACCCAATATACATGCACAGATCTCTGATTGTGTGAGATTTTATAGTGTAGTGATCAACATCTGTATCAGCAGACTGAGCAAATAAATAAATAACTAAAGACATGATTTGAAATAATGACAGTAATAAAAAAGTTAAAACTGTAATTATATAGGGCTTTAATAATGAAAGAAGAGTTCATGGAACGGTGTTGAGGGTGACTGGGGAGCAGTATAACTCACTGTTTTGATCAACTTCTACAGGTTTTCCATCATCCACCTCCATATGCTAAACTAAAGGAAATCTCAATCGAAAGTAAGAAGGTGGTTCTTTGCATAAGTTTGGAGTTGAGAACACCATCCTCAATTTCTGAGTAGGAATTCCTAGTTGCTTTTCTTTGTTTTCTCCTAGTAGTATGTGTGAAATTCCAGTCAAATGCAGCATAAGTATTGACAGCTAGGAAGCAAGATTTTTGGCATGTGCTTTAATAGCTGCATACAGTGACCGAAAAAAGATAATTAAATTGTTTATTGTTATTTATATGGCAAATAATCATCAGCTGAAACGTCATGATTGTGACAAGCCTACCTGTCCCTTTTTTTCCAAGTCATCGTTAATGTTCGTGGTCCTCCAGGGTAGTCGAGGGCACCAGTTCTCCACCTGTGACAACCAAACAAGATCCAATTAGAATGCATGTGTATGTGCCTACAGCTGCATGTGGCCATGTTTGCACATTTCAGAGTAGTGAGTGTGTGTTTGTGTGTGTAGATGAGGCCTGATGAGCAGGCAGATAAGCGTGTGTGTGTGTGAAAACACATGTCACAATGACAGCTCCTCACCTCCTCTCTCTCTCTTTCTCACTCTGCCCTTCTGTCTCTGCTCTGTCTGAGCTTGTGCATTTTTCTCTGCAGGCTCTTCATTACTCCACACATTGTCATTTATCCAACCAGCAGGTACACTCAACGACCCTCCACCCCAACTCCCCAACCCAGAGCGTTCTGCCTGACCCGTGTGCCATCAAAACACCACCGATCTTCCTTCCATCCATAACCAGCACAGAATACCTCCTATAATGCACGATGCCACATAACCAACTATAATACCACTTATCAAGAAATTGGCAAGAAATAAAGGTGATGCTTATCAAGATGTAACTGTGTATCACACATATACTCAGATGCCACATTATTAGAAACTATATTATTAATTTTTCCCACTTGCATAATAAAGGGGAAAGATTAAAATATATAGAAAGAAATGGGACTCCTAACAACAATGCAAGACCTGGTGGACCACCAGAACTGCTATCCTCAGACAAACAGTACCTAAAGCTTTCATTACTGGGAGACTAGGATTAAATTCAAGCCCAAATCTGCTTCAGAAAAAATCCATAAGTGCTTCCAGTGTGAGAAGACAACTCAATGCTATTAAGAAACCAGAACTGAAAAAAGAGATAAACAATTTGCACTAGAACACCAAACTGGATGGAGCCCAAACTGCAAGGCGCCCAAACTGCAACATCACTGAATGTGTTTGTGATCACCTGGAGAAGCAGAAAATGCAATCAAGAGAACAGAAGAGGTGTGACAGAAAAATATCCCTGCAGACTGAAAAACTGAAATTGATATTACATTTAGTTGTTGAAGCTTCTGTGTAGTTAGCAAACCTGAAAAATCGATTAGTGATTGATGCGCAACACTACTCTTATCCAATGGCATATTATTTTTCTTCTTGGTTCATATTTTATTGTCTACTAACTCGTCCCGCAGTTTTCAACCACCGAAATTATCGTTCTGATCAGGAATGATGTGCTTGTATACAGCTTTTTGAATGAACATATGGTTTCGTACTATCATTATTAAATGATATTTTTTCTTTCCATCGGAATGAATGGAATGCAAATTTTTATGAACCCACCTTATGTCAAGTTGATACAAGTCCATTTGCAACACCCTAGCAACCATCTGGGATACCTTAGCAATCACATATCAATAGTATCTACCATCTTTATTGGTAAACTGGTCTGTTTTGTCCTCTGCCTACGAAAAACCAACACAAACCATTTAGGCAACCCTGCATTAAACACCACCATTCAGAAGTCTGGAACCACTTGTTATATTAATTATTTTGTGATTTTCTATACATATTTGATCTATTTTACATAAATGGCATAGATTAAAATCTTACAAACTGAACAGCAAAAGGGATTTTTAGTTGTTTTTTGCAATATTACTAAGATTGGATTTATTATATACAGTAAATTCTATATTGCAATTATCTTTTCACAATATTACTTGTCATGTTATCAACCTTAAGATTTAAAAACCACTTTTCAAATATGAGGTATTCTGCATATTAAATGTACAAAAACTTTATTATTGATATTCTGTGGCTACCTCAGTCATTTTAGAATAACATCGTTCTCGACACGTCTAAAATTTCTAAATTTAACATTCTTAGCTTCCTACAATTTTTTTTACAACCTGTGAAGTTGCATAGGACTAGCATACTAAATTTATTTTACACACTTATCTGAAACCAGGTTAGGATTTATATTATTGAAAACACTGAGTCTAAACCCTTTAACAGCAGTGTAATATAAAATAATGGGGAAGAAAAGTCGGGGACGCAGTTTGGGGGTTGTACCTTGTAAAAAATATAGTGTGGACCTCTATACAGTGGCAAATGAAGCATGAAAACAATCTCTGCTACAGTCTATAATTGTACACCCCTTCAGTGGATCTATATGGTGGGTGAAACGGAGAGCGGATAGGGTGTCAAATCTGGGTGTTTCTGATAAAGTAGATGTTAAGGCTGTGTGTAAATTACACTATTTAACAACTCAACATGTTCACCCATCCATTACACCACTGACTGACTCCCTATCCATTATAGATTCATACATTTTTTATTCTTGTTCTTTTCAAACTGCCAGTCACTACAGTCGAGGTTCAGCAGGACTGACTCATCTCTAAACACATATAAATAAATCGGCCAAATCCAGTTATCTTACTCTCAAGCATGTCCAGACAACTGCTGACCACAAGACACACACACACACGCAGTGTCAATGAGGGTGATTGGAGTGTGTGTGCAGTTGCCAGAGCGTGTGGTTTCCAGTGTCTGGCAGTTGGTGTGAGTGTTCCAGGAGATTTATTTGGCTGCTCTCTGAACACTTAAATGTGCCCCTTTACTACCAACCATTCATCATACGGTGACTCCCTGACCTCTGATCATCCACTGAGGCCAATGAGCACTTCCACTTTGATCAATTATACACACACCAGTAATGACAGACCAAGAGAGATGGGGGGAAGGCAGAGAGATGGGGAGAGGGAAGAGCAGGAAAGAAAAAAAACAGATAGAATGAAAAAGGAAGAGACTGTCAGAAAAAGAAACAAACAGTCCTGATTCTTCTTGACCCTCTCTGCATGGTCAACCACAAGATCTTGTCCGTTCATGCCAACCTTGGAATCACTGGCTCTGCATGGAAGTGGTTCAGTTCTTAACTAAAGGGGCACTCTTGTCAAGTAACGTTTAGAGGCTCGACATCTGCTCCATCTAGATGCTTTACTGATGTCCCGCAAGGCTCCGTGCTAGGTCCTATTCTCTTTTCTTTTCACAATCTCTGTTGACGATGTATCCTCGACAATGTATGACTTCTCCAACCACTGCTATGCTGATGACACTCAACTAATCCTTTCCTTCCCACCTTCTGACAATCTAGTTTGGAGTTGCATCTTGACATTTCTTCTACTGGTTAGTCTTTCTATCATCAGGCACTTGGAACTAAACCAGAATGCATCAGCAATGCTTCTTTTTAGTCTTCCTAAGAATAACATATGTTACTGCACTGCTGCGTTCTCACTGGCGTCCTGTAGCTTCCTGCATCAGATTTAAGACCAGGATACTTGCCTGCAAAGCCAAAATGGACTTGACCCTCTCTACACTGCATGGCAATGCTCAAAACTCATTCCACAACATGAGGCCTTTAAGCTTTGTAAGTATGGCTTGGCTTGACCTGCCATGTTCTAAGACACATTGAAAACCAGCATCAATACTGTTCTCTGTCCTAGCACCCAGGCCTAGAACTTCCACTGGTCACCTAAACAAGTGAGTCCCTCGTTGTCTTCAACAGTCATCTGAAAAACCATCTCTTTGTGAAGCACTAATCTAGCAATTACTGAAAAGCCTTGTACTGCACTTATGCTGTGTCTTATTTCATTATTGTGTACATTTCTTTCTAGGCATCAGCGCTGACTCTTGTTTTTGTTTTCAGGCAGTATTTTAGCTCAAGGGTATTCAATTTGTACCAGCTAGGGTACATTCACTGAGTGGTCGCTGTAGATAAGAGCTCTGCTAAATGTAGCGAGAGAGAAGTAGTATGAGTGACAGAAGAGAGAGAAAAGAGGGAGAAGAGAGAGAGAGAGGTAGAGAGAAGGGGGAAACAGAAATAGGGAGGAAAGAGAAAGAGAGAAAGTGAGAAAAAGCATAAGAAAGGGAGTACGAGACAGAGGGAACTGAGAGAAAAGAGAGAATAGAGGGAACAGTGAGAGAGAAAAGAGAGAAGAGAGCAGGGAGAGAGATCGGGGTACAGAAAGAAGAGAGCGGGAACAGAGAGAAGAAGAGAGGGAAGAGAAGCAGGGAGAGGAAATGGAACAGAGAGTGTAAGAGAAAGAGAGAGACAGAAAGATAAAAGAGGAGAAAGAAAGGTACAGTGAGAGAAAAAG
Organism: Colossoma macropomum; assembly: GCF_904425465.1. Lineage (NCBI taxonomy): Eukaryota > Metazoa > Chordata > Actinopteri > Characiformes > Serrasalmidae > Colossoma > Colossoma macropomum. The sequence goes on from NW_023495014.1 coordinate 1,120,143, forward strand.
AGAGAAAAAGAGGAAAGAGAGAGGGAGAGTGAGACAGAGAGAGGGAGGGAGAGAGAGAGGAAGATGAGGTGAGAAAGGCTGAAGGAGAGATGCACATAGGGAGAAGCAGAGAAGACACGGTTGGTATGGAAATGCATTCCTGTCGTCATGGTGACAGTGAAAGTCACGCGACACCAGTACTGCGCGAGCGTGTGCTGCACAGCTGCATTTCTCTTTACGTGTTATTCAAAGAGAACATATTTTTCCATCAGTACCACATAAAAACACTTACGTCCATCTATTCCATCATCCTCCACACACACACACACACACACACACACACACACACACACACACACACACACACACAGAGTTCAGCTCCATTAAAGATGATTACTTGGTGTGAATAAACAAAACCAAATCTCTAAAATCCAACATGGACATTATTGTATATTATTATAGCCACTGTATGGGCTCTAGGGCTGGACTGTATCATATGTTATTATTGTCATATTATTGTCATGATAACTGCTAAAATGGAGATCTTGACACAGTTGCTTCATCCTCAAATTCAAAACAGGAGTTCAAAACATTTCTGACAATAGGCTAATTAGAAGGGGAATGAAATATCTAAGTGGCAGAGCTATTTCTGTCCTGTTGGGGGACATCTGCTAAGTCAAACGAGCCCTCTTTACTAGCCTAACGCTACTGTATCTCATTAACTGGAAGTTTGTGTTTATCCTGCTGAGCTACTGACAGGACAGGCTCACTGAGCACCAACTGGACATTATATATCTCTACTCTTTACTATGCACTGCCATATAGTTTATACATCCATACATATTGCATATTGCACTGTGACTTATTTATACACCCATGCATATACAACCACTAACATATGTTATCGTTTACAGTGTATAGTCACTCAGTTCATTCACTGGACCTGACATGCACCACTGCATTGCCACCTGCATAATATTTATGTGATTTTACTTATTTATTTTCATACTGCATGTTATATTTTATGGTTGTTTTAGTATATTTCTCATATATCTTCAGTTTTTCTATTTCTGTACCATATATTAGTGTACAACAACACTTTTGCTCTTGTTCTGCTCTTTACTGTACTTTCTGCTGCTGTAATAGATGACTTTCCTTCTGGGATTAATAAAGTGCTGGTCAAACCTGGAGCTCCCTTGGTAAGAGTTGTCCTGCTCAAAATGACTTGACACAAAAATGTAATAACAAACCTGTTTTTTTTTTACCACCTGAAAACAAGGCTAACTGTCAAAGCTGTAACAAAGTGTTACTGTTCAGACTATTTGGGGAAATTAAGGAATATTACAAAGGTCATTTATCCAGTATGGATCGGCCAGTGAAATCATGCACAGATTACGTTACCGGCCCTCCTCTGGTAAAAACTAATCCAGCTCAAATGGGGCATAAGCAACATCAGTACTTCTGGAACACTGAAAAACTGTATGTATCTTAAAACAGAATAATTATAGAGGCCAATGTATAATAGCTTCATCAGCTGCACAGTAATCAGTAGCTGACTGGTTGTCAACTCATTCAGCCACGTTGTATTAAAAAAAATCACTGTACTCAAAACTTCACAGCCATGTCTGTGACACTTCTGTTTTGCTGGTGCATTTCGTCCACTCCTACCAGATATCTTGACCCAGGATGTTAAATACATCGCCTAGCTGCTAGTAAAGAACATACTTCTGAAGCTTACTAGCTTTGTCTATTAAGTTTGAATAAGCTAAGGTCAGTTTGATCCCATACAGCTCAGTTTGTTTACAAAGTTATTGCAGTGGACTGATAATTACTGTACGTTTTTTTTTTTTTTCTCTTCCCTCACTGAGCAGCTTCCTTTAATGATGTACAGCAAGTGCAAACATTCGAAAGCATGTTTTTCACATTGGGGTCTGTTTGTGTTTGTGAGCATGTGTTTGTGTGGAAGAGATGCATATAGAGTGTGTTTATCCTTCAGGCTACAAGATCACTGAATATCAATGACCCGGACTGATCTGACAATCACTGAAGGTGAGCAAGTGCGTGTCTAAACACAAAGCCCAAAGCGTGGAAATACCACACGAAATGAAACCAGTTCCACTGCAAGATGTGTAAGACTGTAAGAACGCTGTAAAGGGCCATTTGACTGACATACAAAAATTACAGAACGTTTAGCACGACATGTGCAATGAAAAACTTGGAGCTCTGGTCGACAAACGCAGGAGGATATCTCGTTTACTACCTACGGTCTCAAAAACAATTACTTTTTAAAACTGGATATTATGAAAGTTCCCTGGTTCAGTGACTCTTAAAGGCTTACTGACAAGTAGAGATGCAACTGTTTGCTACTACCATTTAGCTTGATAAACAGGCATTTAGACAATTGTTTTGCATTGGACAGTGTATCAACCACAGAGCTGTGGTGATTTTAGCACTCAGTTTACATCATAAAGTCTGGGTACTTCCGTAGGCAGAGTGCCTTAAGCTGAAACATAACAAAAAACAACAAAACTCTTCTTTAGGGCACATTTCACACCACAAACCACAGTAATGTGCTGTCTCAGCCCATGTTCGCATACTACTAACAAATTTCACAGACGAACACTTACGCTTTTTGTTTTTTAATATGATAATGACAACTAGCTGGCTACTCTTTGGAATGACCAATAGTAGTAAAAATGAACAGTCTTGCAACACCTAATATGCACAAGAGAGAAAGAGAGGAGGGAGCTATAGAGGTAACCGAATCACTGAATACAGGCCCTCACACTGAAATACTGCGACATACAGTGCAGTCTGTACATAATTGGGTTAGGTGGAGTTAAAAGTTTATAATGTAAGCTTTCATATTTCTACAGCGGTTGAACCATAAAGAAATCAGAGCCCCTCATTTCAGCTTATCAAAAATAATTGGCTAAATTAACCACATTAAATATAATTGCTATGTTCAGTACTTGATATTACAGACCTGTAATGCAGCGACTACAGCTTCTTGTTTCAAGTGGTCTTTGCTTTTGGTCTTGTCAAAGTGAAATGCTCTGTGGGCTTCAGCATGTGTGACTGGCCAGTCAAGGACATCCTACTCTTTAAAGCTCCATAGCTGTTTCAATAATGTGCTTTGAGTCACTGTCCTGCTGCAAGGTGAAGCACCACTCAGTTTTGAGGCATTTGGCTGTATCTGAGGAGTTAAGACACTACTATACACTTTAGAATCCATTCTGCTCCTGTCATCGGTAGCCACATCATCAATAAAAACAAGTGAGCCGACTGTACATGTCCATGCAAAGATGTTTAACTTCCTCTGGATCTTGAGCAGCATGAGCAACAGCTTTAACAATCTGAATAGGTACCTGTGCCTACATCTGTGTCTAAAACAACATGTGAGGAACATGTAAAGTACACGTAATGTCTTGTGGGTCCACTTTTTGCCTATAATTTGCCTCCCTTGTCTTTTGTTTAATTATTTGCCAAAAGACAAAACACAGGTGAGACACAGATGTCATGTAAATCACAGGCAGTGTTTTTTTAAAACAATCCTCCCAAGTACATACACGTTATTAAGCTTAAATACAACATGAGAGACACAAGAGAGGCCTAGTCACACTTCAACTACACATTATGTACATGGGACGTCTGTAAACACTCCCTTACACGACGCCTGCGTTTCTTCTGTCTTGCCAACACTACAAATGAACTGGAACAAAAATCAAGCCAATATGTTGATATAAAAGCACCGGTATACAAGGGAGTGTAGTCGTACACACTTTCTTCATTCCATCACTGTTCAATTTCTTCTTGACTGTCCATTCTCCCTGAACTCTTCTGTTTTTTTTTTAACCTTTAAACAACCAGTAACTTGGCCTTTCTCTTCTTGAGGCTCCTCACCGCTTCAACGGTGAATCTTCTGAGGCCATGCTGGAAGAGTCTTCTCTTTATGGTGGACGTCTATACTGACATCTCAGGTAGTGCTCTCCATCTGTTCCACGGCTCTTTTTCATGACTAAATGCACTCTGCAATCATCAATCATTCACTACTCCAGTTTTCACGGCCCATCAGGTATGACTGCTAACCTGAACAGCGCATTCTTGCTTCTTAGCAATAAATCAAATAGTTGATTTTTACACACTCAATGGCTTATTCTCCTCTGACTTATTCTCCTTTGCCTCCTGGTGGTCTGCTTTACTGACACTGGCACTTCTTTAGCCGTCACAAAACCAACAGACTCCAGATGCTAATGCCACATCTGGAATCAACTTTAGACCTTTCTAAAGTTGTTCTCGCTTGTGTATGAACTAATGATGCAATGACACACATCTGGCAGCCAGAAACAAAATGAGCAGTCAGTTGTCTGATCACTTATGGCCCTCTGAATTGTGCAGATTACGTAATAAAAGTACTGGGATCTCTGAAGAACAGAGCCAAAACAAAAGCTGTTCAATTACATAGACAATACTGTATGCAGTTGTAGGACATCTTTAGGGCTGTTGCGATTAACAGATCAGACATCAAACTCAATTACTTAATGAAAAAATTAAAAAATGACCTTCTTGATGAATTTGTAGTGATTAGTTGGTAATCTGCATGATGATAATGCATATTTTCCCAATATCATGATAAGCATGTAAAAATTCTGATTACCGATAATATTGGCTCACGTAATTTTATAATTTTATTTTATGTTTTAATTTCATAGTGTAATAGTTTGTCAAACATTGGTTTACTGACTGATTTGTCAGTTCTCAACTGTAATATTCTTAAACTCTAATAAACAGAAGAAACTCAGAGTCTTAAATATTATAAATATTGTAGTAGAGAGGGTGGAGCTACCCAGAAGTCTTTATGGTTTTGGCTTCTGTTAATTATCTCTATTTCTTTTTTATTTTCTTCATAATAAAAGTTTTTTTTGTGCTATAACCTCACTCATTCTCATGTTAAAAGTTAAGTCTGGATACTTTTCACGTTAAACATGATGGTGTTGTGTTTAAATTTCATGTATTCATATAATATAGTTTAATAAAGGGTGAATCATATTGGGTTCCAAAGTGGCACAACTGGTTTTGCCCATTGGGTGATGGAGAGTGTAAATCCTAGTTCTGATACTGATACTGATAAAGCTGAGTTGTCAACATCACCTGATATTATCAGGCCCAACCATTTCCTACTGAACTATTGCACAGTAAGACACAGAGCCTGACAAACATATATTGTGTTTATACATATTTCAAATACATTTATTAAGGTTCTGTTTATCCTTTAACAATAACGTAATTTAGAATTGTTGAAAGGCCATGGATAGTTTACTAATGTTTAACTAAGACTATATTATTGATTAGCCTTTTTAAAGACTCTTGACTATTCAAATGATCATTAAAGTAATGGGCAGTTTACTTACTTATTAATATAATCGACACTGACAGCTCAAGACATGAACCTTAACAAAAATGACATATGAAGGGTTCAAAGTTTTAACATGGCTAATTCTTTTTTCCCCCAGGGGCTGAACCAGCACCCCAATACAAGCCAAGCTGCTCTTACCTCACTCAGATAGATGAAGAAGGAGCAAGTGGATCCGTCCACTCCGTAGTTTCCATAACAGGCATCCGAGCGCCACATGTCCTTCATCCACTGAGGAGGAGAAGAGAAATGTGTCAGATAGTATCCTTAACACCAAACCCATTTGTTTAGCTGTGTGTTTACATAGTATAATTACAAAAATAATAATCTGACAGATTTTGTTGTGTATCTGTTAGCAGTTTAGCAGATGTTCAGAAAAGCAGATGCAAACTCAGCATATAAAATAATAGATTGCACAAACAAAATGTAGACAGCTGAGATCCCACCCTACAGAAGCATTCACAGCGTTAGCTACCATTTTATTCTCCTCTGCAGTGCACAGCTACATTACACACAGCTACTATGTTTCACATGAACATAAACAGTGAACACAATCAGGGCCAGGCAGGGAAGTCGTCTGGTCTGAGCTTCCAGGGCTACAGCCCTGAATATTTAAAATATGTTAAGTAACGTTAACATGTCACGCATTTCTTGTTTTTACATCCCTCTCTTTGTCCATAGTTTCACTCAGGGGCACAATGACCCACACCTCAGAGTGCAGAGCTATAGACTATACTGCTACTAGAGTTAGAGAGAGAAAGAGCAAGATAGCCCATACATTACAGAGAGACAGAGCAAAAGAGTGCATGCGAGAAAGAGATGTGAAAATACTGTAAAAGCAAATGTACTACATAAAAATTCACTCATTACAAAATGCTGCATTTTAATGCTTTAAATGTAATAAGTTCAACCCAAGCTTAATGTTCGTGAAAAATGTTTACTCGACATTTTGCCAGGCTGGGTTCAGGTACCTCTAACAATGCTTACTGGGACACTCACAAAATCACCCAAATGGAATGGTTTGTTTTAGAGTGATCTTATGTATTTGTAATGTTTGAGGCACGGTTTAATTGAATGACTATTCAGCATTTTCAAATATCAGTAAATATCAGTGTCTATCTATAGATTATCAAAAAATTTGTCTTGGTGAGTGCACATGTATAATATGTAACATATTAAGCAGACCAGACAAATGCACACACCATTAACATATATTACTACAGATAAATTATATTATATATATATATATATATATATATATATATATATATATACACACACACACTTTTTGTTAGCACGGAGAAATGAAATGTGAGGATGACTTTCAGAATATCGTTTGGGAAGGTTCTCTGTTTTTGACTTTTTTTGTTACAAGCAGTGTTTTCACTTTTTTGTTGATGTGTAAACCCTCACAATAAATATGCACATTTTACAGGTTAATTAAAAATTCGGTGGGAGGGTGGCTCTAAATAATTCTTCAATAAACTGGACTGAGCCTCAGATCTTTCATGCTCAGCCAAAGGCCCTGGGACTGGGTATTAAAATTCAATACTTTTCTGGTACTGACCAAGGTGCATCAAATAGAAGTGGGTGATATAAGGTTCAGCCAGTATACCTGTTGAAATTCTTCTTGAGATATGAGTTGTAACCGTTATACCAGTATGCCACAAATAAACACAGATAACGCAACGTACATACAAAAAGTATTGCAGGAATCGGTATAGAAATCACGGTATCTAAACATTTTGAGCAATATCCAGCCCTAAACACAAAGTTTAGATGGCAAGAATCAGATTCTATAACAAATCTAGCCTGAAATATCACAGAATAGCCTGTAGCACAGCGTAAAACAAAGTAGGCTTTAATTGTGTAATTTAGCCCACATTTCGAAGCATTGGCCCTACTGTCAGGAGATCCTGAGCATAGTTCCCAGCGATGCCATAGCCAAATGTGGCTGAGAGTTCAAGAGAGCACAACTGGCCTTGCTCACTCCGGGTTGGTATGATGGCCCTACCTAGTAGCAAGTAAATATTGGACCAGTACTGGTCGAGACTCAATGTTTCAGCATCCGTATCAGATAAGGAGAAGGCCTCTAACACAATCTCTAACAAAAACCATTACACTCTGTGTGCCAGAGTTGCCCTGCCAACAGTTCAACTTTACTTTAACCATAAGGAGGTGCTCGCTGAGCTTGTTCTGAATATTTAATGCATCCGAGGAAAAGCCGGTCCAATTTGCCCTTGAAATAAAGTTAAGTTTCTTCTCGTCCAGATCTTTTTACTCTGTGCTGTAACAGGCACTGCAGGGCACAGAAGGACTCATTGATCCGAGTTTGTGTGGCTCAAATCACACTTATCGATTATGCGCCTCTGATGAAGTTGATAGGGGACAAAGATAAGCTGACTCGGCACCATAAGAGTAACACAAGCACAAACGGACAGGAATAAACCGCTCTGTCCGAAACTAGACACTGTCCACAAAGGCCCGCTGAAGCTCATTTGTTGAAATATTTAATGTCACAAATAATTAAGCAGTTAATTATATGCTTGATTGTGGGCTTTGTATCTCAGCACTGAACCAAACACTAGTTAAAAGTTAAAAAGTAAAAAATACACTAATGGTGAAAAGGACACTTTCTTGGAATTACATGTTTAGCATTATATATGTATTAAACTGCATAAAATAGGGGTACTGAGGGGGCTGCAGCAGGCCCAGATTACAAGATTGTTTAACGTGAATGCTAAAAACAACAGAAAAATTACAAAGAAACAGAACTTTTGTTAGGAGCTGTAGGCTATTTCTGTGCTCATGACGCGGCCTAATATTGTTTTAGAAACTTACAATTTTCAGCTGTTAATTAATTATTTTTCTTTTTCCTCAACAACTGTAATAATCTCCAGCAAAAACAACACAAAGTAGGAAGTGGAAGGCTGTTAGGAATACAATGGTAACACTTTTACATTTAGAATATAAAACTGTATTTAACATAAAATATGATTGAAGAGCAACCTGATTCATGTCAGGCTGGAAAGTGTTAATATTTAGCTGAGATTTCTGGAAGGTGAAATAGCAGATTTCATTCTTCCTGGACTTCCAGGGTCAGGGACTGTTTCATTTTTCTCAGACTTAAAAGCGTTCCAGTAAGCACAGGAATTCCCACGTGAACACTTCATTATCTTGGCCTGACGCTGAATTCAGACAAATCTACTTCTACTGCCTAAGTTGTCAAAGTTACTGTGGTTGGTTGGTCTGGTTTAATAAGCCATCGGGACTGGCTGTAAAACTTCAGGTTCACTGCAAGAGCAGTACGCTGGAAAAACACCATCAGACTGATGAAGCTGCCTCTCTAAAGCACTTTGTAACTGGTCATTCAAACTAGCTGACAATGCTTATGCTTCCCATTTAACATTAGAAAATAAAAGAAAATACAGACAGTGGAGATTACAGTTGTGAACCGACTTCAAAAGTCAAAAATTTAAGTACACACACTTCACTCTCACATCCTATAAATTTGAAGTTTCATTGAAAACTGAGTTTTTGGAAAACGGTTTACAGGATAGAGATGGAGATTGTTGTTTTTCTTTCTAATGACTGTCTGTGCTGTTGAGAAAATCATGACTATTTGTTGAGTTGTACCTTTAATGCTTCTGTGGCGTTTTTGAGAGCAATGCAGGATGCGTCAATATGCCATTAATTAAAGCTTTTTTGTTTTTGTATTTTCCCCCCAAATATTATTTATAATGTGGGGCAGTTGTTTACATTTGAAAGAGCATTGTGCAAAAGGTAAAATCATACTTTCAATTTTCATTTCTTTAACAAAATATTGTGAATAATATTATCTATTTAATGTTTATTATTGGCCAGCCAATAAGTGCATTTTTTCTTTCCCTCTTAGACTGATTAATTGATTATGGAAAGAACTGCCAGTTGCAGCCCTAATTTTAGCAAGTGGTGCATTCAAAAGAAAACCAGTGTAGTCAGAACTACTCGAACTGTCTCCAGTGACCAATTACTGTTAATGAATAAAGTTGCTGCAGCACCAATTTCCATGACATGAACGTATAACAAGACACCAGCTCACCGGAATTTCTTTCTGCGACAATTACATTTACAATTACCATCATGTCAAAACTTCTGCAATAAAACATGATTTAAATTTATATTTCTTACCAAAACACCTGTTTGGATCTCTAGCTGACAAACCTTTCTACAACAAGTGATAAAGATTTCAATCACCTAAGCCTATATACCCCTATAAAGAATGAATAAAATTTGACTTTCTCATCAGTAGCGGAATGTGGAGGAGAAGAACAAGGATCACAGTCTTTGCGGTATCGCACCGACGCTCTGTATTTCTCAGGAGAGCGTCGAGAGCTAAGATCTTTTAATTAAAAAGTCTGTGTCTGGATTCCGAATGAATACAGGGGCTGGAAACGAACTCCGCGGAGAGGGAGAGTATCAAAAGCTCCTGTGCTCGTCGATGACAGCTGGGATTTAGAATAAGAAACCTGCAGATGAGCGTTTCGGAGCGATAGTAAGCACACAGCCTTTATGGTTCAGATTTCAATGGGCCGCTTTCAATTCATGTGCATGAGCGTGTGCAGAGGGAGCAGGGAGAAATATCTTCACTTGACTCGGGTGAGAACAGAAAGAACTGAACGCCGGGAGAAAATATAAAAGAAGTGGGCTTCCAAAAGCAGCTAAATATGCATCAGAAAGAGAGCACAGAGGATGCAGGAACTCTACCATGCTGCTTTCCCTGCTTGCTTGCTCTATCTCTCTATTCAAAGACTTCTAAAGGTGTTACAGCACCAATTCAGAAGTTAAAGCAATTTTTTTGTTTTGTAAGACTCATGATGTGTGTCAATAAAACTTGCTGCTTTCTTCCATTTACATGTATTTTCTTCAACCCAGCTCACCCAATTCACATTGTGTTTGCTGTGACTCAGACATTGTGAAAGCTAATAACTGTGGAAAATAACTGATCAGCTCAAACTACTGCAATTATGTGAAAGTAATAGTAATGTAATAGTTTTGACAGGCCTAGAGTTTTGTTATTCTTGTGCTGAAGGTTAGGTTTGGGTGTAGACATCGCATGATACCACTATTTCTTTCGTAATATCGATACAGATTTTAAAACCTTGAGTATCGGCTGACACTGACTTTTTTTTCTAAAAACTTCTAAAGCTTTAAAATGAGTTATTTTTAATTGAAGCACTTCACTAGAAATGAACATCCAAAAGTAGGCTATCATGTATCAAACTACTTCAACACTCTACTACCCCACACAGCTGACATTACATCACACAGTGTAAGCGTGTGCTTTTTCATAGTAGATTTGTTACAGGATTGGATCAGATTCATTCTTTCCTTTCCCTTCGATTTCCAATCCAGCATTTTCTGCTGATATCGGCGTGATAACACCTGATATCATCTCTATTTAGGGTCCATTTGACATTGAGCAGGTGGTCAGAATGTCCGTCTTCAACTGCCCACGGTTACGATCACTGTTGGTCTCGCAATTTCAAAATCCTCTATAAATTTTCAATGGGACTCAAGTAAGGAGATTTGCTAGGCCATACAAGCACCTTCACCTTTACTATAACTACTCTTAAGTTATTTTAGCTGCATGTTTGTCTCATTGTTCTGTTGAAACTTTCATCTTCTCTCAGATTCAGTTTCTTGGCTAATAAGATTAAATTCTCCTCTATTACATTACAGGCCTGGATTAATTCTCCTTTTTCCTTACAATAACCAATCAGGCATTTTCTGCTGATATGGGTCTGATCATAATAGCTGATATCATCTCTATTTAGGTGCTTTTACATTGAGCAGGTGGTCAGCTTAGCAGTGTCCAAGACTGCTACATAAGCATGAACCACGAAATCCACAGTGATTATCCACTTTCTTCACGTCTGTTTATTACAACATAAAACAAACCAGAGATTTTTTGCTGATAGTAATAAGTTCAAACTAAGCTGATATTACTGGTCAGCTGATTTGATCAGACACAGAGCTGAGTAGTAGCCTCTGTTTCCTTCTTTGTTTCACTAAAATGCACACTATCTACTGAGAGCTCCACACTGCTACAAGCAGGAGGGCAATGTGGTAGCAGATGGTGTGTGTGATAGTAGCCGTGTTGAGAGGCTAGTTACTGGGTGGACAGGGTTGTGTGTGGGTGTGTCTGTGAATTACAAGGTCTTTTTTCGACCATCGGTTTCTGGGAGTGAATAATAAGAGTTTCTCTGTATATGAATGATAGTGATGTGAGGGGTGTTATAATAGTTATATTGTACACCAAGTTGCCAGTTGGATCAACGGTGGAAAGCTCTACTGCTGACTAGAAATTATTTGGCTATATCCCCAGCAACACCAGCACCATATTGATATGACGGCTGTGCTGAGAATGATCAGACCCTATAGGAATTTGAGATCCTGCACAAATTCAACAACTAAACATGTCTAAAGTGCTTTCAAAGTGAAGCGTGCAGCTACTACGTATCAGCAACATCAACATAGACTGATTATGTGAAATAAACTTTATAAAATAAAGAATAATAATCTAAGCTAAGCTGGTCATAACAATCACGATTTTGTCAGCTCCATTGTGATTGCCTATCTGCACATCCGTGTGAACACTCTTCCATGTCTTTTGCAAGCAGTTTCCTGCTGTATGTGCTGTGATGAAGCCTTTTGTAGCAATACAGATGTGTGTTAATTGATTCAAAGCACTTTAGCTGCCGGGGTCATATTAGCTCAGAGCTGCAGCTGAGTACTTTATTTTAATACATTTCCTCAGATTATTATAGTTTATCTGGAGAAAATTCATTTGGCAGAGTGTACATATGGACAATCTATCAGTACACTGTGTTGTAGCCAATTTTATTGAATAGTTTTTATGTACAACATTTAAAGAAATACTCTTTTTGAGACTTCAAAGCAGTGCTATCTTGCTTTACACTTAATGTCATATTTGTTTTGACAGAAATTTACTAGGATATATTTAAAACAAGTTAAATGAACGTTAGACTTAACCTTCACAAATTTCTATATTGCCACCCCTATTGCAGCAAATGTCAAGAAATGCTGCAATAATCACAAAAAACTGGCTGTGAAATCCCGGTGGATCTGTTTGGTGATCTTCCCTTTGAGTAGAAGTGGCAGGTAAACTGTGCAGTAACAGATGAGCTACTGTCATTATATGGTAGCAAGGTCTGCTCGATAAATCATGTTTTTAATGTTAGTGCAATATGAATTTCCACAATGAAAACATCTCTAAGGGCTGAAATGGCCGAATGTATCCAATAACCTCCAAAATGCAGAGGTGTGGCCAAAATAAGGCTCCGCTTATGGACTAAAACATTCGGAAGTATAAAGAAAACACGGGACAGTATTTTCCAAAGTTTTTCTTTTCAAAATTAAACACAATATGAAGAAAAAAAAAAAACAAAAAAAAACACAAAAATAAACAAACATAAAAAAGAATTACATAAAGTGCCCTATAAATAATAATCTTAATTTTAGATTAGAATATAATCCTTAAAAATATGTCAGGTCTGGATCTGCTTGTTTGCTTTTTTCACAAATACAGACTGTGGGACCACAGTTTGACCTAAATCGGTAGAATGGTCCATATATCAGACTCACCTTCATCTTGCCCTCACAGTGCGGGAAGCCATCGAGCAGAGGCAGCTCACACTTCTCCTGTGCTCCATTTAGCAGGTCTACAGAGAGAAAAGAGAGAGCAACAGGTCAATACTGCTGGCAATCACTATCATCATCAGTCAGAAACTCAAATCTGTTTCATCTATGCAAAGGTTTAAAGGTTTAATGCCAAACGCTGCCGGTCAGTGTAGATCACTGGATTTAATGTGCACTGTTGTACTCTGGAAAAGAGCTTAGTGAGACCACTGGCCAAGGAAAAGAAAAAAAAAATAATAAAGGGAATGTTTGGATAGTGCAGCTGGAACGGTAGGGATTACCTATTACACCATGGATGGGTTTGAATACTTAAACTTAGAATCAGAATTAGCTTATACAGTCGTATCCAAAAGTTAAGGCGCCCCTGGTCAAATTATGTTTGTACTTGTTTTCCAAAATTCAACCAAAATCAGCAAATAACCCTCTACAGAAAACATTTCATCACATTTCAGTGCAGAAATGCTTCCTGCTTTATCTACTGAATTTGACATATTAGGGAAAAAATAAAACATAAAATGGGGGCTGTGCAAAAGCTATAGCACATTTTACATTTTATGTTTTTATTTTTTAGGTTAAACCCAGCTAAAATTAGCAGACAAATGCCATATTTAAGTTTGCTCTCTGTACTTACTTTTACTGTGCAGTTGTGTTTAAAATCTTGAACACCACTGTACATAACTGTGAAGTATCAAGTACACACTGATCTGTGAATTTCTAGATTCAGCATACTCAACCGTCTTTAATATTTATGACCCATTTACATGTAGATTTTGATCAGCGCTTAGTCTAGGACACCAGTGAAAACACTGCAGCGTTTCAAAGAGACCGGTGTACTAATCACCACTATGGTGGCTTTATGAATAGACCTTATTTAGTTTGTGTGCCGTAGTGCTGTCACCACTGAGTTTTATGAATCTGGCCAAAATGTGGCCTGTCCAAAAGTAATGGCACATTTTTTATTTTATGTTTTTTTTCCAATTTTCCAAAACTTGGCAAAACTGCACAAAAATTGCACATAGAAATTTGCAGAACAATTTCATATTTAAGTTTGTTTCCTATAGAGCATGTGTTAACTTATTTTCACTTAGAAAATCAACAAAACATCCAATCTGACCAAGGATGTTCAAGATCTTGCATACCACTGTACATAAACAGAAGAAGCTTTTTTGTTTTTTTAGTAGTGTGTACTTGATACTTTACTGTGATCTTTGTATTTCTAGATTCAGCATACTCAACGCTCCCACAAAGAGAGAAGGCCTTATGAGTAGAAAAACAGGAAGAAGGTCCTTAAAATAGGAAGTAGCACATGTGAGAACTGCAGACACCGCAGTATCAGCAGCCCTGTCATCTTTAACAGAATCAAAGTGAGACATGGAGAGGTGGAACAAATGACAAAGTGTTGAAGGAATGCAATCAATGTGAACTAAGGAGTCGGTTTGCTCTTGCAGATGAAGTAATCTACTGGAACTGTCTGACAGTTTCACTCTCAGGAATTTTCGTGTTTTTCAACACGAGTCAGAAAAAACGTCAAAATGATCGTCTGTGGTAATCGAGTTCATAACGTAACAGACGGCAGACAAAAATACACAAGGGTTGGGGAGCTCATTACTACCAAACTAGCTCACAGTTCAAAACATCACAATGCTTCACAACATTGCAATTTGATCACAATAGTTGATGCCATTGCAAATGTAAGGTCAACATAGACAGAAGCTTCAGAAGAAATGTTACAAGGTTTACTGGCCTCCTGCATGCACTGAGAAGCTCTTGTAGTAAATTGTAGTGATAAGTATGAATATTGGGGCTGGCAGGTTATATCAGCTAGCTGATAATATTGGCTGATCTTGCCAACCCGCAATTTTAACCTATGAAAATACTGCTGATAACGTGCCAATAATAAGCAAATTTTTTTGGTTGTGGTATCACACAGATTTGAACTAAAACTCTGTGTAGCCGCAGGGCTATAAAATTTATATTAAATAAGACTGAGTTTCTGCTGAGTTTAAGAAGTGTGACAATTGACAACTGACAATTACATTTATGCATAACAATAAATGTAAAATTATATTGGTTGATATCAATTTTCTGAACTTTTCGCCGTATTCCATATATAATCCACAGTATTTCAGTATATCAGTACATTCATATCAGTCAGGCCTTAACGAATATATAGAAAAATAAAAAGACACACATCAACAATTAATCACTGTATCAGTACAACTCAAAAACATAAGGAAGTACTTTAAACATCTCTATTTAAAAGGAAGATGAAACAGCAGAGTTTTCTGCATGTCTAAGTAGAATTTGAAATCCACTGTCACGGGACAGCAATGATCTCCTCTTTGCCCCAAATGGCCAAGCAATACATCATCTTCCCAGACAGCGGCTCTATTCTGCTCTTTTCTATTACCTATTAATCCTCCATAGGGATTATCAGGATACTGAGACACACACACACACGAACAAGGTCCGTCTGTGTGCGTGCAGATAGCAGAGGTTCTGAAATGCAGTCTGCAAGTTCAATGCTAGCATAACCAAAAGGGCCATTCACCATTGTCTAACAGAGCAATGGGCCAATAAAAACCAGAGGCCAAGCAGAAGGATTACAGCGGCACCATTGTGGCAAAGAAGAGGAGAGGAGGATGGGAGAGGAGAGAGAAGTGAGTGGAAGATACGAGAAGACATGAGAAGAAAAGAGGAGAAAAAGAGGAGATAAGAAGAAAAGATAGAGAAGAGAGCATACAATATAAGACGATCGGATATGAGAAGATGCAGTATGGTATGATACAACAGGAAGGACAAGGGAAGAGGAGAAGAGAAAAGAAGAAACATTTTGAGAAGTGGAGATACAATATGAGAACAGACGATTTGATACAGGAAAAGAAAACGGCCTTTGAGAAGACGGTAAGATGTGGTACGATATGATGCGATTCGACAAAAGGAGGAGAAAAGAGGAGAAAACAAGAAAAGATATGAGAATGAGAAGATATGATAAGAGACAATATGATACAAAAGAAGATGCGGCACGGAACCATATAAGAAGAGTAGAGAAATGAGAAGAGGTGACAGGAAACGAAAAAACGATATGAAAAGAGAAGAAACGATACGGTACGACATGACAATACGGCAAGAAGAGGCGATACGAGAAAATATAAGAACCTAAAGTACAACACAAGAAGATAAAATACAAGATACAAAATACAACATGAGAAGATACAACAGGAAAGCAGAAGGGACAATATATGAAAGGCAATACAGGAAGAGGAGGAGAAGAGGTAGAGAAAAGGGAACACGAGGGCTGGAGAGCACTGGAAGATACAAGAAGATATGACAAGATGCAAGACACAACAGAAGAAGAGAAGCTACAACAGGACATGAGAAGAGAAGATACGGTCTGATATGAGAGAAGACAACATATGAGAAGAGAAGAGAAGACAACATACGTGAAGAGAAGAGAAGACAACATACGCAAAGAGAAGACAACATGCGCGAAGAGAAGATAAGAGAAGACAACATACGCGAAGAGAAGAGAAGACAACATACGCAAAGAGAAGATAAGAGAAGACAACATACGTGATGAGAAGAGAAGAAAAGAGAAGATAAGAGAAAGGAAGACAACATAAACGAAGAGAAGATAAGAGAAGACAACATACGTAAAGAGAAGAGAAGACAACATATGAGAAGAGAAGAGAAGACAAGACAACATACGCGAAGAGAAGACAACATATGAGAAGAGAAGAGAAGGGAAGAGAAGACAACATATGAGAAGAGAAGAGAAGAGAAGGGAAGAGAAGAGAAGAGAAAAGAAGAGAAGAGAAGAGAAGAGAAGAGAAGAGAAGACAACATACGAGAAGAGAAGAGAAGGGAAGAGAAGACAACATACGAGAAGAGAAGAGAAGGGAAGAGAAGACAACATACGAGAAGAGAAGAGAAGGGAAGAGAAGAGAAGAGAAGAGAAGAGAAGAGAAGAGAAGAGAAGAGAAGAGAAGAGAAGAGAAGAGAAAAGAGAAGGGAAGAGAAGAGAAGAGAAGAGAAGAGAAGAGAAGAGAAAAGAGAAGGGAAGAGAAGTTTCCTGGTCGCTCTCTTGCTTTTTTTCAGTCTTACAAACACACACAAAAACACACACTAAGTCATGATCATGGCTACACGCCAGACAGGAATGGGTGGCTACATCTAATGCTACAAAAATAGAACGGCTGAACACATCCTGCCAGCTGAACAAAGCGGAGATTTTCACTGTGTCTCAAACGAACAGCAATTTCCTTCAAGAAAATAATGACGATTCCAGCACTGCAGGAACAGAACAGCTCACATTTCTTCCATAAAATCACAGTGCATGGATTTAAAAGCCCACAAACTTCTATATTTTAATAACAGCTGCATAAGATTTGTTGTGAACCAGAAAGATTGGTAACAGAGACTTGACTGGGGTCGTTGGAGCCAATTACCTAATAATGCACGCCATACAATATTAATAAACGCAGATGTTTCCTACAGGGGAGGAAGTCATCAGCATCTTAATCATCATCATTACCATCATCGCCCTTTAGTTTCCAGTTCTTGGAAACTTAATGGAATCTGAGATATACGAAGTTGAAGACCCAGCAGTGGATGATGGAAAATGACCTCCATATTTTTTAACAAGTATTTAATATTAGAGCCTCACTGATATGAAAAACTGCAATGACACTGATTTAAAGAGACTGAAAATTCCAATAACTTAACTTTAATCAATGCTTCACTGGCTGATATGACTGTTGTTAAGTATGTCTATGTGCACGTATGTGTCAGCATACTGTCACTGTTGAAACAAAACCTCAAAAAAAGTAACTTTACAGGAGAAAGAAAAAACTTAATGTTCAATGTAAGTTGATGTAAAACTATTTTATTCTAAGTCATTCTGGACCAATTCTATTGCAGAACGGTGTGCACAAAAACTGCAAAATAAATAAATAAATTTTTAAAATGGAGACACGTTTTGTTCTGACAGGAAATATATACAGTCACATGCAAAAGTTTGAACATCCCCGGTCAAAGGACACGTTTTGTTGATTTTCTAAGTGAAATTCAGTTAAAACATTCTCTACAGCACACACGCTTAAACATGGCTTAGCAGTGGCATACTTGCTGATGATATTGGAAAATTTTTATTAGCCAAACAATATATTGGTAAGGCCCTGTGTGGTTGTTCTGTGTTAGGAGGAAACCTCCATTTATCAAAATTCAAATCTGACTCTGCCCTTCATGCCCTGCAAGCTGTGTGCAGATCTAGGAGGCAAACCACAAAACATCAGATACACAGCTCAAAAAACCCAAAAGCGCTCCCCTTTTAAAAGGTTCCTGGTAGTAATAACATGCTAACTGTTCACTGCTGTCACTCCATGCAAAGTGACACAAAGTGTAAGGTAAACATTAGTGAATCAAGATGAAAGAAAACATCTTGTTGTCTAATATGTAAAGCACGCAGATGTGGCTTTGGAACTCCACCCTAACAGTTTATCATCAAATGACATTGAGTTACTCAGTGTTATTTATGTGATTTCCATTAAAGAATCTCATTAAGTTAATGATGAAAAAGCATGCGAAATATAAACTGTATTGAACGCAGCAGACTGCGTTCATCTGCTGCCGCTCAAACTGTTTGAACGCATCTGAAGAGTTTCCCATTTTCATTTTTATTCAAATTATATGTCAAGTGTTAGATTTTGACACTTAATTGTAAATCTACTTAATCCTGTGTTTTTTTCAAGATCAAATTTTAGCCTTTTTTTTCTTTTTTGGCCAAAGACCAAAAGCAACAACCTAGCAACACCTTAGCAACCACCTTGGATGCCACAACAATGGCCTGGCAATATCTAAGCAACCACCAGAGAATACCACAGCAACAGCCTAGCAACACAATAGCAGCCACCTGGGAGACCACGGCAACAGTCTAGAAACACCTTAGCAACCGTCAGGACTCCACAGCGATGGCTTTGATAAGGCAGCCATAAAGTTTGTTTAGAAATTTTCCCCTTCCAGTTTATTTTATCTGAAAGTGTCAGCATTGATCAATATATGCCACTATTACTAATTCTATTAACATAGAGATTGCATAATGAATAGAGTGTTATATTTTGACACTTTCTTGTGTGCCTGTTTTAATCTTTACTTGATTTTTTTTTGGCCTTTTTTTTTTATTTATTTATTTTTTATTTTTTTTACACTTTGTGTTTGTCTAGAAGCCACACAAAGAAACAATGCAAAAAACTTTGGTGAAAGCTGTGGTTTTGCTTTCAGGTAGTTTTACTTCAGTAAGAACAGCAGGTAATCGTGAGCCCCATCTGATGTAGAACATATGCATGTGTGCTCACACACACACACACACCCACACACACCAAATCAACAGTGCCCACTTCTCCAGCTGTGCTGCTGAAGCAGGAGCCAGAAGCTCTTCTTATGATGTTATGGAGAAACTGGAGGAAAACAGAAGGGGTCCGCACGTGCCAGGCCATGTGTGAGCCTGTGCGAGTGTGTCAGAGTGTGTTGTATAATGATTGCTCTAACAATACTTTGGGGCTCATCAGAGACCTACATGCACAAACACGTTTAAAAAAGGTCTGCTTTTATACCATGTCAGGACGGCTTGGGGGGCAAATATGTCCCATATGTAAAGAACATGTAACAGGCTTGATGATAGTATCAGTACAGATTGCAAAGACATGGGTGTTTTCATAAAAGTGAGTCAAACCACAAACCGCAAATGTAAGCAGGTTGAGGTGCATAAAGGGAAAATGGATGCAGAGCTGTTCTGAGCCCCAAAGTAGCCCAACATTGTTTTAAACGTAAAAAGTCAGTAAGAACATAATACACACACACTCACACACACACACACACATTTGTATTCCAGTGTTCAACATGTGACTGGGTGCGACACCATTGGTTACTGCTTCACATATCAACACTCCAAACGGTTGCAACTCAGTTCATATGCATAAAGTTCGTCCAGATAGATCAGACAGAAGATATGCATAATTGGTTTGATGTGTCATATGTGTATATTGTAGTCTCTCACCACTTTGCCATTTGACATTCTGGTTGATGCACATTTTCAAAAATAACATGAGGCAAATCATTTTGCATGACATAACTGTTGGACATCATGTATATATATATATATATATATATATATATATATATATATATATATATATATATATATATATATATGATGTATACAACATTTCAGCACTCCCAACCAAATACCTTTCCGTGTCTCTGACAGACTACATCAGTTGTGATGGCCATGAAGTCGGACAAAAGATCCAAAAATGCACACAGACAAAAGGAAAGCATTTGTTTCTGCTACTACTATGTGCACTCCATGTCCTATATTAGTCCTTATATGTTGTCCAACCTCAGATCTCTCATTAGCAGCATGAGGCAGCATTAATTTGTTTTTTTTTTTTGTTTCAACAGTATATCTTATCTTCTGTTTGGATCCTCATTCATGATTCCTCTGATTGTATCCACGCATCTAACTGGTCATCCTCTTTGTCCTTTACCTTCAGCTGTTCCAAGAATAACTGCCTTGTTGTCAACTGTCACTTAATTGCTTCTTCTCATAGTAAGATCAAAATAAGGACGGTTATCTGGGCTTCGAGTGAGAGGCGAGGCTTAAATTGATTAATGATCCGTTTTTCCATTTTCTTTGCTGTCCAAGTAAAATAGGAAGATTTAGCCATTTTAACAAGAAGCAGCTGTAAATGTGTGATTCTACCAAACCATACCAATCAAGCAAGTTTCCAAATAAGAAACACAGGCATGTTTGCCTCAGATTAAAGCAGGCTTCTCTACGGTGTTACAACATTACTTCTCATGTTAAGGAGCGGTTACTATAGAAAGGAGCCACAACTCATGACTTAGATCACTCCTTAGTGTGTAGGGCTGAAGGATTCTGAGGAAAACATTTAAATGGTTTTTCAGACCAATATTGTGACTGCGATTTAAATGTAGGTTTAATTTACAATTTTTTCCTATTAATTGAGATCCAGGCCTGTTTTTCTTTTACTGCCAGGAAAACCGGCAGGCCCCCTTTTTCTGGCGTGAAGCTTGAACCACAACTAACTGGCAGTCTAGCACAGCACAGTCGTATGCAAAACAGCACTGATCAAAGCACATACTGATTTTCTACATTAATATATTAAAACACTGCAAATAAACCTACATTAAATGTTATTTTTACTGCACAACATACAGTTGTATGCAAAAGTATGGGCACCCCTGGACTAATTACATGTTTTGTTGATTTGTCTAAGTTAATATAAGTACAACTGCTCTACAGAGAACACACTTCTGCACATTTTAATGCTTGATTACTGTTTATAAGCTGAATTTAACAAGGAAAAAAGCAAAAAAGAAAACATAAATCGTGACAGTTGTCACATCTTGTATTTTATGTTTTTATTTTTTCCAATATGTTAAATTTAGCAAATAAACAGAAACTGTGCACTAGGACTTGCAGAAAAATTGCACATTTTCTGTACATTTATTCCCTGTAGTGGAGGTTTTAATATATTTCAATGCAGAAAATCAGAACTTGGAGGAGTGTTTTGCAAACGACTGCACATGCTAAACTGCCAGTTAGTTGAGGTTGTGATGTCATGTCCACATCCTGTGAGCATGCTTCTTATTTGTACTGGCAGTTCACAAGCTCAGTGTTATCAGGCAAATCTTCACTTTTAAAACTTGCAGGCTCTGATACATACTGCAGCTCTACGGCAGACTTCAAAATTGCACTCCCTCGAGTTGCTATTTCGATACAAAAACAGTTCATTTTTCAGCCTCAGTTTGTAAGTTAATCATTGTGGCTTCTCCTATGCACGTTGAAAAAACACATTTAACAAGTCAACTGGTGATGGCTAAGGGGCGCGATGCGACAATGGTACGTTGAACAAGATCTCAAAAGCTTAATACGTAAAAAGAATTTCCAAAGCCTAACTCTAACCTCAACAGTTTTAGAGAATAACGTGGAGCTTTGAAGAAAAGAAAAGAAAAAAATAAATAAAAAAAACATATAAAGCATCTAAACTACTTTGCATGTGCTGACACTGTAGATCAGCCCTGCTTTTTTCTGGTTTTCATACAATGCTGTGTACTAACACAAACACCACACAAACACAAGTACACACACAGACATACATATGCACACAAACACACACAAATACACACACAGACACACACATCTGTGCCTACAGTCACTCCCAAAACATCTGCAAATGAACCGATTCATTTTCCACAGCTTAATAAAAAGCACAAGGGAGAAAGATGAGGAAAGAGTTAGATGGATGGGTGTGAGAGAGAGAGAGAGAGAGAGAGAGAGAGAGAGAGAGAGAGAGAGAGAGAGAGAGAGCGCTTCTACCTCTCTGCGCTCTTTATGGCTTCATGGCAGTAAGATCAGGAGATTACAGTTCCTATATGTTATCAAGAATGTTTCCCATGATGCTAAGACAGAACTGTAAAAGGAAAACCGTTCCAGAATGTAGGTCAAGGCTGAGCCTGCCTCTCAGACAAAAGCAGTGTTGCTCACTCAGAGGAAGTTTGACTGCAATCAGCGTTCTGTTCACTTCTCACTGTGTTACTCTGATAACACATTATACCACGTTAGTCGCAGTGGACAAAAGTCGTGATGAATCAATGTGGAATTTCTTGGCCGCACACCAATAACCAATACTTTCACACTATGATTTATATATGAAGCGCAGGTTTGAACTGTAAAAATGACAGCTGAGAACTGCTATTCTTTAGTCTGTAGAGATCTCTGAAATGAGAAGTTATCAAAGGAATTACTGAATTAGTGATACCGGACGTTTTTTTGCATTTCACTACAACTCAGCGGAACATTTACTGCACACTGCAGTTTAGTGCTCCTCTGTCAAAAAAAATGTTTACTTGCAGCATCAGAGCGTGACTACTAATGACCCACAGTACTGGAAAAATATCACAGATATGCACCGATAATTACCCACTTTTTGGTCAGGGCATCGACTGGGGAACCTAACATGAGTCACCCTCTGAGTAATTATAGCACAGCAACATAGCCAGAATTTTTATTTTTATGAAGTGAGCTGATAAACAATACAAAAAATAGAAGACAATTAGCTAAGACTAGGAGGAGTCGTTCCATCCTCAGTTTGAGAAGTGCAACATCTGAGAACAGTCAGTCAGCAAAGCAGTATTTAACTATAACTACTGGAGTATAAAATTAAAATCTAAAATTGAAATATAAATCACAGACCTGTGCAAAGATCAAAAAACACTCCTCATTTATTTTATTACTGGTAGTCAAAACGGCCATTAAATGCATCACACCTTCTCTTTCCTCTCTCTGTTTTTCGAGGAGATATTACTGAGGAGATTAGATTAGATACTCCACTTGTATAAGGAAGGACAAAGTCAAAGGAAGTCACTGAAACAGGAGTTTCTAAACGTAAAATATGAAATATGAGATCTAAGTTTGAAACAATTCACAGATGATTCTGGCCGTACTTTGGGAGGACATTACTGAAGAAAGATAAATCTCCAAAACTGAACTGAAGAAAGGTTTTATGGATTGATGACTCACTGGATAATTGGATAATGAGAAGCTAAAAATGCAACTCTCTGAACTTAGAATAAACTTGCAGATTTCTTTAAAAAAAACTGAAAGCAAGCAAAAGAATAAAAGAATGGAAGCTATTTAAATACGTGTGTGTTTTTGTGTGTGTGTGTGTGTGTGTGTATATATATATATATATATATATATATATATATATATATATATATATATATATATATAGATACGCGCACACACACACACACACACAAAAACACACACGTATTTAAATAGCTTCCATTCTTTTATTCTTTTGCTTGCTGTGTGTGTGTATATATATATATATATATATATATATATACACATAGATATGCGCACACACACACACACACACACACACATATATATATATATATATATACATACATACACTTCATGAATGACCATATTTAATGCACCTCTAACAAAAATATAAATATTCAGTAACAAAACATTTACCAACACACTACAGTTAGCAGTGGGAGACACAGTGTCTACAGCGGTATACCGATATTGGTGGAACACAATGACACTGATTTTTAATTTTAGCTGCATTGAAAGAAAACATATGCACACTTAAATGCACTGTTTATTAGTGTTTTGCAATACCAAAATAACTGTCTGGAAATGTGCTTTCTAACTGATTAATGTTTACAATACTATATAAGGTTCCTGTTAGTGTAACTGTAAGAGAAGGAAACAAGCCGATCAAAACAATGTTAATAACGAAAAAATACTACATCATCAAATACAGTGGTAGCATGATATATTTGGTAAATATCATGACACAACAGTACTGCATTGCAGTCAGCTCAGCCTAGAGTGTCTTAACAGCGGGGTCCTTGGAGAGATGAACAGGGCTGTCATGTGTGTGAGAACAGCAACAAATGCATAAAAATAAGCCTCAATAACTCTTTATTCACGTATGTGGCTTTGAGCCTGTACAAACTGTGGAAAAGATGCTGCACAAATGAGACCATGATAAGTTCCACTGCTGGATTCAGCATTGTTTTCCATTTGTGTCGTCACGTCTAAGCTGCAGGCAATCTCTGGCTTGGCTAATCATGTTCACACCAAAAGTGCAAGCAAGGTGAGACTGGCCATCACCACGCTTCGCTGTAGCAACTAAACCAAACAGGCCTCATGCACACTAATTGTTTAAACAAAGGTCTGGTTCATTGTTGTTTGGTAACTGACACGACTCTGGAGCTTTGCTAATGAGTACAGTGTGTTTGCACATGTGAGCCCACTGCAGCTGGGGGAGAGAGAGTGAGAGCGAGAGAGTGAAAGCGAGAGAGAGAGAGAGAGAGAGAGAGAGAGAGAGAGAGAGAGAGAGAGAGAGAGAGAGAGAAAGGAAATGAAATAGCCAAACAGAGCGTAACCCAACACAGTCCTCTACGCTGAATGATATTGACAACAACAAGACAAGTGATACTCTCTATTGCAAAAATGAAATTATACACCAAAATAAACTGAAATGTTAAGAAATACTTCATCGGAAATTTGGAAATACACATTAGCAAATGACCTGATTAAAATTAATGACAAAAAGCAACAACAAGTATTTTACAGAATGTGGGACCAAAAAAAACTGGCCTTTGTAATAGGAAAGATTGTAATTGTAATTAATTGTAAGAGGGGAGACAGAAACTCAAAATCACTTTGTTCTTTCATGTAAAAGTACAAATTTGAAATACAAGATTATCTGAAAAAATCTCCAGCTTCTTTGCACCTTCAAACGCTGAAAAAATTGAAGGTGTTTCTGCTGGAAAGTGTGGAAACAATAGATTTCACAGGACAGTAGAGATGGGTATCGACAAACTGGTACTGGCTTCTGACTGGTCAGTACTGAAATACTGATAAGCTCCTAGACAAACAGTGCTGCTGTTGGTATTTATGTAATAAATACCACATAGCAGGCATTTTCAGATGGGGTTGCTAGACTGGATCAGCTAGAGGGGCGATATGCTCAGTGTGCTGAAAACGTTCGCATGCTTCTGACTAAATTTACCATCCCAAATGCTGAAAAAAAAAGTGTGGACTCACTTTACTAAATTTAATGATAATACAGCTACATGCTGTAGATGTAAAGTGGCAGTTGCATGTAAAGAGGTTAACACCACCAAACTCATAGAACACTTACAAACATTCGACAAATCTAAAACGTTTGCTTTAGCAAAGCGGCTGCTGCACTCCGCCTTGTGTTAAAACTACAAGTAGGACAGTTTGATAGTCTAAAAGTCCTAATCAAGAAATATTCCCAGCGTTAAAAGAATAATTCGGATATTTTGATAGCCTAAATAAGCTTATGAGGGAGCAAGTATTCATTTTAAGCTGAGACTGTACTGAATTAAAATTTGGTAGCTAGCATAGCATAAATCGCTAACTAGGTAGCCTGAGTTTAAACTTAGTTTGAGCTGTCCTGACAACCAGGGGTAACTCATGTTGTATTGTCACGGTTAATATGCTGAGGTGTAAGAACATGACCACAGTCTTTTCCCATCTTTTCATGTCATGTCTTTGATTTTTGAACCAAATTATGGAGAGCAGTATCAATAACTGTGTTGATAAGTATCAATATCAATAAGCAGTGTCTGCATCAATATCTATATGTAGAAAATCCTAAAAATACCCATCCATACAGGACAGTTTATGCATAAATGCCATAGGACCAGAGAAAAAGTGTTATATAGCATATCTTCAGTTATCTAATCGATATTTCTGATTTCATTAGAAATTAATATCCTTAATATTCATGTTTACTGTTTGCTTCATTATTATTATTCATATATCTGTTGCATGTCCAGGAAAAGGTGGATAAAGAGAGAAAGGAACAGAGTAAGGAAGAAGAGAGAAAGAAAACAAGAAGAGAGAGAAAAGAAAAAGACTGAGGGAGGGGACAGGGAAAGAGAAAATGAGGAGAGAGAGAGATAAGAGACAGAGATAAGAGAGAGTCTATCAGAGTAAAGAGAGAAAACAGATGGAGTGCGAGAGAAGCGATAGAGAATGAGAGGAGAGATAGAAAAAAGACAGAGTTAAGAGAACAAATGAGAGAAGAGAGAGGGAGAGAGACTATGGAGGAGAGGAGAGAAAGAGAGCATGCATTAAGGCAGGAAACATATAGAAGCAATAAGTCCATAAAATCGTGTTACTAATGCATCTCTCTCCCTCTCCCTAATGTAAAGATCACATGAGTGGTGGGGAAAAAGTCCTGGGCCAGTCAGAAAGGCTCTCTATTTCACTCACTTCTATTTCGAGTTCATGTTTACTGAGTTTTACTGACAGCGCTGCTTTTAAAGGTGAGACACATGACGACACTTTCACAACACATGACGTGCCTGACCATGTTTATAGTCATATGCTAAAGTGTGAAGTAAAAATAACCTAACAAAAGGGAACAAACTTAAATTGGCTTTTTTCTGCCAATTCTGACTCAGTGTTGAGATAATTACTCAAGAAAAGTAATCCAAGCTACTAATTACTTCTCTTGAATGTAAGGGAATTACAAAATTTATTACCTACTGGAAAAAGTAATCCCACTACTCATTACTTTATTTCCATGTTACTTTGTACCAAAGTATCTCATATTGGCAGATATTTTTGCTTGATTACAGCACATTTATTAAAGTAATCAAAATGACCCACCAATATAGTGAGATAATTCCACAATAAAATTACAGACGCAAGTTAAATATTCTTAGAATATTCTAACAACAATCTCAAAATGGGAAATAGATAGTATGACTAGATTTAAGATGACTTCACTTACTGAGACATCATTGTTTGCAGCATAGACGGTTGCAAGACTAATTTAAAAATTCTGTAGGCTCTATTTCTGGCTTTTGTCTAGGCCCTCAGAATCACCAAATCTACCTCTCTAAAAACCTTAGAAATGCTGAGCAAAACAACTGATGTATCAGTGCACTCAGGCTTTAGCCGGAACGCACTGTGTTAAGCTTCTCCTAAGAGTCCATCCAACAAGTGTGAACATGTACGAATAAAATAAAACTAATAATAAGTAACAACATAATAAGTAATAAGGTAAAAAGGACTCATACAACTAAAGCTTTAAGCAGGTGATAAGTGTTTATGTTCACACCAACAGACGCTGATCTGAGGAACACAAAAATGGCTCAATGATGCATGATGTTAGAACCATATTGGTATTAGCAGATAATTGCTTAAAATTTTTTTAGATTTGATAGATTTGACAGATCTCTATCCGATATTCATGACTTATTTATTGTATTTAAGCAATACTTTGTCAATATGCTAAAATGCCTACCTTTTATTCATTTCAATGCATTTGTAACCCTACACAAAAAAACCACTGTTCTAGGTAAGAGTTAATCCCCAGCCCATGTCCACTACACAACGGTCAAAAGCTTAAGAGGTTCCCTGTGAAGTCTCTAAGAACCTCTACGGAATAAAGTATCATGTTTGAATGAAAATACAAAATACAAAGCCTTCTCCCCGGATGCTGAGAAAGGCAAAGCCTTAAAAAAAGAACAACCTGCCCCACACCACTTTCATCCTCAGACACAACTGGGGCAACACACAGCTCTGGGGCAATCCAGCAGCCAAAGCACATTACACAAAGACATTAAAGGCAGAAGAAAAGAGCTTGCTCAGTAGGTTCCCTGTTAAGTTCTGCTGATCATCATACTTAAATCAATCACGTCTAATTTATTACTCGCGCCTGGGAAAGGATTGACTGATGCATTAATGCTTAAAATAAACACATCCAACGCATAACGCTCGACATTCAACACTTTAAACAGTAGCGGACCATACAGACTATACAGAGAGTTGTTTTCTATAGAGTTCTGGGAAATGAAACAGTTTTTCACAACCCAGCCCACCAAATTGCTAAAGGCATCACAGAAACATCAAAACAGTGTCTGGGAAAAGTGATTTTTGTGCAGTCTGCACTCTCACAGCAACTTGGATCGACCACTGTCTCGCCTTAGCCGCAGTACCTACATATCAATAGATTCAGTAGTAGCAGGAAAGAAGGAAGGACTCTGCGGTGGATGAGAACATCAGTAACTTCTTTGATTTGCAAACTTTCTTTTGTCAGTAAGGGCTTCTTGACAGAAACACAGCTTGATTTTCTCCTCTCTCTCTCTCAAAGATCAAAGCTTAAAGTTCTGTTTATCTGACAGTGACAGTTTTGGTGGTCTATCAGGTTAGGAGTCCCATTTTCTCTGCATCTTTTAATAATTTTTTGAACTCCACTTTTTGGAAACTCCTGCTTTTCCTCTTGACATTTCCCCTTTTTAGGGGAGTGGGTTATTTTGTATCTAATGTCAGAAATATCTCAAGCTGTAAGTACATATAGTTGCATCTGATGCCTGTTTTTGACTGGACTGGAAATTAAATAAATGAAGGATGTTCTCTGACTTTTGCACAGTACTGTATGTGACAGCAACGTTTTTACACTGCATTGTTACCACTATAAAAACCTATTTAATGGTAATGTACTGTCGGCAGCAAAAGGTAAACTTTTTCCCACAATCCATTTTCATATTATCACCTGCAAAATGTGTATGAAGTTGATGGAAGTTTGGTCAGTGAGAGAATGAAAGGAACTAAGCAAAAGAATGAGAGCTAGAAAGCAAGGCGGGAGAGGGAGAGGGCGAGAGAGAGAGAGAGAGAGAGAAAGGCGGATGTGGGAACTTGCAGTATTTGATTACTACTGATCAGAAGTAAACGCTGTGCTGCAGGGAGGTAGAGCCACATCCGGATCCTGTCCCTGAGGGTGCAGCAGAGCAACACTACACCAGGACCCTCATTACTCATGTTAAAGGACCCATATCATAGAACATTTCTTATTTATTTTTAATAAAATATTTGGTGTTCAATGTAAACTGCATTAAATGATTCAAAACACCCAGTTCACTCCAACAGTCCATACAGTAGTGCAGTTTTTGTTCAGCAAGTTACAGGCAATGTAAATGTGCCCTCAAAGGTACAACACTCGTCTTCAGGTCCAACTGTCCACCTTAAAGTTTTAAAATGCCCATATCATGGAAAATGAATTTTGAATTGCTGTTTTGAAAATAAAAAGTCTGACATAGTATGTTAGCACTGTTACCACTCACTCTACGGTGTATATGGTCCAAACTACGGGTGCAACGATTATTCAACTTAGTCGACTAAAATCTATGATCAAATTAGTTAGCAACTAATTCAATAGTGAATTAGTTTGTGGCGTCATTACGCGTCTCTCTCGCGCTCACTAGGAATGTTTTGACATAGACCACTGTAGTCGTGTCGTCATTTTGTAGTCGGCGCCATGTTCTTATGCCCATATTAGGAACTCCGGGTCTAAGCTTCATTTCTCTGTGGCCAGAATGAATAGGGTTTCCGAAAAATCGCCTCTATCGCACCCTGTGTTAAATAAAAATGTTCAGAACCCGATACGTTTTGTCCTGTGAACATTCTTCTCTCGAACACCACTGGATCCTCTGAATTACGAGGTCGTTAAAGTGTTGAAAT
This sequence comes from Colossoma macropomum, assembly GCF_904425465.1. Classification (NCBI taxonomy): domain Eukaryota; kingdom Metazoa; phylum Chordata; class Actinopteri; order Characiformes; family Serrasalmidae; genus Colossoma; species Colossoma macropomum. The sequence goes on from NW_023495014.1 coordinate 1,150,349, forward strand.
ATGAGTATTGCTACATATGAGCTAAAACTACTGCGCACTGAATTCACGTCATTAGACATTATAACTCCGTAAGCAGTTTATCACCCCCTGATAAGCTGATTTCGGCGATCAGAATATCCTACTTATTATATTAATGCTGGTAACATTTTTCTGAGGACATTTTCTCAGGACATTCGCCAGCTTTTTGTTCGACTTTTCCCGTTCCACCTTAAGTGGTGCAGCAGTCACGTTCTGAACTGCTGCGCCATTTAAGGTGGAACGGGGAAATTCGAACAAGCAGCCGGAGAAAAAGAAGAGGGCTGAAAGGCATGATATGAGACAGTTTCTCTATTTTCGCTTAACAGAGTAACATTAACTTATTTTTGCTGTTTCACAGAACCGACAGGTCAGTATTTTGTCTCTTTTGCTCATGTTTGTGATGGCTAGACCGAGCGGCTGCACCATTTAAGGTGGAACGGGAACAGAAGAAGCTGCGAAATAGAAGCTAAATTCAGCCTCGTAGTTTTACACGGGTAGTATTTTTGATCAGGAGGTTTTATTTACGGGTATACCGGTAAATAAGCGCAACAGTAGAACATTTCCACAAGGTAGCACAGCTCGTCAGAGCACCGCCACAGCCCGCCTTAGTTTCATGTAGCTTAGTAACATCAAATTGATGCGCAGTAGCTTTAGCTCACATGTAGCAATATTAGCTAGTATTATAGCTCTTTAACGACCTCGTAATTCGGAGGATCCGGTGTTATTCGGGAGAAAAATAGGAAAAACACCGGACAAAACGTATCGGGTTCAGAACATTTTTATTTAACACAGGGTGCGATCGAGGCGATTTTTCGAAAACCCTATTCATTCTGGCCACAGAGAAATGGAGCTTAGACCGGAGTTCCTAATATGGGCATAACGAGGACTGCAGAATGATGCAGACTACAGTGGTCTATTAGCGCTTACTGGAGAGTTAACAAAAGCGCGATGTCTGTCTTAAGAACAAAATCCTGAAAAGTGTGGAGAATTTCTCCGAAAAAAAGGATGTCACAAATGCTGTGCTATTTGTGAAGCCGAACTTAGATGGCACAAGAGCACATCCTCAAAGCTGAAAAAGATATCTCGGTAAAATACGCAGCGTCCCAAACCGCATACTAGCACACTACAACATACTACAACAGTGCGTAAAAATAGTGCATACACCATTAGAAGTGCACTCATTAGTGTAGTATGTGAAGTGCAGAAGTGTGTAGTTTGGGACATGGCGATAGTTGTGCTAGCGAGCTAGTTAGCTAATGCTAATGTTAAAAACCGTCCTACTTCATGTTCTGAGCTGAACTGTAAGCCGTTTCAAAATGCAGGTTCTCTGGAATCGTTAATGGAGTTGGAACAGAGAAGCAAGTAACTATTATTCACAGCGACCCTGTTCACTTTCCAGATAACGTTTACACTTTTAAACAGTGCGTCGTTGTCTTAACGTCGAGACCACCGGTGTGTTCACATTCGGCACCACTCGCAAGCGGGTTCACGATGTAGTTCTCAGCGGACATACGAGGCAGCTGGACAAAGGGTTACCGTTGAAATGAAGCGTTTACACAAAATCGTTCATTTAACTGTTCACAGAGAAGTTTGCCACAAACATTCGCCACTTTCCCCTCCGCTCCATCAGAGCGCATCTCCTCTGCTGCGGTGAATATCTGCTCTCGGAGGAGAGCGAGACTCTCACAAGAGCGCGGAGGGACACTGACTTTCCTCCGTTTCAAAACGTGATTGTAGTATTGAATTGCAACAGAGTGTAGACACACAGCGGAATCCACAAATTTCAGTTTATATGTAAAAATTAAATTCAGATTGATTTTTTAGTGACTTGATTAAGAGAAAACTGATTTAGTTTTGTTATATTTTATTGCTGCTACTTTGCACATTCTTGGTTTTAAATTTTGACAGGAAATATTATATTATTTTGGTATTGGAGTTTTATTTAAATTTTGTATTAGCAGAAAAGTTGATTAAAACAGTGAAATTTTAAATAAGTTAATAATCCTTATTGTCTTTATTGTTAGCAAATGCATAAAAAAGCTCAATTTAAAAGCTGACAGCTACATAAGTGTTATTTGGAAATGCAGTGATTCATAATCCGAATAATCAATTGTTCTTTTCAGTAATCGATAGATTATTCGACTATCAAATTAGGTGTTTGCTGCAGCCCTAGTCCAAACTCAGCTGTAAAAACACTTACAAATATCTTGCTATTTAACTTACAGCAGTTAAGCCCCACCCACTGATGGAGACGTTTTAAGGACGGTTTCAGTCAGGAATATTTAACAATAAAAAGCAGCCAATAGCCAGAGAGAGAGCGAAAGAGAGAGCGAGAGAGAATTCATAATGGTTCTGATGTCAGAGCCATGAACACATCACTACCCATTCAGCCTACAGCAGTTACTGCAGACAGTTTGTAAAAGTATTCTTGGAGTGGTATAAACAAATAAACGTTGTGCTGTTCCTGACTGTCAGGAAGCTTTAAGTAGTGGAATTTTCCTCCCTCAATGATGATCAGTCTAAATTTAACAGTCTCCTCTGCACATTTCAGCCCTGACTGCTTTTTAAACAAGGCACAATATGCTACAGCCAACCAGAAGAGGTCATTTACATATCTCAGTCTTAAAAGAAGAGCAACAAAAACAGCCTATTTGACTTTAGAGGATAAAGAGAGGCCAGAAATCATCCTGTAAAATGAATTACGACTGATTTAGGTAGAGAAAAACATGTAAAAGTCATGGAGACAACTTCAGGGGAAAAATAAAACGAAACGCAGAATATCGTCCTTTTACATAAATAAACAGGACCATGTGGCAACTTCAAACCCCTCACACTTCAAGCGATATTCACTGAAGTAGTTGATAAAGCACTTGTTCTAAAGGACAGTATCCATTTTAATTTGCTCCCAGAAAGCTCACTCACATGTTTTCCACTAAAATGTAGTCTATTCTTGATGATACTTTCCAGGCAGAGGACCACATCAAACTGAAATATGAATTAATAAATCATTGAGAACTGGTTAGGCTGCGCTTTGAAGCGCTGATCAGGACCTGACGGAACAGAACTGAACCACAACAAGCGAGGCTTTAGTGAATAAGAACAAAGCCAAGAGATGTCATTCGTTAAAATGCACAGTATGCTCCCAGCTGACTCAGAGCTGATATACAGAGCTGTCGTAGGAAATCTTGAAGAGCTGCAGGTATAGGGGCTGTAAGAATTCAAATATGGCCACTTCATTAGGAACCCACACCAATGTCTTCAGGGTTTCTCAAACGCTAGAGGGCGCTCAAAATCAAAGTTCATAAACGCTTAAAAATTATGCATAAAACATTTTTGTTATATTTTTGAGCGCTTTTGAACTCCAATTATAGGAGTTTAAAACGGTGCCTCATATTCGTTCAAAATGTCAATGAGCTGCTCCGCTCGCCAGCCAATCAGCACTCAGTAGCAGTAATGCTAGGGTTCTGCTGCCTAAAACGCGTTTGTTGTAGAAAAAAAAAAGAAACATTTCCAAAAAGAAAGTTTCCTTTGCTGTATTAGTGAAATATATCCTTCTACTTTCTAAATGAAAGGAAAATTCTGAGCAAGCGATTAGAAACTATTTTAACTTTTTGTTTTTAGCCCTTTGGCTCTATTCACCCCCACTGAGGACTTGCTCACAGGTGCCCTCTGGCGTTTTGCAGTCATGTTTTTGATATAATGGGGGAAATAGGAAGAGGCCAGGCTCCTCACAAACTGGCTCTGCCCCCACCTTGTAGCTCCATATTGCTGGTGTATGTCTAGAAACTGTAGCTCATCTGTTTATGCAGTGTGTGTTAGCCATTGCGTACTGCATTAATCATTGGTCAGTTTCTGATTCCACAGTCAGTCTTGGCTGGATATTCTTGGGTGGCAAACAACTCTCAGCCTAGCGGTGACATTGACATGTGTAAAAACACCAACACATACATTCTTACTATAAACACTACCATGCCACTATTTTTCAGCTGCACCCTCAAAACAAGAACGGACCCAAACAGGAATCAATGGAACTCATGGATCACAATGGAGTTCAAGTTCATTTTCTACCTGCTTGAGAGACTGCTGAAACTGTTCTAAGAACCACAATTAATTATTTTGCTATCTTTTCGGTCATTTAATGGCACTCTTAGGCATCTAATTTGGCTAACTGTTTGTTAGTCATAGTCAGCTTAATTTACTGGCTAATAGAGACGCATACAAAAGTTTGAGCACCCCTCGTCAAATTAAGTTTTGTTGTGATAATAAGTTAACACAACCTCTAAGGCAACAAACTTAAATATAGCACTTTTCTACCAATTTCTAGTGCACAATTTCTATTTATTTGCTGAGTTTAACATAATAGAAAAAAATAAGCAGAAAATATTAAATGTGCCATAACTTTTGCACAGGCCACATTATATCGTTAATTGTAATGTTAAATTCAGCAAAGATAAACAGTAATTGTGCATTAAAATGTGGAGAATATGTTCTCTGTAGAGAACTTTCAACAAAATCAACAAAACATGTGATTTGACCAAAGGCACCCAAGCTTTTGTATACAACTGCATGAAACAATGTACACTCAAACAAATGTCTACAATTTACACAAACTTGTGTAAAATAAAGCAAAGCCGGGTGTGAAAATATGAACAAGAAACACTCATGTGGAAGCTAGCACGAATGCAAATGGTCTTAGCGTTAGCTACCTAACAAACAAACTCTTTCCAATGTAATAACTTCAAAAATAGCAATCAGTACATCAACATATCATTATAGTTCACATTAACGGTTTACAGTATGTTCACTTTTTGGTGATGTAATAGCGCTTGGCGATTTTATATTCACCTGAAAGAGTAAAGAATGTGCTAAAGTGTCACTGGCTACAGCTGCAAGTGCTTCCAACGACAGAGGAGAACACCCTCGAGAACCATTAGGTCCTGTCGAGCAGGTACCAGTAATCATAAAACAAGAACCTTCCTTCAAACAAGAACACTGTCCTCCTTTATGTCTTGAGGCTTTCACTCAGCTCTGTGATGTCTCCGGAGCCTCACTGGTGTAGATCAGGCTTTTCTCCAACTTGTTACAGTCAAAAGCCCCATTCTCTTAACAGCTCAGCGCCTCTCTCTCCACTCTGTTGGCCCACTTCTTCCCCTTTTGCTCTCTCTCTTTTCTACCACTCGCTCTTTCTAACCCTCTCTCTCTCTCTCTCTGTCTCTCTGTTCACTGCCGTCTCTCATTCTCCGTTTCTCTATATCTGCACTCATCTATCCCAGTGTAGTTTTACCATCTGTACTCTCCGTGGATGAGGGGTAAAACACATAAAAACTCACTGTGAGAAAGGTGACAAGTTCAGAAACAAATCCCCTATAAAGGGTCCTTTTTTTAAATTTGGTGAATTTAACATACAATTCTGGGGGTACTCTGACACAAAAATACAGAGGTAACTACTGTAGAATTGGTTAGTTCACCGAGTTCAACAACTATGCAACTGCAAGTCATGCCCAAATATTGTACTGTTTCTATGTATTCTGATTTCTGTTAAAAATCTATTATTTATTATGTAAAAGGTCAGTGTGTCCACACTGACGAATCGATCCACCACTTTAGAATACAGAACAGAAATTTGAGTTTTGTTAACTGATGAGATACTTGCAATAGTGGTATCGCAAAAGGCTACAAAGTCCAAATGAGCCCTTGAACCAATCAAAATGCTTGCTTTCACTGTGTGCTGTGAGCATTTTGACCAATCACAGTCCCAGATGATTTCTGTAGGCATTCATGTAATCCACTCCAACTGTTTTGGTCACAAAAATGCCGGCCAATCTTTAAACAAGTCAAATTATTGACAGATTAATGTGTTTTAAATTCGGTGGTATGCAAAACTTTGGGCACCTCTGGTCAATTTACATGTTCATTTTAAGTGAAAATATGTTAAAACAACCTCTATAAAGAACACACTTCTGCACATTTTAACACATGATTACAGTTTATTACTGTTAATTTAACATACTGGAGAAAAAAAAAGTGGACTGTGCAAAGGTTATGGGACATCTTATATTTTATGTTTAACTCTGTCCATATGGTGCATCTTCTGGTGTATTTCATGTGTGGTGAGACTAAAAAGCAAGTAAGTTACACAGAGTTTCCTATAGATTCTAAATAAATATATAAAATTAAATTAAATCCTAAAAAAACAGAGAATGCAGTATCTGCTAAGTCTGAATAATGTATTCGTATTTGGTTACATCTCTAGGGTACATGCACACCAGCCCCCTTCTCTCTCACTTTCTCTCTTCTCCAGAGCGGGTGCCAGGGCTGGAGGCCGTGCCAGCAGCAACATCTCCACCTTTCAGCAGCGTCCGGAGAGAGAGAAACGGACACCGTGGACACACATGGGCACCGGCCGCTCTCTGGCAGATAGTGCAGATAGCCTGCCTCAATGCGAAGGGGAGAGAGAGAGATACGGGAGAAGCCGTTTCCCCCCGGCTGCTGAGAGTCACCGTTTGCACTGATAGCATCAAAGGGCTGATAACAACAGTATACACAAACACAGAAAAACGCACACGCAAGCACACACGCACACACACAGAGTCCGGCAACGGTGCAGGTGAAGTTATTGCACTGGCTAAACTCTCCAACACTCGAGCTCCAGCCAAGTCTTCACAGGCCAACAGCCTAATAAACTTCCAGCACTGTTATAAGGGGTAAATTGCTTGGTAATTGGCCTTAAAGCCCCGTTTTCAACATGTCAACGAAATTTGGAGCAATTATCAGTGTTAGCCTGAGGCTGCCTGCCCAGTGGCTCTCTCCACACACAGCGTGAGTGCGTCAGAAACGTGCAGCCACAGTGCGGCTTTGTGCTGTCACACACTCCTCAGCAGCAGGGCCGTCAACTGGCACTCTGAGGGGCCTTAAACTGGCACTGTTGTTTTTTTTTCTCCTTTTCTTCCGGCAGGCCAACAAAGATGTACATAAACATAAAAAAGGTTTGTTTTTTTTATTTCCAGTAAGAACGGCCATTATGTAACTTTTTCTGTTTTTTAATGTTGGAAAACAGAAAACATATCGTCACTGTTACAACAAAAACTGGCATCTTCATTTTTTGTTTTTTTATTTCCTGCATTTTTTAAGATAACATGAAAATCCCAGCTGCTGTTTACATCATGTACAATTTCACTGACATCTGAGGTAACTGAAAAGGTTAAAAATGACTTAAAATCATTACTCAATTCAAGGTTTTGCTCCAACAGCGACAATATATTCAACTAAAAAAAAAGAAGACACAGAAGCCTTCTACACTACGAATAATAGCACATCTTCCAGTATTTAATTTGTGCACTCTTTACTTTCGGGCATTCTACTTCCATTTACGAGATAAAACTGTTTGGGCCTTTTGAGGGTGATAACACAACAATTGTTTACTCCTTCTCTCTGTGGGAGAAGGAACCGAACTGGTGATCTCTGAACATCTCTGTATGAAGACGTCTTGAAATCAGACTTTCTCCTCAACAGTACACGACTCTGTCTAGTTTATTTTCAATAACTTCTATAACGACTCCACAGTCAACAGCTCTTATATATCTTTCCAATCTTGAAACCACTGAGTTACAGCTGCGTCCTCCCAACAAAAGCTGCTCCCAAACTTCTTACTGGCATTCTGTTCCCCTTAAAAGAGACATTCAAACAAGCAACAACCCAACACACATTAGCTGCATTCAATTTTCTCTCACATGCATCTAAAATTGCTAAAAGAGACAGTCCACTCACCTAAGGAGGGGTAAATATGTGAAAAAACATGATTAAATGATTAAAAAAAAGATTAAAACGACCCAGCAAAACAAAAACAAAACTACCATGCTGAACAAGAATAGGAACATAAGTAAGCTTCTACTGATATGAGTTCTGTTCTGAGTGCCGGTATATATTTTTTTTAAATTCACAGTTACCTAATATTTTATCACAGTTTATGATATCATATTGTACAAAAACATGTTTTTTAAATGCTTTTAAACATACATTCTTAATGTAATTTCTTAATTAGCAGCCTATGTGCTCAATGTTTACAATGAAAAATTCATTATAATATTCATTATAAACATATATTCAAACAAACAAATATTCATTATAAACAAAAACTGTCCACATAATGACGCTAACTGTGTATCACTATCTTACAGGACTATATGCAGTTAGGACTGAAGTTACCCCTGTCATTCAACATGGAGCTTCTCAGACTTAAAATACTGTAAGAAATATACTACTACTGTAATAATAATAAATAATAATAATAATAATAATAATAATAATAAATGGCGTATACTGCACTATCATTTAATCACCATGTACAAGGTGTCAAAGTAAAGGTGTCAAACCTTTAGTAATAGCCTAAAAAAACCCTGCAACAATAACGCAAATTTCTGCTAGCGGGAAAATGAGAATTTCCACTACATGATAGCGTCAAGCTAACGACAGTGGAGTTTTCCACACTGGGTTCATTACTACACTTCTTGCTTCTACACACAGACATTGTACAAACAAAGCTTGAAACAGACATTTGGGTAACCTTTTTTAAATTTTGATTCTTCCAGTTGAATCAGCAAATATTTCAACTCGAAGCCTAAATCTGAATATGGCTGGTTGGCCTGGTTGGCTTTCATGGATTTTACTTCATACACACAAAATTTATGACAGCATATTGCAGATTTATTTGTGAGACGGAGCATTTTGTGATTCTCCATGCTGGGTGAGACATGGGTTTTCACCTTTTTGAGAGATAAAAAGTTCTGTCTGCTCCTCCTTCTGCTGTGATGCAGCTGTTGTGATTGTTCACAAGCTCTGCTCAGACGAGGGGGGGCATATCATGTGAACAGAGCATGACAGTGTAGCAAGAGTTTGTGTAAGCAGGGCTGCTGTGCATCTCTAAAAAATGTCTGAGAAAGGAAGCCTTGTGCATTTCCTGTTGTAAAAGAAAGCACAGCAGCACAAGATTTAGTTCTACACACTAAACTTCATAAAATGATTTTACCGTCGCCAATGGGGACATGCACTCCTTAAGTTTTTTTTATTTTTTTGGGCCCCAGCACAGGGCTTGTCACATTCATGCAGTTACATCTCTAAACTCACGATTCGATTTTATTATGACTTCTTAGAAATCAATTCAGAGCACCATGGTATCTCAAATTTCCTCATAATTAAAATATTTTGCTACAATTCAGGACAGTTTTAAAAATACACTGAACATACAAATGTGACTGGAGGAACTACTTCCACACTAGTAGCATCTAAACAAAATGTAAAGCTTTTTGGAAAGATGCTGGTAGGCACAATGCAGAACTATACACTACTATACTATGTTCTGTAATCAATTCAATCTATTTTTAACACTGGCAAGCAAATAATTGTAGGTTATGGTTGTCAAACAACATGACTGTCAGAGATTGAGTAGCACAATAGACTCGACACGCATGCACACAAAACAAAGCAACAGAACAAGAAATCAGTGTTTGCACCACTCTTAAAGCTACCCACATACATACCACTGTAACTATGCATGCACACACGAAACAGAACAGGCCAGTCCACACCAACCTTTCAACACTATTGGCAACGTGCAGAAAATGAAAGCTGTCATTTGATTAATGTTCTGTGGAAATATGAATGTGTTCAGACAAATCAGAGGAACAGCAGTCATGTTTTAATTCTGGCAGAAAAAAAAAAAAACACTTTCATTAACAAAGCAGCTTGTATGAACATAAAAAAAAAAAAGACAGAACGTTCTGTTTTCTTTCAGGCAGCCAAAAGATTTTTAACAGAACTTGACAAGAAATAAAGGAATTTTAAAACAAAGAATTATTTTATTGTTTTTCTCGCCGCCTTAGGTTCTTTTCACAAATCACTTTGTAAGATTTTTTCACAAACAGAACCAAAAAACTCGGCTTTTCCCTCTGAAGAGTTTATTGCAAAAGACAGCAGTGTGTATCCACTATGTCTCCAAGCATTGAGAAGAACGTTAAATCATAAAAATACCAAAACATTAACTTCAATAAAATAACATTTTATTGACGTTCTCCCTACAGGTGACTCAACTTGCTCAGGCTGATATGACTCAGATAGACATCAATCAAGGCACAACCCATTCTGTATTTGATTTAAATATAATGTGACTGTTAGGCTTGGCTGTAAGTTCTTGTCTTTCCTTCATAGGCCATGTTTAAAAAAAAAACAAAAAAAAACAACAACATTTGAAAGCATAAATGGTTGCGGGGTTAAATTGATATTCTCTAATTTAAACCCTGTTGTATATATGGTTCTGTAAAGAAATGTTGTTACAATGGTCCTCTATAGCACCAAAAAGGCTTCTGCTATTGTTCCAAGTCAAAGAACCTTATACTTGGTACAAAACAGAAAGCATTTTGTTAAAAGTGGAACACGTTAGAACAGCACTGCTCAAAATAGGCAAGGCCAAAGTTACCATGTAAGGACATTTAATTAAGTCCAGCAGAACTTTGGCCTATTTGCCCTTAGAAAAGTCACTTAATGAGAGAACAAATTTTTATTCAACTTCTTAGTTTTCTTAACAAAAACGATTAAGTACTATTAGTTACTAAACATACTGTACCAATAAGAAGTTACAAAATATTAAAAAAAAAACACTATGACAACCTTGCTATCATTATAAAACACACTGTCATTGTACCAAAGGAAATGATAAACTTACTCATTATAGAAACACTAAGAATAACCATTTTCCACCCTGTCTTTAGTCCAGTGACTTCTCTGTTTTTTGTTACTGTGCCATTATGACTAACATATGTAAATGAGCTCTGTTCTGGTTGGTTGCTTTGAATTGTGCCTCATTGAAAAAGGGTGCAACACTTCCTAGAACTTTAATATGAGTGGGCGGAGCTAAACTGCTGTTGTCTGAACAGGTGGGGGTATGCAAATGAGCTGAAAAACAATGAACACAACATGGGCTGTTTTTGCAGCATTGTTTTCCAAATATGATCATGTGGACTGGGGAGTGAATGGTATATTCTAAAGCTTTAATAATGTTTACACATTACTTCAAACTACATTTTGAAAAAAGCAAGAGAATTTGGTTTTTCATAATATGAGCCCTTCAATAGTTAATTCTTATTATTATTATAATATCTATTATTATAATCTATTCATTTCTTTTTTTTTAATCTTTGAAACTTATTATTTGCTTTGTCTTGTGGTGTAATAATAGCAGGTATCGTTTTAAATTTTTTATTTAGTTTCAACTTTTTTTTTTTTACTGGAATATATCTGGGCAAAAGGTTGTCAAGTAGCTATGTGCGTAAGCGACAGCCACTTGCTTTCGGACGCAGCATGACTCAGCCAGGTATATAAAGCAGAGTGACTCACGCGGCTCACTCTCTCACTCGCTTACCCTTTGATTCTCCCTCTCTGATCTCTGTGGGGTAAGTGGAGAATGTGGTTGTGAAAGAGCAGTGAGCGTTCAGTAGAATATGGCATCGTACACACATCCCTTACTGACAGATTTACTACACCCTAAAATTTCGGTCTGCACTCCTACTGTCACTGCTGCTTTAAACTCTATTTATGCCTGCCTTTCACAGCCAAAGGCCTGCTGTTATATCACAAGCTGTACCATTCTGTACTTCACACCCTTCAAAAGTTTTAGCAGTTGAAAAGTTCTACACACTTAAAAAGATGGTCCTACAAAGGTTCTTTTTATAGAACCATGTTTGATTAAAGGATTCTTTGCATGGTGAAAGGGTTCTTCAGATTTTTGTAAAATTGCTGTAGATGGCTGTATATGGACTGTTTTTGAAAAGGGTTCTATATAGCACCAAAAAGGGTTCTTCTACTGTGACAAGCCAGACATCGTAACAATAGCAGAGCTCTTTCTGGTGCTGTACAGAACCACCTACAGCTCATTCTCCATCAATCTGAAGAACTCTTTCATGATTCAAAGAACGCTTTAATCATGCAAGTCTTCATGGCTCTCTATAGAACCAATTTCTTTCCTAAAGAACCTTTGAAGAACCATCCTTTTTAAGAGTATACCTTACCATACAGGTCTTACATACAGTCACTCTTCAAAAAGACAGTTCTTCAAGGGTTCTTTAGTAAAGACAATGGCTCTATATAGAACCATGAACACTCAAAGAATCATCTGCAAGCTTAAATGGTTCTCTGGATTAGAGAAAGTGTTTCATATGGTTCTATACAGAACCTTTTTGAAAGTGCTTTCACACAGCGCTAAAAAGGATTCTTTTATTGTTACAAGCTTGACATCAAAAAGGTTCAATACAGAACCATTTACAACAAATTCTCCAATCTGAAGAACCATTTCACCATGCAAAGAACCATTTAAGCATGCAAATGGTTCTTTCAGAGTTCATGGATCTATATAGAACCACTGTCTTTACTAAAGAACTTGAATCTTTGTTAAGACTGCATGTTTTAACTTATTTTCTAACTGGAAAAATCAGTTAACACATCCTCTACTGCACAGGTGTGTTTGTAGCAGAGAAATTATTATAATGTACAGCGTAGGGGGTTCTCCAGGACCAGGCTTGGGAACGACTGCTCTACAGGGAACAAACAAACAAATTTATATTTCTGCAAATTGTAGTGCACAATTTTTATTTATTTGCTGAGTTTAACATTGGAAAAAAATAAAACACAAAATATGAATGTGCCATAACTTTTGCACAGGCCACGTTTCATGTTTTAATTTTTTCCCCCAATATGTTAAATTCAGCAAATAAACATTAAAATGTGCAGAAATGTGTGCTCTGCAGAGAATGCATTAACTTATTTTTAGGTCAACAAAATCAACACTTGATTTGACCAGACTTTTGCTTCCAATGAAATATTCAAAACAAACTGCAGTTGCCAAACAAGGCCGCCATGATTACTTGATTAATCTGAATTACTTGAGCAAAAAAACAAAACAACAACAAAAAAAAAAACAACGATTTGAATACCTGATTTAAATATAAATTTACCTCAGTGACAATTTCTATGATAATAATGCATATTTAGAGTCTACAGAAACCATAACGCATTTCCATCCGTATCGTAAGTGATAGAGTATCAGTGAGGGTCTCTGAGGTAGGTGTGGTGGGTTTTTCTCTCGATGATAGGTGGGGGTTGTAGGGGTGGGAGGTGAAACATGATATTGTTACTATTGTTCTTCTGACCTGCTGGCGCAAGCTGATATAACCGAAAATGAGAACATGTTTTGGACATTTTGATGGAAGATTATGGAAAAACTTTAATTTTGTGCCAAACCTTTAAAATTTAAATCATAAAAAAATTCCACAAGTAAAATGTTAAAAATAAAAATGTAAAATATTGTTGCAAATACAAATAATAAGAGTGAATTCTAACTTTCTATTCAAAGATATTCAATCATTCATTTTAACTAGAGGTTTGGGGCCCTTGCTGTCACTTTTTTTTCTATCCACAGATTTTGCAGAGATGTTGTTTTCCGTCTGGAATCTTTCCTTTACTTATGAGTTTTGACATATTTTGTGTATGAGTGGGTCTTTTAATTATTATTATTTGTATTTGAAACATATTTTTTACATTTTGATATTTCATATTTTGGTTTGAATTGAGATTTGTGTTATATTATTTAAAACCTGGGACGTAAAAATGATCTGTCTACTGGTTTGGCCTTTTAATAAAAAAAAATCTAGCCATCCATTTAATCGTCAAAATAACACTTGATCACTAATGTAATCGACAGTGACAGTTGAGTGGTTAGAAGATATTAGAGGTTGGGATGTTTCTGCATATTTTGGCTCGTCTGTGCCTGCGAGGCTAATCAGAGCTGAGCTGCTTCTACAGGCAGTGTTTATTAGAGGAGTTCAGTGGAAGCAGATGCATGCTGTAACTCAAACCTCAGCACTCACTTTCAGCCTTTTGACACCTTATGTTTCCACACACAGGCACTTGCACACTCATGCACACGCACAGAGAGAGAGAGAGCTTTATGTGGAAACCAAATCCAACATGACTAATTATGCTCTCTTTGTATGAAAACATACACTTGACCTGTGATCTTTACGTACTGACAACACTCACAAAATGCACAGAAACCACACTGGAGCATAACTTATAGTGATAATGATAAAATATAGTCATATTGCCAATCCCTAAGAGAGACACAGTGAGACAGAGAGAGACACAGGGACACAGAGAGCCACAAAGAGACAAAAAGGACACAAAAAGTGACACAGGGACAACGAAAGAGACACAGAAGCACAGGGACACAGAGAGAGATGCACAGAGAGGCACCAAGAGACACAGAGAGACATACGCAGTTGCATACAGACACAGGGAGAGCTGCACACAGTTCCCATTTAAACTAAATACCTCAGCAAGCACAGGCTTGGGGTCTCGGGGGTCGTAGAAACAACACTTAATTTTTGCACTGCAACATTAATCATCCTAAAACTGAAGGCAAATCAATGGAGCCCAATAAAAGAGGCATGCAGCATGAAAGAGAGAGATGAGTGTATGTGTGTGCGCGCTATGAAGTGTGAAGACTGCACTCTGTGCACAGTTTATTTCAGGTAGAGAGAGAGAGAGAGACAGAGAGAGAGAAAGAGAGAGAGACAGACAAACAGGTGCAAAACTTCTGGATACAGCTACTTGGCCATAACTTCAAGTCTGAATTATACTGGGTAAATAATTTGACATATTAAGGTCAGATACAAACCTCAGGTTTTTTTGTTTTTGCTTTTAGAAAAAGGGCACAAGCAGCACATACCGCTTCCTACGTTAAGCCAAGTGGTCACATCTATGCAAAGCTGTATATGAATTTATTTCCAACATTGGCACAGTGCAAGTCTGTACAGTAGCTCAAGTGGTTGTAAATCTAAAACTCAATGAGAAATCATATATAACTAAATCAACAGTTAACCTCGTTACAGCCCCATGCAATAAAGACATGTTAAACCTAGTATGTTTTCCTTTTTATTCATAACAACATAGACAAAATAGATACACTATAAGGTCAGAAGTATGTGGACACTTGACCAACACATTTATATGAGGTTGCTGGACATCCTTTCTAAAATCATGGGCATCAATATGGTATTTGTGCCCATTCAGTCAATAGAGCTTTTGTGAGGTCTGGCAATAATGTTGGACAAGAAGGCCTGGCTGACAATAGTTGTGGTAAAGGTAACACTTTCCAGATGTAATGTTTTGTTCTGACAGCAAAGATAGGCAGTTTGAATATAAGCTTATAGTGAATCAGACGCGTACCTGCCACGTTGACCTTCTCTGCGTTGACAGTACTAGGGGCAGGCGTCGCCGTGCCATTAGTCAGGTTGGTGGCCGAACCATTGTAGATAATGATGTCCACTTTGGACTCCAGTTTGGATAGCCTCAGCATGATGTTGTCCAGCAGCACAGCCAGAGTCTTCTTCAGGTCTACACAGAACAGAACCAAGAAGAACGCGAACACATCATCATATGATCCAACACATTCAAATATGTATAAAACTCTGTACCAAGAAATGAATGATTAAAACGATGTTTTGGTTTTATAACCATAAAGCCCAAGTTGTAAACCAACAACCAAAGAGGTTTTCTTTAATATCTCTGGTGGAGGTTACT
Source organism: Colossoma macropomum (assembly GCF_904425465.1). Taxonomy (NCBI): domain Eukaryota; kingdom Metazoa; phylum Chordata; class Actinopteri; order Characiformes; family Serrasalmidae; genus Colossoma; species Colossoma macropomum. The sequence goes on from NW_023495014.1 coordinate 1,165,994, forward strand.
ACACTTTATCTCTGCTGGTCAAGAAAAGAAGTCCATACGTATGTGTATGTGTACATGTATCTGTAGCCACACTGTAGTTAGAGACAACTGGCTTGTTACAATCCAGCGGTTAAATTGCTGGATGCCCCATTATGTAAAAACCTGTTTCTCAAAACCGTTCGATACCAGTCCCAAAGTTAAAAGTACACTTTAAAAGAGTCAAACCAGTTTGTTTCACAAACAAAGGGCATTTTCAGTTTAGTCACTTTTTAAGTGACCTACTTTCAAAATTTTGTGAAAAGTAATTTGGAGTGAGTTACAAAAAGCCAACAACTGGGGTTGAAATGTATTAATTTATATTTCTAAATATATTTTTGTAAATTAAATATTAAAACATTTTTAGCACAATTATAGAAACACCATAAACAGTCTATAGTCAAGTAACTAACCAGATAGAGGTCATTATGCCATTCTCTTAACTTCTCAAATCGGTCCTCAGAGTCAACATGTTTTCTTTATCTCTATGCTTTGCAAGGTGGGTTGGAGCAAAATTGTGGACCCTCAAGGGGTCCTTGAGGATTGTTTTGAGAACCACTGTCTTAATGAATCATCTTTATTTTTATCTTAACTTACTTTTAACAGTTGTTTGATTTTCATCCAGTTTATTTTGACAAACACCAAACAGAAAAATATTTGCTCATAGCCTGTATCTAGAACATGTAAAATGAAAGTATCATGATGTCATAGTTCTTTGTCATCATACACCTTTAGATCAGGATATTCAGGGGATCTTTAATAAGAATATTAATTAAAAGACTCACAGACCTAAAAGTCCTAAAATGAATAATGCCATGGTTTTAGTATTACTGAGGCAAATTACAGATACCAAAACCGTGCATCCAACAGCCGTGGCATCCTCCTCTCAAATCACCCAGTACAGACATGTCCATTCTGAAATGAGCCCTGACATTACACCAGCTTCTAAATAATCCTCCCTGTGAAGGGTCACGTGAGCTCCTGAGCTGGAAGGAGATTAATCAAAACACCAGCCATTTTTGACCTCATTCTGATGGGACCATCGATTAGGACACTACAGGTAATACATTAAGTCTATAAAGTGTACAGCACGGCTCTAGAGTTTGATACGGGTGAGAGACAGAGACAGACAGAGAGAGAGAGAGAGAAAGAGGCAAACACACAGAGAAAGAAAATCAGGTTAAATGTAATTATAATGCTGAGAACAAATAACACACACCACACTCCTCAAAGACCATTGTACAAAACGACAAGAAAACAAACCACTCAACACCTCATGTCACACCTTATCATGCCAATGACTGGCAGCACCTACAGCAATTCTTCCAAGCAGGGGAGAGGGAGAGGGAGGGAGAGAGAAAGACAGAGACCCTGGCTAAGAAATCCCAACAGTTGTTAGCTCTTGGAGTGCATCAGGGGTCAGTACTGAGCCTGATTAAAAAGCTTGAAGAGCAAAAAGAAACCAACAATAGCTACAATATTGAGAATTCTTCTTAACCTTGACTAAGAAATCCACACAATCGTTTCATCTTCAGCTCTGAGTGCATCAAGGGTCAACGCTAAGGCAGAATAAACCGCTTGAAAAGCAGAAGAAAACCAACAGAAACATTGATTCGATTGTGGAAAGTGGATGCAGAAGATGAAATGGCCTGAAACTGTAAGGGTGGGCGCATATCTGATAAGACGTCAAACACAGATGTACACTGCCTGTCAAATGTTGGGGGACGTCTTTTTAGATTAGATTTAGATGGCCATTCCAGAACACAAATCGACCCTGACAATTTTAATTTTCCATAACAAGCAGAAACTGCCATTTATGGCTACTGTAAAAGAGCCTAACAAAACAAGGAATGATCCATAACTAGCAGTGTTTGCCTTTAATGAACTATTTTGTCCAGAGTCTAGACAAGTCCCAGTCATCATTAGTTCGATCTGGATTTGGTACAGTTTCATTTTGATACAGAAAAGAGCGATCTGACTGGCAGGGCAAACCCACACAAATGGAAAAAAAACGTATACAGTAAATATCACGTCTGCCCAAATCTCTCCATTCTTGATTTGCTAGAAGAAAATGAGCGACTATATGAAACACACACCCCCCACTGCCAGTTTGTGCCTGTCCACGTGACCTGAAAAACGAGGCTAATCTCAGTCGGAATCACTCAAGCTTAATTCTTAACCTGGCAAACACAGCCAAACTCAAAAAATACCTGCTGTGGATTTTTTTGCAAATATTTGATCAGGTCTAGTTATTATCCTGAGTCAACGGTATAAATGTGGTTGACAGCTGCATTTATGCCGCAGGGAGCAAAATTGTACCATGAAATTACATCCATCCATCCATCCATCTTACTCACTCTCTCTCTCTCTCTCTCCCCCATCTCCATCTCATATAGTCTAAATCCTGTGGGATTTTCTCCAAACGAGATGGCCAGATGGGAGAGATGCGCTATAATCCATATTTCTATGTCACAGGTTGCTGACGATATCATCACCGCATCATCGTTTCAAAATCCTTCAGCATAAACCCATCAGTAGCATGAGAGAGAGAGAGAGAGAGAGAGAGTGGGGAGAGATGAAGCTACATTGTTTCAGTGAGAGAAACCTGACAACATGAATATACCAAGAAGAATATTCATTTAAATAACAATGTGACGAAAAAAAAAGCAAAAAATAAAGAAAGCTTGAATTTGCAAGTAAAAATTAAGAAGCATTTATATTTTTATGCAGTCGTTCACTATTGATTATGCTGGTGACTGCCTTTTTAAAAAAAGAACAACAAAAAAAACCTTCAGTTATAGAAGTCTTCAGCTGTGCAGGGCCTTTAGAATGCGGCACGTTTTTAATATGAGACAGGTCAGCCTAGCAACCACACTCTGATTATGCAGCCATGCTGTTAATGTGCCACATTCTACACTTGTTACAGCATGTTGTCATGTTGATAAGCATGGACGTCCCTGAAAAAGACGGCGCCTAAAAGGCAGCATATGTTGCTCCAAGATGTGTATACATTAGTATAAGGGGGCTTTCACAGTTGTGAACGTTTTCCACTTACACATCCCCATACCATGACCAGACCCTGACTTTTAGACTTTATGCTGGCAACAATCTAAATAGCGGTCTGAGGGATTAAAGGTCTTGGGCATTCATTTGTGGGTTTTAAACTTACCCTTCACACACAGATATTCCTCAAGATTCCCTGAATCTTTTTATGATAATTTGCACTGAGGAGGGTGAAATAACCAAGATCCTTGCATCTGCTCAGTGAGGAACATTGGGCCTCATTCACCAATTTCAGAAATTTCTTAAAACCAAATTTTTCAAAATCTTGGGAAGATACTGGTGAATGAGGCCCATAGTAGGATTATTTGCTGATGCATTTTTTGCCAAGTTGTGAGCCTCAACCCATCCAAGGGTTATCTCCGTTTATACCCAAGCATGATTGCATCACCTGTTGAAGATTTTTTTTTTGAACATTTCACAACATTCCTGTCTTATACTGCCCCGTCCAAACTTTTTTGGAATGTGTTGCAGGTAATAAAAAACAATGAAGCTGATAAGGTTAAGTGTCACACTCTCTTTCTCATTTTATACCATCTGAACAGTGGTGGACAGTAACGAAGTAAAAGTAATTTGTTACTAGGGGAAAAAAACGATTCTTAGATGCATCGCGACGCGGATGTGGATGATTCTGAATCGATTCACAAATGTCAAAAATCGATTTTCTAAATATTTAATTTATAACGTAATGTTGACGGAACGCAAAAGGCGGAACTTGGAAGTGCGGAAGTGCAGCGCCCGGACAGTCTGTGGCGGCACATAACAAAAACCGACCGGCTCCCTCTGCATTAAAGCCAGGTTAGGTCAGGAGTCACAACACGAATGATAACATTTTGTCCTTTCAACAAAAATCAAACCACCTTGGGACCGGCAACATTTAATGTCCAGTATGTCGCAGTATGTGCTGATGTTCTAGTATAGGCTAAACAATATAAACGAAAATGCAGATTTACTTCGCTCTGCTTTAAGCTTTAGCTGTAGCCGCTTTCCTCCCATCTCCGCCAGAAAACTTTTCCTCAGAAGTTGATCAGTTAAATGTCTCTCAACGTTCGACTGTTTTACGAGGCTGAAGTCGCTTCTTATTCGAATTTACCCGTTCCACCATAAATTCTAACTGAGGCGCCAAATGTTAATACGGCACCATTTAAGGTGGAACGGGAGAATTCGAAAGAGAAGCTGACTTCATCTTCGCCATCTTTTAGAGAGAGACAGTCTCTCCTTGCAGATTTAACGTACCAGGAAACCAACTGCGCTGCTTATAAATGCGAATAACGCATGCTAGGTGACCTGCAGTCTGTACACCGCTATGTTACGCGCTATGTTACACACGTCCCGTCTCAAAGATACTTTACTGACACAGCGACCCCCCTGTCTCTACAACGAGACCAAAACCGAAGTTATAAAATCACTAAAGAAAACGGGTAGAATAGCTGTAACATGTGCTGCGTGGACATCCATCACCACTGGATCTTATTTCACCGTAACTGCGCATTTTATCGCAGATGAGTGGCAGCAGCGTCTCATGCTCCAAACAAGAGCGCTGAATGAGAGCCTTCTAGTTCACTTGCCACATCACTTCCATTTGATTTATTAAAAAAGATATTGGAAGTAAATTCATTATGGATCATTGCAAATACTTTGCTTTAGAAGTACCAAGTCACTATAAATAACAATAACACCGAGTTACTTAGTCACTTTAAAATGTATATTGTCTCTATATTGTGTGTATATTTTATGTATATTTAATATATTTCAGTTAGTTTTTCTTGTATTTTTATTTTTACTTATTTACTTTCTGTAGAGTGATTAGCTGAGCCTCACCACAAGCATTTCAATGCATAAATGTCCTGACGTTGTGCAAGTGACAAATAAACTTGAAACTTGAACTCGAAACTTGAGCTCACACAGTGAGAAAATATAAATGCTATATAGAAAAAAAAGATGCATCGATAATCATTTTATAATCGCATCGCAGCCCTCTGAATCATAATCGAATCAAATCGTGAGGTGCCTAGAGATTCCCACCCCTATTTGTTACTTTACTTAAGTACTTTTTTGTGTATCTGTACCTTACTGAAGTATTTCCATTTTGGGCGACTTTTTTACTTTTACTCTACTACATTTCAAAGTCAAATATCTTATGTTTTACTCCACTACATTATGCGAAATCTGTCGTTCCTTTTGGTTTATGTGTGTATAAAAACGTAACATGTCAAAACGCAAGAAGCGTGAAGCAAAAACACCAATCAGGGCACAGCACACACTTAGTTTTGAGCTTGTTTTGACCTGTTGGACATACCAACCCAGTACAAGCATACGGTTCAACATCAGTGCAGCAGCATAAACTTTTGGGAGTGTCTATTCCAACATAAATGATGGAAGAAACTCCTGACTCTAACCTAACTTTGTGTAAACAGACCACGATAAAGAAATATGTACACATATGCAGTTGTGACTGACCTGTCTTTTTTCTGAATTTATACAAACACTTTCATTTTATAGTAAATTTGTTTTTGCTAGTTTACGAACAAAAACAGAGTCATAATTAATCTTTTAGTACTTTTACTTTTGATACTTTAGTACATTTGAAGGCAAATACTTTTGTACTTTTACTCAAGTGGAGGTCTAAAGGGAGGACTTCTACGTTTACTGGAGTAATATTTAACCTTGGGTATCTCTACTTTAACCTCAAGTACATGATTTGTGCACTTCGTCTACCACTGCATTTGAATGAGCAACTAATGATATGCAGCATGTGTTTTAATATTGGTATTTTAGTCATGCAGAAGGTGCATGCTCCATAGTGACATCTGTAACCACAGTGGAAATTCACTAACACAGAAGTAGAACAGCTATATTAACCCCCCCAGCACAACACGCCTCTAGTAAAGAACAGCACACTGGTGTCGCATGGGCTTTGGTTACGGTCTGCAGGTGGTGGGGTGGAGCTGAGGAGTACTTCAGGGGGTTTCTTCCAAAATCATGACAGTATGATGTCATAAATGGTTATGTGTATGTGTTTTTGCTTTTTTTCCCATCTTTTCTAATGTGGTTATTAATATTGTTACTGGTGTATTGCAGTTGCTGTGTGATAACTGCCAGTGGAGCATATGGAAACTTTGTGATTGGCTGAAGTAGATGATTGGCCCTTGCTGATGCGTTCATTTGTATTTTTGGGCAGGGGCACTGTTAAAGAAGTTAAATGAACACCTCTTTTTGAGCATTTTGTTGAACTCCAGTTCAGTGTGATTTTTTTTTCTTTAGTAGACTGGATTAAACAAAGCTGTTCTACCACAATGTGACAAAGCATTAAATAACCTTCTAGCGTTTTACGGTCAAATATAGGTCAAAGTGGCCTTACAAATGTACAGCTTTTTGTTTTTTATTTGCATTGCACATACTGTCCCAACTTTTCTGGATGCAGGTTTGTGCTTTAAACTGAGAAACCTTTAAAACCCTTAATATCAAAAACTATAAAAGCAATATGCAGCACAAAAATGCATAAAAATGGGTGTTTTAATCAGGCTGTACTGCAATAGAGAGCAGTAGGAGAATTTAAAATATGCACCATCATCATTGCAAACTGTCAACTAATCATTGCTGATTCATAGAAGTCATTTTAATTAAGGATTCTTTTAAAAAATTAGCAATCAAGTTAAATCGAGTAACTGTGACAGCTCTAGTATTTACACAGGTGCATTTCCAGCAACAGACTCTTCAGGCACTGTACAGTAATCAGTAATGCCACGAAGGAGAATGATGTCATTTCCCTTTACAGAAAACAGAAGCAAGAAAAAAAGCCTTACAGGAAAATTACCATTTAGATGTTTACTGTCATCTGACCAAACCTCTCAGCCAGGTGCATTCAGTGTTTTGAGGCTGTTTTCTCAGAAAGGGTGGCCAGTGTGGCATGAAAATGATATAATAAATGGCCTAAAATCAGATAACACAACAAAAACATTCATCCTGAAAGCATAAGAACCTGCCCAAACAACACTGCTATTGTAGGATGATGTGTGTTGATTGGTATCACAATTCAGACACTTCAGCACAGTTCCACATTACATTTACATTTACAGCATTAAGCAGACGCTCTTATCCAGAGCGACTTACAAAAAGTGCTTTGTCTATCCAGAGAAAGTATCTTAAAACCTAATGTACTTAAATGTAATTTAATGTATTTTATGTTATTTAATGTACTTAAAAAGTACATTAAAACCTATGACACTGGCAGCGCTGACTGAGATGACTTCTGATATTTATTTTACACTATTTTTGAAAAAATAATTCCACATAAATAAACACACAGACTTTTAACAAAATTCTACTGGTTCCTTAAACTGATAACGTGGAATTGGGAGAATAACATACTGGTGTTCTTTCCAGTGGGCATTTCACATTTATCCAGATAACTTAAGCCCAAAGTCAAGTCCTTGCAACAGGAGAAGGGATTAGGAACATTCCCATTGCGCAAAACGGACAGTTGAGAAATCCTGCCTTGTGAAATACCCACGTGGGGTTTGTCTCACGAAGCTGGATCTCTCGCTTAGCCAACTAACCTTAATCTTAGATCAGGCTAACCCTGCCTAATGCCTAACCTGCTCCTGGGGAAGTTAAGTCCGGGATAACGGATTGTAAACAGCTCTTGGAACGATCTAAGCTGAATTTCTGACCAGGGACGACCTACTGATGGAGGTATAAACTTCAGTTCTTTTTGGGTCAAGTTTTTGTTAATATTTTTTTTTTGTATGAACTGCTGCAAGCCACCAGATACTTAACTGTTTTAGTACACGTGCAATTAACAGACTAAAAGAAGGATAGCCAATCTCATCGAAAACACCACTTTTCAGAGGAGGAACAAGAGATCGTACATAAATATGAAAAGTATAAAGCAATTACAATAACGGCAAAAACGCCACTGTTAACAGAGTGGCAGAGACGATGTGTTGCTTTTTCCTATTACAGTAACTATAATTTCTTGTTCCGGAAAAAATAAGAAGCTAGACTCTGTTTCCATATGATGATATATTATCACCATCATGATACACCACAATATGCTGTTCTGAGCATCATCTGGATGTTTAATTAGATTTAGCTCAGTGTAGTGTGTGAAATAAAAAACTGTATTCATTTTTCAATAGTATTTTGAAATGTAGCACTACTGAACTTTTTTGTCTTTTCCAACTTAGCAAGCTCAGAAAAATTAAATATCATGATTACACATCATTTATTGTGAAAATTTCTATCTGTGATATTAAATTTTTGGCATATTGTCCACCGCCACTTTCACGTGTACAGGGATCAATCTTAGCTTGAGTATCTGAATTAACAAAGATGAAAAATAAGTGAACTGCATTTATAAGATTTTGCAAGCTTAAACTTAGTCATGAACCCTGCTTATAGAGACAGGCCCAGGTCTTGCCATTGTGTAAGCAAACAAATCATCATCTACCTACACAGGCACCGGGGGATGCTACTTTGTAAAATCAAGGTTCTTTCACAGCAGCAACAATATACAGTTTCAGTAACTTGACATTATTTTTGCTAACAGCAGCAGGTTGACCCCAAAACTCCTACGTGATCTGCCCCATGCAGGGCCGACAGTATTAAGACTACCCACAGAGGGTCTAGGATCGCGTATCCTTTCATACAGAACTGAAAAGACTGGTACTCCTCCTCGGAGATATTTGATACACTGCATGGGCTTTGCCCTTAAAAGGCTGAGAATGGAGGAGTGCAGCTAGTATTTCCAATGTCATGGTGACCTATACCTTGGTCTTTCATCCTCTATTTCTCTGTCTCTCACTGTAATTGATCTTTTGCTTTTCGATCTATTAAGTGTCCTGGCTCTCTCTGCTTTGTAAGAGATGCCCTCATCAACCACATTAATGCTTGCCATGTGGTAACAGCTCTGTTACATTTATCTTTCCCAAAACAGTGATTTACAGAGGTTTAGCCAGCTTTCACTGTGTCTCTATCCAATTAAGAACACATTACATTTTTTGTAAGCCTTGAAGTAAAACAGCAAACACCTCAACCTCTCAGAAATCTGTGCATCACTCTGCCTATGGCTGCCATATTAATACTTGCTGTGCTTTGAAGCCTGAGAGAGTTTTCACACTTGACTGGAATACTTGGGCCTGAGTATGAAAATTCAAGATATTAATATTGGTAACTTGGGATGACCTGTATGGAGTTCATTTTGTGCCAAAAGTTTCAAGTAAAATTTTAAATCTGCAAAAAAAGTTAAATAGCAAATACAAACAATGAGAGTTAAATCACAATTAATTTTTCAAAAAGCTTTCTATTAATTTTCAATCATTCTATTATAAATTTACTAGTCATTTTGCCAGTTATTTCATTTCTTTCTATTTGCTCACTAGTTTGGTTAGCCTAAATCAGATTGTTGATTAGCTGAGCCGTTTAAAATATCAGTTACCAGACCGAGGAGAAAATGCAAAGCTACAGTTAGCTTGCTACTTGACGCATATAAGCAGTCCGCCCACATTTTACAGTTGAAGTCGTAAATTTACATACACTTAGGCTGAACTGTATTTTTCCCCTCCACAGATTCCATGTCAACAAACTATAGTTGAAGAAATCAGCCATCAGAAAACGGACTGTGGACCTCCACTAGTCTGGTACTTCCTTGGGAGCCCAAACACTTTTTTTTTTTTTGATATATTTTTCCCCAATTTTCTACCCCATTTTAGTCGTATCCAATTCCACCCACTAGTTAGGACTCCCCCCCATCACACAATACCACCGCCGTTCATGCAATGTGGAGGGAAAGGAAAGTACCAACTGCCAGTTCTGTTACGCCAGCCAACAGATGCCTGCGCTGACTAGCATCACGCTGAGTGATTGGGGGAAAGGGGAGGGCATCCTACACAGCCAGAGAGCGAGGCCAATTGTGCTCTCTTGGGCTGTAGCTGTAGCATCACCAGGGATCAAACTCGCGACCTCCTGATGATAGGGTCACCGCTGAAGACGACTGCACCACTTCGGAGCCCGAGAACATGCGTGTTTACACACCATGGGACCACACAGCCATCGTACTATTCAGGAGGAAGATGCATTCTGTCTCCTAGGGAACGTACTTCGGTGCAAAAAATACAAATCAATCCAAGAACAACAGCAAACAACATTGTGAAGGTGCTGGAGGAAACAGGTACAAAAGTATCTATATCAACAGTAAAACGTCCTAAATCAACATGACCTGAAAGAGTGCTCAGCAAGGAACAAGCCTCTTCTCCAAAACTGTCACACAAAAGCCAGGTTACAGTTTGCAACTACACATGAGGACAAAGATCTTACTTTTCAGAGAATTGTTCCCTGGTGTGATGAAACCAAAATGAAACTGTTCAGCCATAATGACCATCGTCACATATGACGGAAAAAGGGGAGGTTTGAAAGCCAAAGAACACCATCCTAACCATGACACATGAGGGTGGCAGCATCATGTTGTGGGGGTGCTTTGCTGCAGAAAAGACTGGTGCCCTTCACAAAATAGATGGCATTATGAGGAAGGACAATTATTTAGAGATATCGAAGCAACAATAACTCTCAAGAGCTGAACTCTCAAGAGATCAGCCAGGAAGTTAAAGCTTAGGTGCAAATGGGTCATCCAAATGGATGCTGACCCCAAGCATACTTTCAAAGTTGTTCCAGAATGGCTTAAGGACAACAAAGGTAAGGTTACGGAGTGGCCATCACAAAGCTCTGACCTCAATCCCATAGAGAATTTCTGGGCAGGACTGAAAAAGCATGTGCCAGCAAGGAGGCCTACAAACCTGACTCAGTTACACCAGTTCTGTCAGGAGGAATGGGCCAAAATTCCAGCAACGTATTGTGAGACGCTTGTGGAAGGCTACCTGAAATGTTTGACCCAAGTTAAACAATGTAAAGGCAATGCTACCAAACACTAATCATGTGTTTGTAAACGTCTGAGCCACTGGGAATGTGACATAAGAAATAAAAGCTGAAACAAATCACTGTCTCCAATATTACTCTGACATTTCAAATTCTTAAAATATAGTAGTGATCCTAACTGACCTAAGGGAGGGAATGTGTACTAGGATAGTGAAAAACTGAGTTTAAATAAATGTGGCTAAAGTGTATGTAAACTTATGACTTCAACTGTACATGCCAGTGTATATCAGAACATGGATAGTGCAAAGACATACTCAATACATGATATTAAATCCATTCACTTATGCCCAGATTGGCATATGTGGATACTTTAGATCAGATCAGAACAGTCCTACTGGTAACTGACACCACTAGTTCCATTTCAGTTCAAGGCAGGGGTGGATGATACGGCAAAAATATAATGTCACGAAATTTGAAGACAATTTCATGGCATGCATTATGATATTAAACCTCAAAAAAACTGAATACGTTGGAACAGACAAAATGGAAGTAGTGCCACAAAATAATAATAATAATAATAATAATAATAAATATGTAATTTTTTTCTGTTTCACAAACTGCACTGCGCTAAATCCAATTAAACTGGCCTAATTATGCTCACTTTGTAATGAAACATGTAGTCAGTATTCTAAAAGGACTGACGATATCCAACGATCTGCTCACAAAAGTATATTGTAGCCTAATTTATCACGATAATGACAAAATATCATCATATTGCCAACCACAAACTGCAGTTTGCCCTCTTGTTGACATCTTACATTTGAGAATAAATATGGATAATAACAGATCAGATAAAATAAACCGCTTATCAAGCCCCTTCTTGACAGCCCTCCGCTTTTACTAGCAGTTTTAAAAGGTATACGAGAGGCACGGTCTCAAGAGAAATTGCAGTCAGAATCTTCATTAGAAAGAGATTTTTTTTCATGCCATTTCTGTGAGCTGATTGGAAACGACATTTAAAGTCTGTCGTGCTCCTGCAAGTCGTTAACATTTCAGCACATTCTGTAAAGGAGACCTTTTTCTCGGCTACTTAAACTATTTACAGCCTTCTGCATCCAAGTCCCCTGGGAACCCTGAAATGTAGTTCTCTGTGCTTTCCCTGCTCAGATACAAGAGATTTAATGCATTACCTGACTGTCTTGCCCGTCGTGAGTTGAATAAAGTGTGCTAGAGCAGGGAAGGCTCTAATCTGTGAAGCGCATTGGATTCAGAAGCACTGATCTACAGGACAAAGGACTTGCGCCAATGGTATCGCTTCAGAGGCTCAAAGAGAACCAGAATCCTTGCCAGCCGAGATGGAGCTCCACAGATCCCAGATAAAGTGCAGACAGCCATCTCCTCTAACTTTGAAAAACAAAATCAAACAAGCTGCTCGATGACAGCACAGATCATGAGGAAAATGCAAAGAGAGACCCCAGCTCCTGGTGCAGAGCAGGGGTCCACATGATATTTTTACATAGTGTATGAGAGATTAAGTTCATTTTCGTCTGGGGAAATGCTCTTAGTCACTAATTGATATAGTCTTTAGTGGCCTATAATCTATTAGTTTTATCTAACATCACATTATGAATGACTGTAGCGGTCTGCAGTCTGCCAGAGGTATCTGCCAGGCGTTTTCAGACACAATCACTAAACATAGCACTTTTATGAGCCTGTGTTGTTAATGATTTTTATGTTGCAAAATAAAACCCTCTCATTCTGGCTGACCTAAGGGCATGTTGCTTTTATTTAGCAAAGGCAAGCATGCTAAAGCTTCAGCTTTGAGATGTTCAAAGACGCTGTGTGTAAAGGGGATGAGTTACTAAAGCAAGGTTTTGGTCTCCATAATTTCAATGGATTTTTCTAAGTCAATTTTAATATTAATACTGAACATTTATTAATTTTTTGCACCAGTTTTCCTACCACTTTAGTCATAATCCCACTAGCTGTCTAGGTCTCCTTTTCACACAATGCTTCTAAACTTGCAAGGTGGTGGCTAGTACAAGTTTCCTCTGAGAAGCATAGAGTGCCACTACATCTTTTCGAACTGCCACTAATGCAGCATCACTGGACAGTTTGACATGCATGGAAGAGAATCCTAACTGCCAATTCTGTTATGGCAGATACAAAAATGCATGCATAGGCTAGCACTGCAAACTCTCAAGCTCCCCAAGACGGGGTGAACGCTCGGATGGTTGGGCAACTCGGGAGCAAATATTTGTTTACTTTCATTAAAAAGAGAGAAAAAAAGACAAAATAATCTAATCAAATTCAGCCATTATGATACTAACTGTAGGGATGTATATAGGTACTCACAGGTACTTAAGCCTTTTAGGAGCCAGTTCTTGAATTCTGCAATCACTTGAATGCTGCATCACCACAGAAAGTCAAGGAGAAAATATGTTTATGTTTAATAAGTTCATGTTTAAGATTAAGTGAGTATATTACACTTTGCTACTACAAAACATGAGTGCCTTAACCTAAAACTCCACAGAACCATCGGAGGGTTGTAATAAATCACAGAACTTAAGAGGTTAACTTGACTGCGTTGCCAAAGACACGTTGTTAAGGGTGTGACTGGGAAGACAGAGGTAATGCAGCTTTAGCTGGCTAAAAATGCAATAGCTGGCATTAGATAGAACTAAAAATAAAGACACGGAGTTTCATTCCAAAATGCTGTACATTCATGTGTAACAATTTTAGATATTAGAAGTGACAGCTGATGTATAATGGAATACATTTTTTTATTTCTCGTAATCATCATACAGCACTATTTTTTGGATGTGTATAACCCACTCACGATGTGAGCTGTTAAATAAAAATTCTTGAAAGTGGTGTACAATGTACTTCAGAGCGAAATCCCTGACACTTCTCAGCCCCTTGACAAACACAATGTTAGCACATCATTCAATGAGAAGAAAAACCTTCATGTAGAAACCCTGATGCACTGGTTAGCTGTGGCGGTGGCAGCCTCCATTACTGAAGCTTTAAACTACACAAATTCATTCCAGCTTAATCTGCATTGCACAAAAGATTCCTCTTGTTTATTCTGAATAAAAAGTCTTGTTTTTAAATTTACATAAGTTTTCTTAAATTTTAGCCATCCCTAAAGGTCACCCTGTTTGTAAAATGTTAATATCAGCTGAGGCTTAGCTGACGTTCCTCACAGCTGCCTTTTTATTAACTCTTACGCTTACTTGAATGAATGCGAATCCCTACTGCATGAAACTTGAACAACTTGAACTTGTCTGTCCTAGAGAGTCTACCTAGTCAAAGGTGAGGTGTATACCAAGAGGTTCAAACTTACTTCCTCTAAATGTCTTCTTCCAGCCATAAATACATAAAGAGGGTGTTTTTAATTGGTCGGACTGTGTTAAGTAAAACACGGCAGAAAATGACAGGCATACTTCACAGAAAGAAAGAAGATATGATCTCAGAGGAGCGAGAATACAAAGGTCAGGTTAATTTGCATACACATTACCTGTCTGATTTTCTTATCCGACATAGAATTTGGTTTGTGCAGTTTGAATCTTTGCACATCGCATTAACACACAAAGCAGCTAGGTGAATGATAAGTATGGAGCGTGAGGTGGAGAAAATGATTCATAATTACATTTCTCTCAGCACCCAGTTACACCAGAAATGACAAATTGCAGAGCACCCCTTTATTAATGAGACACAGATCAGGTGTCATTACTGCTTCATTGTCTTCATGTGCCATTAAAGACTGTGCATCACACCTGCTCTTTCAGCTGAATCCATGTATTGTATTGTATTTTTGGAGCTTCATGCATGCTACTGTTGCTGTAAGATTCCTCATCTGTAAAACTTTCCGATCTTAAGAGCCCAGTGAGTGTGATTATTATAGTTTTGACTACAATGCCATCGTAGTTGTGTCCACATCTTTACCTTATCATTAGTGAAGACCTCTGTCACATCCTATTGTGCAGTAATGTTGATAGTGCTGTCATCACTCTTCTATTTGACACAAGGCCCAAGCTCTGAAGTTGTTGGGCTGCTACTATCGAATATTCTACCGATTTTATCTCAAATATTCCACAACATCCTGAGCTTTACTGACTGTGAGTTTCACTTTAAATTATTCTTTTGTTATCTTTATTGTTATTATTAGTTATTATGATTACTACTGCTACTAGTGTTATTTCTATTATTACTATAAATATTATTAGTAGTAGTAGTAGTAGCAGTATTTTTTACTTCTTAATGAAATTCCAAAAACTAGAAAATAATAGAAAAGCATCACTGAAAACCAACTGCAGCAATAGCAGTACAAATGCGATTCTGAGGGACCATGCACAATCTGGCAACCCTGACCAGGTTGGTAGGACTGTTCGAACGAGATAAGCGACCCAGAAAAACAGAGGAAACAGCGTCTTTAACCACATAGTCTTACAAACTGAAAATTGGTCAACCCATGTCAGTGAGTGAGGGGGTAACCATAGTTTTGATTCTATATGACCACATTTTTAACTGCTCAAAAAATACTGCACCAGGAAAAGCATTTGCAAAACACATTTTTATAAAGGTTTATGCATCAGCACTTACAGACATCAGCATCGGCCCACAATTCCTTTACTGGTGCAACTCTAATTTAAATACTTTTAAATCAACTAATATCATAAGGTTTGCATCTAACGAGATTTTGGGGGACAATGCCCTGAAAACATGGTGGAAAGTGTGACACTACAACAGGCTGTGGCAGCTACAGATGCCCTACGTATGCAAAGAACAGAACTCCATTAAATGCAAAGAATTTTAAACCTTCAGGCCTGCTGAGCAGGTAATGCCAGTTTCCTTTAGGCTATTTCTTAAAACCATCTAAGGTAACGCACCTAAATCACAGTCCTGAGAGTTTCATTTTAACCCACTCATTTTATCTAAAGCTAGAATAGTTATATTAGCGTTTGCTCTGAAAAGTAGCAAACTGGTTTACTCTCTTTCTGAGATGCGGGCTTTGGCGTGCTGGGTTAAAGTTACCATATCAATGCAGTCAAGCTTGCTGGATCTAGACTAACATTACTCTTGAAAGCACAGCAACATCCACGAGGGGAACACTCTACACTCCTGACATTTCCCTTGACGAGCACGGCTCCTGATCAAAGCCAGGCCCCAACACAAAAAAAGTGATGACGGCTCGTGTGACGCACGTTAATCCACCTGTGATGAACAGCTTGTGCAGATCCATAGATGAATGAAGCTACTGTGTGGAGTAGGTACAGTTAGGGGTGGGCAATAAGATGATAGTTGCATCCCAAAGACTAGGCTGCAGCTGAGAAAGGTAGGTCCTCAGTAGCTCAAGGCGCCTAACTTGTGTTTCATAATGCAAAATGGAACGGTCTACTAAGGCCACTTTGTCATGTCGTTGTCAAGGAAAAAAAAAAACTGATGAAGAAAACGCGAAAAAAGCTGATGAAATTATGCAAATGAAAGTAATCTGGCAAGCAAAACATTAATTTTTTTGGCAATTCAATACTTTTCAACAAGCTAAAGTCTGTTCAAC